>NW_024498573.1:12762971-13362971 GCF_017590055.1 Onychostruthus taczanowskii | reverse complement strand
AGAACCTCTTTTACCCCAGCCAGGGCCCAGGGGCAGCCTGGCAGTGGTGACACAGGCAGCTGCAGCTGCAGGAACCCTGAGCTCCCGAGGACACGCGTTTGTTCCTGAGCTCAGAGGTCCCTGTGCCACGCTGCTCCCACGGGGCACTCTGAAGGGTGGTGCACGATCCACCATGCCACAGCCTTCAAACCTTCCCAGATGTATTCAAGGTATTAAACATACATATCGGTGGCCTTGGAAACATTTTAAGGAACTGTAACTTTATTTTTTTTTTTAATTTGAAGTCTCTTCTGTTATCTCTGGTTTGTTTTCTCATGCCTATGCATAAGCTACAAAGCTATTTTATAAACACTTGGAAAAACTAAAAATGTCCTTGGACGTAGACTGTGGACTAGGAGTAGTGACTGTCCGTTTTGAAAGCTACTTTACATAACATTAAAATAGAATGTCACTAAAGAGAAAAGTGCAACATTCTGTTGTTCAGTGGAAACACTTTGGATAATACTAAAATAAAATCTCTAGTGGCATGTGAAGTAGTTAATTCAGTTGTTTAGCAATAACACCTTTTGATTTGAAAAGCCTGTACTATATCTAAAATTAGCTAAGAGACGAAAGTTTAAAAAGTTTTCTCTAACTAGCTAAAACCACCTGCTGTAGCTTGAATCAAGTCAAAGTTCCTAAAAACAACCTTTTTTTGAGATAACATATTTTTGAATTACAACACTGTAATTTTTGTACACTGCATCAGGCAGTGGCTACTGCAACTTCTTACAACATTACCAGCTTCCTAATAAACATGGGCATGAAGCGGAACAGGGCATAAAAGTTATAATTCTTTGGCTGTGCCTGGTAACATAAACAGGTCTGATACCATCAGAGGCAGAATTGAGGAATTAAACCCTCCAAAACACTGATGTAAAGGATTGGACATGCTAAAAGAGATGGTGAAAAGAGGTTGCTAAGAAATGGAACAACATTCAGGAGAGAAGCAATAGATTCACAAATGGAAATAAACATAACCATGAGAAAATGATTTATCAACATAAGAGCCACAATGGAGCTGTGAATTTCAAAATAAGAAAAAACTGTTTTGAAGAAAAAAAACCCAGCATGGTAGGTAGGACTTCAAAGACTTTACTATAATGGACAGAAATGAACAATACAAAAAATTCATAAGAGAGGCAAAAAAAATCCTAAGACCAAGATCAACTTACTCTACGTCCCTGCTATAACCCTGTTAACCCTTTGATGTCAATGCTGTGGAGCCATTTCAGTGATTGCAGACAATAACTATTCCAGCACCACAGCAGCTGCTGCCTCCATAGAGCTCCCGAGCCTGCTCTCCAGCCTGCAGCCCTCCTGTGCCTCTGCAGCACCTGCACTGCCCTCCCTGGCTGCAGCAGCTCCCCTGCTCAGCCCTTCTCGGCCTGCCCCCAGCCCCAGCCAGGGAATGCACAGCTGATGTGTCAGAGAGAAGCCGCACAACCCCTGTGTCCTGGGTGGAGAGCCCACCAGGTATTGTATTTCTAATTGTAGACATCAGGAAATAATACATTCAAAAGAGGGGCACACAACAGGGAATTAAATGTCATAGTGGTTCAAGGGTAGAAGATGCAGTTGTTATATGGAATACCAGTTTTCTAAGGTCAAAAGCAGGTACAAAATAAAATTTTAACTGGATTAAAGGAGAACAGCAGGTAAAGCCGTGGTTTCATGCAAAATACACTGCAGTTTTCTTGTGTCTTGGTTCTGAATCATTGACATGAGAACAATCTTTGCCACTGGCTTTAGCAGAACAGAACTAGCTAATAATGGACTAAAAGTTTTCTTCTTAGAAATTTCAAAGTAATTTTTAATCCTGAGAGAATAAATAATACCATTGGCCTGCAGTAACATAGGGTGGAGAATGGAAATTTAAATGGTGCCAGGGAAGCTGAAAACTAACTGACTGACATGAAAAACTATACATGGAAAAAGAGATTTGGGCAAAAAAAGGTTGAAGTTTAATGCTATATGAAAACAAATGAAATTTTCATGGAATTTACTTTTTGATATCTTTGCAAGCAGATTTCTTTTCTTTTGTTGTCTGTTTTCCCAGCCAACAAAAGACAAGACAGAAGACTTGCAGACAGAAGGCTTCAGAAACTTTTCACTGAGGAAATATTTATCATGATTCATTCGCTTCTAAATGCCTATTTCAATCCTCTTTTTCAAATAATTTTGGTAACCATCGGAAAAGCGTGTATTGTTTTGCTCCAGTATATAGTAAGCTGTAAAAACCAAATTCTGTTTACAGCAGAACCAGATTTTCTATTATTTAAGACAGTCATTTTCACAGAAGAGCCTTTACATGTCATTGCTAATGACATTACAACCCTCCCCAGCTGCCCCCAAGACCTAGCTGTTTTGTAGCAGACATTATTTGACATCTTGGTTTGCAATCTCAGAAAAAGCCAAGAGAACAGTAACTGTCCTGTCAGAAAACAACAGCTTCAGAAGCTGGTAAATAGATCACATTTCTATGGCGACGTGATCAAAATCAGAATGTTTGAATCCAGAGTTGCCTGCTTAGTGATTAATTGCAGATGTCAATACCAAGAGGTACCTGCAAGGCAATTAGCACTGTACTTGCCTAAATGTCACTGCACTGTAAATACAGAATGGAAATAAATAGACAGATTGGCCTGGTGCATGTTGTTTGGATTTGGAACAGGAATCTTGGAAATGTGGTTCCTAACCGAGCCAATTTTTTATTCTGTGCTGTTGATATGCTACAAAAGACTTCTGTCTTTTCCTGGTGTACTGGGAGGTTAGTGCCACCCAACTCTCAAAATGCCACGTGGCAATCCTTACTAACCAAAGCCATCATCACAACGATGAATCCCAGCAAAATGCAAAAACAAACAAGAAGGAACCTATACAAATTCCTACAAGTGAGGCTGCAAATGCTGAAACTGAGAGAGAACTTTGTTTGCCATTGGAACCTGAATTGATAAATTTCATGGTATGCTTTACAGTGGCTGTTTACTTTGATAATACTTTGCTGTCCTCTCTGCCCCAATTTAGAGTTATGTGAACAACTGCAAAGGCAATCACAGCTACAGGCTGAGAGTTAGGGAGCAGACAAACAGAGGCTGATGCCACTGCTGTGCAAGACTAAATATAAATTACCATTGTATCTGTCAGATTGACATTTCATAGCTTAACTTCTGTAAAAGGGAAACAATAACACCGACCACCCTCCTCCACCCCTTTTGGGGATTCAGTCATGTTTCATCAGTAGATTAAAATCTGGAAAGTAATTCTTTATAAAGAGTGGGAGGAGGGCTTTTCTTTTCATCTCATAGCCAAGATTTTATTTTTTCCAGTATTTTTCTCCTTTAAACATATTAGCTGCTGGTGGCCTTTGAAAATTAGAGGATCAGATAATGCTGGCTCTCCTTCTTTCCATCTGCTATCCTGCATAATAAGAAAACTAATACATATATTAAATTCTTATGTTAAAAAGCTAATTAGTACAGATGCAAGAATCTCATGGCCATGAAGGATTTTGTGATGGAACTCTGTTAAAGCTCATCTATAAATTTGGAAGTTCTTGCCTATAAAGGTCTTTCATTAGTAGCACACGCTAAACAATGATCACTGCTGTAGAATGAGAGACAAATTAATGAATCAAACATTACAGATTTCATCACATTCGCTCATTTGCATTTAAGCTGGTTTCCAGCTCTGTCATGCATTTGCTTTTAAACGAGCCCCTGTGGATAGTGCTGCAATGTTTGATTCATTAATTTGTTTCTCAGTGTACAGCAGTGCTCACTGTTCAGTATACGGTGAAATACTTTGAAAATATTTGTTTTAACAACCTATCCTTTATTTTAACAAAGAAATAATAATCCTGAAGAAGGAAATGCTGGCCATTTTGCAATGCAGCTCCTGCCAAATCTCCCAGTTGCTACCCCAGCCCATCGTTATACCACTGTGATATTATCTGGATTAAATCTTCACAGCTTGCTTTCACATATTCTACAATTTCATAAAGCTTTGAGCCAGCTCTTTGGGTTGGAATTATGGTGCCAAATTCAACTCCTGGGAAGTTGAAGGTGGCTTTAAGCCTTTGCTCTCCAGTCCTTGGATCAGTCCCAAGCAGTGAGTTAGATCAGCCTCCCGGACGCTCGGTGACATTCTGCCACCACTGTGCCCAGTGCACCAGCTCCTCCACACTACAGCAGAGCGAGCTGCTTGGCAAAGCCATCTCTGTGAGAGCTGCAGAACTCTGGAGCTGGTTTTTGCTTTGTAACAGCTTGAATTTGGTGACCTTACAGCACGCTGAAAGCACCATCTGTTTTAGAAGAAAAGGCAGGCGTGTTCCCTGGCTGGTCAGTGCACAGAGACGGGTGTTCTGGTAATCAGATGTGTGGCTGCGTTCTGAAGTTCTTGTCTGAACCCCAAATTTTATGTTTTTGACTACAACATTGTTGCAGCAATCATTGCTCATGTTTAATTCCAAAGAAATAAATACTTGTAGGTATAAAGGCAGGTTGCAGCCAGGCTTTTGGCCATGTACAGAACATGGTGTTCTCATTTTCAGGTGAATTCAACGCCGCTCTGAATCTCTCTGAGTTTGTGCTGGAACACAAATCCAGTGGTCACCTCTGTTTTAGATGACAAACTTAGGTGAAATTAGATCCAACCTAAGGAAATCACGTAAGGTTTATTTAGGCAAAAGAGATTGCTCATGGTGCCTATGAATTTCCATCACTTGTTTCTTACTCCAGACCACAGGCTCATCTGTCAGATAGAGCTGAGGCGGTTTCCTTTGAGGAGGTGCTTTAAATCAGCATAATTCTAGTTAACTCTGCCTCACCTCTTCCCAATACTTGTATTTTCAGTTTTATTTATCACTAAAGAAAACATTCATCAATGTGCAAACAAACTAATGGTCTTAAACTGTGAGTCTGAAAGATTCCTGCCATACTTCTCATTGATATCCTTTCCATTTAAAGAAAACTCACATATCAGTTAAGCTCACCTGTTAATTAAAAGCTTGTCTGGAAAATTCCTTGCTAGTTGGAAGCAAAAGAAAGTGTAAAAACTATCTGAATGCTGGAGCTTTGAATTTTAATTACTTACTCCAAGGTTTGTTCGTGATCCCTCAGGTGTTGGCCGGGCAACAGCAAAGAACTGGAAAAAAGAAACAAAATTATTTTGTAATTCCGGCTGTGGGGAAGAAAATGTACTGAGAAGGCTTCTAATTTTCTCTTCTTATCTTGTTTAGATTTCCTCTTTATTAATGTACTTTTAAGGGAGTATCTGCACAAAAAGAAAAAGATTCTGGAAGATTACAGGCAACTACAGTGAATAATTGTTCTCTAGATTTTATATATTTTTTTAATAATATGAGAATTCCTATTGTGTTTGCCTCACAATAGAGAATACAATTATAAATGAGAATAATGCTTACAAATTTGGAATAAAGGCTACAGTTTATCTCAGACCATCGATTATATATATGTATTAAATTTGATATGCTGTTTATTTTATGTGCATCTAAATAGAAAAGACATTAGCAGTTTTAATAAAAACTTGGGCACTCGTAGGAATTTGATTCCTCTCTCCAGCTATCCATATAATAATAGCTGGAGTTTTGACCATTTTCTTTCCTTCTTATATTTTTTTTAGAAAAAGTATTCTTTTTAACAGAGCAGAATACTTCATCTAAGGAAAGAGAGTCTGGGGATAGTTTTTGTCCTTTTCCTCATTAAAATAATCAAACTCACAATATTTTAATAACATGAATTTTTAGTGCCCCTTTATTAAGGATAAATATCTGAGATTTTGATTTGGATCAACAATTTTTCTGGTAGGAAAAATAATTTTGACATTTTACAGAGGAACTTAGAGATTACATGAGGTTTCTGATGAATCTTTACATGTGAATAATTTGGCTGTCTGAGTCAGATATAGATTTACATGAGTTCTCCAAGAACTGGGATGAGGACTTCCATTTTTTTCTCAAAACACACACACACACACACACACACACACACAGACACAGCATACATATATATCTGTTTAAAAGATTCAGTTAACAGTTAACAGTTACTACTCTTGCAAATGGATTTGCAGGCAACTAGATAACAATAGAAAATTAAATTGAAGTAACTCTTCTCATGATAAGTCATTTTTCTTCCTCAACACATTTAAGAATTTCAAAGTGAAAGAAAAGGTCAAAAAGAACATAAATGGTAAACAGTTTATATAAAATGGTAAACAGTTATATATAAGCCAAATCTATATTTATTGAGTGGAAATACTAAGCAGAAACTGAACACATGTGAGTGCAACAATTCAAGTCTGGTACAGGTTGTACAGTTAAAGACTCAGATGCTGCCTCAGAGTGCATTTAAGGGACTCATAATGTTAAACAGCCTAGATTTCTCTTGCATGGAGCTCATGATGAAGGTTTCCTCATCAAATGAACAAGACTTCATGAACTGTGACTGCACAAGTCATTTTTGGCTATTACACTCAGCTGACTTCTGCTGGTTTAGCAGTATATGTTCAGTTATATATTCAAGCAGAGACTTTTGCTCACTGTGTTCAGCTAAACATTCTGAGTATTGTGCAAGTCAGTAATGTTAGTAGCCTTAAATTAAATAAAATATGGAAGTACATTAGGGGTGGATGAAGAATAAACCATGAGAAATTCAGTCACAGTTTAAGAAAGAAAGAAAAGGTAAATAAACCTGAAAAGCAAGCAGGTACCTATTGTCAATTTTTTTTTTTTTTTTTTTTGGTAGCTAAATGTCTTTCAAATGGAGACAATCCCTTGTTTACTGCAGTTTTCTGGGGGACAGGTCTTGGAATCAGAATCCTATTTACAGCAGAAAATACATTGCACTAGGAATAGCCATGATACATTCAGAGACCCAACCTACAATTAGTGAGACATTTTGTGAATCTGTAATTTATAAAAGAATGTCCTATGAAAATTCAAACACCAGCAGGTCTTGGGTAGGTGTGCATCCCACAACCCCCTGCTGAGTGACATTAAAACCCTCATTTGTGACAGTAGGCAACTTGTAAATATGACTCTAAATATGAATACCGATTCCTACTGGAGGAATGAGAATCTGGAAAAGGACAATCTTATGTGCAGCCAGACTGCTCCAAAAGGGGGCAGAGATACCAAAGTGAGTCCAAGATGATGAAAATAACTTTTAGAATATTTTACATCCAAACAGCACATCTATTATTCTCTACATTTCCAAGTGTCTCTAAAAGTTGTGGGTTTTTTAAAGAGCAATAAGAAGTTTTTATTCATACATTCATGCTCATTTTTTATTCTTACTTGTTGACATCCAAAATTAATTCTGATATTTTTTGCATACTGCTGTTAATTGCTGCTGCTTAGGGAGTGACTCTTCCTTTATGGCAGCTGTCAACCACTGCTTCTCAATAGTTATGAAACAGAATCCTATAGAAAAATGTCAAACCATGTTAAACTCCTGTATGATCCTTGATGATCTGCCAGCATGCCTGATCCATTTCCATTTCCAGCTATGTGCCCTGGTTAATAAATAAACAGTTCCTGTAAAACTCTTTTCTCCTGCTGTCTTAACCCTCTATGTTGTTTGAAGAAATCCATATTATATTTCAGTCAGGATCTCTTCTCTTAAGAGAACGTTAGTAGTGTTTTAGGTCTGAAATTTATAAATGAAGCAAAACTTTTTGCTAGTGAAGCTTTTGGCAAAATATTTTTCCATGTATTGCACAGTCTGTTACCGTCATGATCAGCACAGATTTTGTAAGTCCCAACAGCCTGGTCTCTCATGAGTGAGAAATTTCACTTCTCCAAATGAAGTGAAGGATCATGTATGGGATTTAGCGTGGAAATCATTCACTCACTGTTGAATGCTTTTCTGGTTCTCTCCTTGGAAAATATGAAAAAAAATTGATCTTTTTTTGGTAGTACAGACATGCACCAACTGAGAGATGGACTACAGCTCCAAAAACATTTTCAGAAGTTGCCACTAATCTTTATGAGTGCTGAAATTAAAAAAGAAATAGTCATCTTGATTTGCATCTGTACAATTTCTGCATGATATCATTAACTGATTCCTTATAAATTAAAAACTGACTTGGGATTTACTGTTATATTTAATAGTATACAATATTATTTATAAAAATCATATTTAATATAATTTAGACAGATAAACTGCTAGTTTAATTTCTACATGATCTGCTTTTCTGCACTTCTGTACGGTGCAGAGGAGGGAAGTACAGGGCTCCTCCCTCAGGACAGACCTGCCTAAGCTTGGTTTAGTGCTGGTACAGCACAGGAGAGTCCCAGCTGATCACAGGTAGTGTGGGATAATTTCCCAGCATATTTCACACCCAAGGGAGTGTAGGACGGCATCAAAACCTGCACTCTCCAGCACTATGCAAGGCAGCTCTTTGCCAAATCTGATGTTTTTTCTAACTCTGCTGATCAGAGGGGAAAGCAAATTCAGAACATGAGCCCACACTTTAGGCTTGCATGGGAGGTGCCTCTCCTTTTGGATGAACACTGCCAGGATTGGAAGCCAGAGCATATTTTTTCCGACATGCATTATGACCTTTCAGCAATTTGTAAATCCCCAGTTTACACCAAAATATTATGGTGATGCCTTTTGCTAATTTCAAGGATTTATAAATGAGGATGGAATACCTTGTTAGCAGGAAAGAAAGCACAGATCAATATATCAGGGAAGGACCTGAGCAGAGCAACAACCATACTACAAATGTCAGAGCTGAGCAATTTCCACACAAATAAAACAAAGCTGCCATTGGCAAACAGTTCCAGACTCCCAGAGTGAGAGAGAGCTGTGAGCACTGCTCCAGCCCCACGGTCACCCTGTGGGGAGCAGGTGCTGGGACACCCCTGGAGGCTGTGACACCCCTGGAGGTTGTGACACCCCCAGAGGCTGTGACACCCCTGGGTGCTGTGACACCCCCAAGGGCTGTGACACCCCTGGAGGCTGTGACACCCCTGGAGGTTGTGACACCCCCAGAGGCTGTGACACCCCTGGGTGCTGTGACACCCCCAAGGGCTGTGACACCCCCACGTGCTGTGACACCCCTGGAGGCTGTGACACCCCAGAGGCTGTGACACCCCCAGATGCTGTGACACCCCAAGGGCTGTGACACCCCTGGATGCTGTGACACCCCAAGGGCTGTGACACCCCAGGGGCTGTGACACCCCCAGGCTGATATTCCAGCTCTGCCTTTACAAACAGCGACTCCCCAGGAACACAAAGCTTAACACTTCAAAGCAGTCCCACACCCCTTTTACAAACTAAACAGCTCAAGTTAGGAACTTCTACTTCACAAGGAAATGCAGAAACTCTTCTTTTCTCTTCAATTTGCAACTTCCTAGAAGAGAAATAGGAAATAAGGAAGATGCAAAGTTTGTACCCTGTAATTTGCAGAGCCATGGTTTCACATTCTCTCCCCAGAGCATCAGAGGTGTGACAGCTGACCTCAGCTTGCCTTGTGATACACACAATGGAGCCATGGGGCTGGTTCTTGCATGAGAATGAGGAGAAATGCAACTCTCAGTCTTGCAATTTCGGTGGTGTGCCACAGGATGAAAGTCAACTTTTTTTAAGGTAGGGAAGCCACCTATTGCAACAAGGCTGGCTTCCAGATTTTCACACCAAAGCCGTTACTTCTTCTTGAAACCAACTCATTAGTAAAACACTTCTGCATCTCATCTACAGCTTAAGACTGACAATTCCAAGTCTAATTGACCTCAGGTATGTTTGTAGTTGAGTTATCACCTTATTTACCTGGAGTTTGTCCAGCCTAGCCTTCTGTCCTCCTGTTCTGACCATGTATTCATGTTATGTCAAATTAAACATCTCATTTTAATGGGATTCCAATATTCAGTTAGAGTTACAGCCTCTGGAATCTAAAATATTAATCAGCATTTTTGAAATTTAATTTGAAAATCAGTGAGACAGCTAAATAATGAATCTGAGTAACAAAATTGTGTATTTTGAAATTTTTGAAGTTCGATAAGAATAATTGGGAGATTTTCAGAAGGACTAAGCACTCAAGGTTCATCCCTTCTGGAATTTCTCTCCAGACAGTTAAAAGCAGTCAGTATTTCACATAATGAGAATATTTTAAAGTGTGGTCATTCAGCATTTAAATGATGTACAAATTTTTGAAAGCATTTCCATGCTGTCTCTAATCACAATGTGCTGTGTCTTAGGTTAACAATAATTTGAGATGAGACCCCTGAAATTATAACTGAATGCTTTTCACGAGCCTTATATTCATAAATTCAATAACCTCTCCTCCTCAATGTATTCTGTATTTCAGTGTGAAACATGACTATTGTTTCAGCTGCTCTGTAATCTCTCTCTGAACCATGATGCCATGCAAGGACTGTAATCCTCTGCTGTTGTACAGGGTAACCAGAGTTTTTTGACATTTAAAATATCTAGCAGCATGACAAGCCGTTGTATCTGCATATACATAAATTGTGCCAGGGAAACTCTGTGAGTGACAAACCATCAACAGCAAGCTGCAGCATTGCCTGTGGCTTTCACATCAAGCATGGCTGTGTATAAAAATGTTACTGTGCTGAGGAAAAGTAGCCCGATCAGCACAGGATCTGTTTTGTATATACACCTCTGAAAAAGAGAATTCAACCTTTAGAAACTATTGCAAAGGAGAAAACTACTTATTGTCTTTATTTGAGACCTCCTTGTATTGGCAATCCATTGAGGGAGAAAAAGTTTCCTTTCCAATATGATACTTGACATCAACTTGTTTGTGAGAATTTTCTTCCCCATCCATCCCTGCCTATCTGCAGTGCTATCTCCTGAGGTTTTCAAGGCTGTGATACCTGTGAAAGGTTTCTTATAGCTCCCTATGGCATCCCACCAGTGCGTCTCCCCTCACCTGAAGAAGCAGCTGAACTGTACAACCAAACCTATGGCTAGTGAGGATTAATGTCACAGAAAAGTAAAACATGGATTGGTTTTCATGTGACTGATAGTGCATATATTCCTCAGAATCACAGCAGACTCCAGAGGGACATTTCATGCAGTTCAAACAAGCAACTCATGCAAACCATCTGCAGCTTAACCACATGACAGACCCAGAGGTGATTTCAGAGTTGCCAGTGAAACAAACTCTGATTCCTCCCAGAGAGACAAATATTGCTGCAAAACAATGCTGAGCGTTTCACACCTTGGCGTGAGCCTTGTGAGAGCTGACCAAAAGAAAAGGAGAATAAAGTAACAAAGAAAATAAGAGCTGAAAAAGAAACTAAATCAAACTTAAAAAAACCCCTGAAGCTAGAAGATAATGCACAAAGTAAAATCACTCTTTGTTGCATAACAGCCTGCTTTCTCTCCAGCTAGTAGGGTTATGCACTGTACAAGCACCAAATTTAGCATTTTTTAATCTTATGAAAACTGAATGTAGAAATAGGTATTAAATGCTGAAGGTTTTTGGATTTTTTTCACCCATAGTGTCAATTTTTTTTAAAAACTGCTGCTGGATCCAAACAGGGAATAATCATAGTACCCCTTAGTTGGAAAAGACCTTTAGGATCACCAAGTCCAAATGTTAACCTAGCACTGCCAAGGCCATCACTAAACCATGTCCTTGTTTGGCTGACATGACCTGATATGATGCACCACAAGATGACTTCTGAGTTTAAAGAAAGAAAAGATCTTGCTTCTGGACCTCCCTTTAGGAATTACTACATTTTCTCTGTCTGTATGTTCTGATATAGTGAATGGTAGCAGGCCTGGAAAGTGCCTTTTGATAGTGAACACCTCATCCAACTGCTTTTACTTTGTGAACATAATTTTTTAGCAAAGCAGTGCAATATATTTCCTTCCTTCTTGGAAGTGCCTGTGTTCTCAGTTGCTATTTCAAATTAACCTAGATATGGAGATTAAACAACCATTTGGGAAAAAGTGCAAATCAGAGGGAAAAAACACTGTCTAGTGTTTCTCAGCCAGAGTGGCTTTGGTGGGGATTAAGTCTGTAGCACAGAAAACAGAGATGACTCTCAGAAATAAGAAATGAAACCATCTATTTTCTGTGACCTCCTACAACAAACAAGGCTTGAGCACAGCAGCTGTGAGAATCCCCTGCATATGCTGGCTGATGGCAAAGCAGGGTGAGTTGATTTCAGGCTGGATCCCCTGTGAATGACTGCAGAGCTGCCTTATTCATTTCGTGGCTGCACTCCAGTGCCAAGGTTTATCTCCCCAGCCTTGCAATCCTCTGTGCACACAGCTCTCCGCAGGAAGTCCCAAATAAAATTCTCTTCATCACTACAAAACTGAGTGCTGAGAGTTGGCTTTTGCAAGCACCATCCTTTTCCCACCCCTTGCTGAGCCTGGGGCCTCAGGGAGGGGGACCCTTGGTGTTCAAGGGACTGAATGTTCCTGGAGATGGACAAATCAGACTCAGAAGACTGAGGACAAGTCTGTGCTGTTATAATTGTCTTTATAGCCAAAGGAAATAGACTTCACAGTCAAATAGAAATAGAAGGGAAGCAAAAAAAAAAAAAAAAAAAAAAAGATCTCAGTCTCTCTCAGTCTCTAGAAGCTGTTGCCAATTTTAGGAAACAACAGTGATCCTAAATGTCTGGAAGTTGTTTAGTTGTTTGAATCTGTGATCTCACACTGTCAGAGACAGCAGAGGATCAGGTAACATCTTGTCCAAATTTCAGCCATCAGCAGATGATGCAGAGAGGTCTCCCAGCCTCCTTGCTAGGGCTGGTGAGGTCGTCCTTATAAAAAGAAAATTCTGCCCACTAGAAATTTTTGGTGAGTCCTAGTGTGCCTCAGCCACAGTTGGATTAATGTCACTGTCAGGGAAAGCTCAGCTTACCTAAAAATTAACAACTCCCATATTCAATTAGCCAAATGTCTCCTTCCGTGGCTCCCTTGATTCTTGTGTTACTGACAAGAAAGGCTCATAGCAGCATTAAGTCAGTTTATAGTTTTTTTGCTTTCATTTTGTAAAACTGTGTTTTCCAAAAGACTATATGAATAATCAAAGTAGAAATAATGAGACAAAAACGCAGAAAACGCAGTAATTTCTATGTGTAAAATAGTTTCAAATCAGAAATTGGAGTTATATTTATACTAATGACAACCTTAACATCCTAACAGGCTCCAATTTTTGCATAAAAATGATACATTTTAAATATCTAAAACCTTGATGGGGATTTTATACTCTGTTTATGTTAAACCAAAAAAGTGAACTTAAAGTAATCATGTAAATTGAATGATAATAAGAGTTCTTTTATATTTTTAGACTACTTCAAATGAATAATTTAAAAGGCATCAAGCAAAATATTTTATTAACATAAAGTTAATGGTATATTTTTACAGTATCTGATTTTCAAAAATTTGTACTAAGGCATTATCATAATCAGCTCATGTCAGTAGCATGCCATTTCACATGCTTTTATTTTTCACTAATGTACTCCCTGGCACAGACACGGAGTCTAAACCTTATTCCTGAGCTATCACTACTGCCTTTGTTAAAATACTTGCAATTTGTTTGCTTCTACACAAACCTAAAATAAAGAGGACCCTGCTCTGTGAACTGAAATTTCTGTTAGGATGTATTCCAATGACAAATTCAAGGGCCCAGCAGTGGCACGTCCCAGCACTCTCAAAGAGAAAGAAAATAAAAAGCACCAGCCAGGGCATGCGACACAAAGCTGGTATTATGTTGTGAAACCAAGACAATTACACAATGTTAGAGAATTCCTTGCCATTCCCTGGCTAGAAAAAGGAAAAAAAAACCCACCTTACTCAGTGCCAGCTTAAGCACAGGGAAAATGAACTCAAAGCATTTGAGTTCTAATTCCAAGTACAGTTTCTTTCAAAACAACCACTTACTATCTGGCAGGTATGAGTGTGTAAAACTTCACAAAACCTACATTTAAACTTGGTTAAAATGCACAAACTAGTTTAATTTTTCTTTTAAAAGAATCATTTCATGTCACTTATTCAAATATTTTTTCCAGATAAATAGGGATGCTCTTTTTCATTCTTCCATCATCCCAAGTAAAGGACAAATAACATTCTTGTTCTAATCAGACAACTCTCATCAATAATCAATGTAGACTTTTTTATCTGTGATTGCACTTTCTAATGTGCCTTGCTTTATTATCTATTCCAAAATAATTGTTTATCATGAATTCTGATATAAATATACCCCCATTTAGTGGGATGGAGCACTGCCATTGGCTTTGCTGGGAATAAATAGAGAGAGCTGAAGTCAGCCATGAGCAGAACTAAAGATGAAGCAATTGCAGACTTAGGGCTGTGGAAACAAACTTGGCATGTTTAATTACCCTTATCAAAGGATTTGATACTTTGATAATATACTGTGTAAAAATGCTGTAACATTTGAGAATAGTTTGAATTAAAAATTCCAATTGATGGTTTGTCAAAATAAAATATAAAAAGGCTATGAGGGTAAATATGCAGCCTCATGAGTCTTCTTCAGTACTTCAGTGTCTTAATAATCACCAGTAAACATTTGAAGCCCCCAAAATGTTCAAATGATTAATTTAAAAAAGAAACAAAGCAGGGAGATTTTTGAATGTGGAGTCCTATGACAGACTTCAAAGATTCCTTGAAAAGAGAACACTTTGTGATGGAAATATTTTTCCTCCGGGGTTTTCTACCATCATTTGAAATTTTAGATGCTTTTCCCAGAATGTTGTGCCCATTCTATTACCATCTTTTCTACAGCAGCAAGAAAATTATTAAAATATGAGAAGATGAAGAAAATCCACAAAGTTGCTTGGTCTCACAAGTTTTGAATTAGGGGAATACATGATGGTTTTTTTCACTCTAATGAAAAAAACCCCAACAGTTTGTAAGGAAAACATCATAAAATTTAAGGCAATAAACTCTTCTGATACTGTGGGTTGTTTTTGATTGTTTGTCTTTGAATTGTGAGTGACACAAAGTATTTTTTTTAAAACCTTATTATTAAATACTCCTAGATGTACACTGGAGTTCCTCTTGGAGTTCCACATTCCTGGCAGTGAAATTCATCTTGTGCAGTTTTAGCTCAAAACCTAAACATTACTTGAAACACCCAACTTAGATTTTGAAATCTCAGAGGTCTCTGCTCTGCAGTAACTGCTGTTTCCTAAATACACATCTTGTGTTGGTTTAGATGTGCACCCTTTCACTGAAAGACATGTTTTAAGATTGTGAAAAATTTAAAAAAACCCATGGATATCACTTAGTTTTATCACTTCCTTTACAGAGAACAAAAATTAAAAAAAAAATCCCACCCAAATCCTAAAATAATATACAAAAAAAACCCCTCAAAACAAACCAACAGAATCTTATTCTGATGTTATTTAGATAGTAAACAGAATAGTTAATAGAATTTATTACTAGAACCTACTCCATTTCCAATTCAGATTATCAAAAAATTTCCAGTAACTCATAAATAAAAAGAAAAATAAAACACAATGAAATATCTTTTATTTCTGAAGCTGAGAATTTTCCTATTATAGTCATGTCAGAATATTTTTTCTTTTTCTACTCCAATGACATGTTACATTAACATCAATTAATCGCTGGAAAAAATGACCAAGTGAATTTTTTCATTCTCATTTCCTAAAATCTTTTAACCCAGACTGAATGGATTTCCAAAATATACTATTCATAAAAACTCATAAAAACAAGTCATTCCTCTTTTACAGGAATAATTAGATAAAGACCTACTCTGTGCAAACATGCAGAAATCAGATTGCATGACCTTTCTGGCATAAAATCACATTTCTAACTCCATCAAAGTGATGAACAACGCATCCAGAAAAGTGGGACCCAGAGAGAGCCTCATTCATCACCCTCCTCTGCACTGTGAGGTTCTGGTGTTAATTTGGGACACACAGACCAGGGAAGGAGAGGACTCTGTCAGCTGGGGTAAGGCTGCCGAGTAAAGAAACTGCCAGGAAAAGCTGGTATTCAGCTCTGCAAAAGGAGAGCTCTTTGGTATATTTCAGAGGTGACTAACTGGGAACATTTAAAAACCATGCAGGCAATAAAAAACAAATGATGTCACACCAAATTTTTTAGATATTAAGATGTAAATTTCACTAATCGTGCTTGCACTCAAAACTGGGCTACAGTGATGATCAACATCCATGCTAAGGGAAAAATTTCATCCACCAGTAGGAAATTGCTGAATATTCAGCTCCATAGAGAAATATATTACTTTGATTTTCCTGCTGCAAAATGTCAATGTATTAAAAATTTTAAAAGAGATAGGTTTGCTGTAAGGGTTGGTTGAATGGCCAAAACTCCCCCTCCCCCCAGACCCACTTACTGTGTCTCTACTTTGTGAAACAGGAACACGGCAACATTTTCCTGCAGTTTTATTCTCCTTACATTTGTTACATTGACAGCACCTTCAAAATAAGTATTTAGATCTAATTCCATTAAAGTGTACTCAGATCACCTAATGGGAAATAAAAATCACTAAAGCTATATCTAACTATTGATAGTGCCCTGTTTTTTACACTTTTTAAAATAGAACTTGTTTTATTTATAATAACAACCACTATCTGGAAATCAAGGATGTGGGATGTCTCCTTTCAGCTAAGCTAAGAGATTCTCAAACATTTCCCCTTCTTGCTTGACCAGCTAGAGATAACCTAGGAATTCTAATTCCTGAAGGAAAAATAAAAGAAGTCCAAGTAAATAAGCCTGACCATTTAGCAGTTTGCTATACTGTCCCTCTGTCCCCTTCTTCATGAATGGAGAACAATCAGGATTAGTATTTCCTCTGGAAGTTCTGGGAACTGACCAAATCGGACACTGCTGAATCTTCCTGAAAATGTTTTTTTAAGTCTGGCTCAAGGCTCCCCAGCCATAACTGGAAGTAAAGCCTTGATAATCTAGAATAAAGTGATTTTTAAATTATTATACCCTCTTGTTTAGGACAGGGATTTAAAGCCAGAACTTCTTTTTTCCTTTTTTTCTTTCTTCCTGACAGGACAAGACCCTCACTGGAAGTCATTGTGGAAGACATTGAGTCTGGAGTTTTCTAAATAATCAGACAAAATGTTGTTTAGGACTATGGAGATCTTCCACTTGATTTACAAGTGGAGATCTTTCCACTTGTAAATCAAGTGGAAGATCTTATTAGAGACAGAAAGCTCCATGTCGGGTCTCCAGAGGAGAGACACACAGAGGTGGATGGAAATGGTTTGGTGGCTTTAGTTCTCCACTGTTTAATGCAGGCAGGAAACAGGATCCACAGTTTTCTGTGGCCTCCATGCTGTGGTTATTTTCTGCTGAATAGCACAGAAATAAAAGCTTTTATATGTATTTTTGGAAGTAGAATCCTTACAGGGGTGAAATAACTGTAATCAAGAGCAAGCTGAATATGGAGTGTAGGAGGATAAGAAAGCTTTTCAGGGCTAGAGTGTCCTGCAGAAGACAGGAAAGTCTGAAGTAAAGATGATATTTTAAACAGAGCTTCACAAGAAACTTTCAGATTTATAAAAGTGCCTTTAGGGTCAATGTGAGAACACTTCTTGTAGGATGTTTACATGGATATTTCAGGGGTGTTCTCAGCTGTTAGTGGATTTGTACAACCTTCTGTGATTGTCTCATTTGAATTAGAAAGCCATGAGCACTCAGGATAATTCTGCATTGCACCTGCACCTACACAGAGAAATAATTCCTTATTGCTTTGTGCCAAGATGGAAAAGTGTTGGTGGCTCAGATCAAGAATGTGTCATGTACTTGAGGAAGTGATTAAAACCATAAAAAATAGCCAGCAGAGAGCCAGTCAGATAGCTAGGACATATCTGAATGCTAAAATTCACATCTGTTTCCTCCTTTCATCCAAATATGATGATCAGAATTTTGGCTTGGTCTGATAAATAAAAATTAATTAAAAAGTAAAAATGATAAAGAAATGGTGACTATACATATTTATACACTAAAGGAGGTTTTGTACTATTCCTCTACTCCAGCAAACAGTAAACAACTCTTCAAATATTCTTTGTCCACATTGTCAATATGATTTCTCCTTTTGTTATAAGTGCACACATAAATACTCTTTATCTAGTGTGTACTTAGAGCAGTGAGGATGCACCATCCGTGCTGAGGAGGCTCAACATAACCACACTCAAGCAACCTGCTAAGGCTTTCATTCTTTGTGTTTACAGTGTTCTGTCATGACTCAAATTCCTGCCTCTACATTGTTTTTTAAACAATGGCTTTTCTTTTTTCCCGGATTGAAATAGAAAGCTTCAGTTTTGTTACAAGAATTAGTTGGGGAATAATAGCAACGCTACACAAAAGGAGAACAAAGTACTCAGATATTTCCCTGTATGTTTTGTTTTCATCCATCCACACAATCCAGGAAAACACAACTCTATGCACACACACACACACACCAAACACTCTCTTGAGGAAATTAGTACAGAATGCAAATGCATTGCATTAATATGTGAGTTTTGATCACAGTGTCAGCTGTACCCTTTTCTCCTTACTACCCTAAACTTTTAAAGTTGAGAATTGCCATTGAGTGATATTTATCTGGACATCAACAGCAATTTCTCTGTCTTGCCTTGTGCTATTATTCAACTCAACAACTATAATCTATACAAAATAATGCTTCATCTGTTGATTATAGTCCCAGGAATAATCGTGGGGGAAAAAAAAAAGATAAAACTGTTAAAAGTTTAGCAAAATAATGACTGGTAGAGTATTGAAATTAAACCAGCCACATGTCACCATTGCAGGGATGAGGATAGTTGTGCATACCAGCTGCAGCAATGTGTGCATGGGATGAGAGATGCACAGCTTGACATGGAATCCTACAGAGGTTTTTTTTGTTTTCAACCTTTCCTTAAACTTTTGCCTTTTAAAGAAAAAAAAAAAACCCTCAAAACAATGACAAAAAAATTTTACAAAGGACGAGATTGCCTCTGGTTAGTCCTGTGGTTATGCTGAAACAATCCTGATGAATCAGGGCCCGTATATCCTTGTACTCTTTACTTCCTTTCCCATAAAGAGTCTTATAGTTAAACTGCAAGATCTCTGGGACAGGAACAATCTTTTGTTCTTTGCCTGTATGTACTGAATAATGCAGTGTCCTGATTTGTGACTGGGCTCCCAAGTGCTATGATGTAATACAAATAATGAATGAAAGCACTTAATTTTTAATTTAAAATAAAATTGACAAAAGTGATTACTAATTTTAGACTTATCAACCAGAAGCAGCTGGGATCTCATTTTAGGAGATCCCAAGCATCTATGCTCTCAGATAATTCAAGTGCAGCTGGAGTGCTCAGATTGAGCACCCAATATCCTCAGCCCCAAAATTAATTGAGGATTTTGAAAGTGCTGGCTCAAACATTAGCACATTCCGTTGATTATCCTTTTGAGGGGCCTGTTCTTTCTGCATTTGCCAGGCGGGGCAAAGGGACTCTCTGTTCTTGTCTTGTGTTTCAATAATGCCTTTCTCTTTGAAAGGGCAGGTGCAAATTAAGTCTCACTTGAGTATGCCTAACGAAACAAACAACCTATACCTCAAAATATAAGTGCATTTCCACCTCTGCCTTATTTCCACCCATGCAATTCCCTGCTCACTTACTGGGCATCTTCCAACGATTCCCTCCAGCAAAGAGAGCTGGGACAGAGCTGCCTTGGATGCTGCCGGTGCTCTTGGATGGTCAACAAAGGGTGCTAATGGACATGGCAGCTGGCTTTCTCCCTCTTGAGGCTAAACATTTTCCCTGCACTAACTCCACACTTGACTGATCCAAGAGCTGACAGCTGTGAGTTTGTCCTGAAACCATGCTGCAGTAACTGCTGCCATTTCACAATATAACTCTACTTTCTCATGTGGATTTAGTGCCAAGTACACAGCAGTTTGTGAGCCACGCAGTAGAGAAAAAAACTGAGAGAAACAAACACATTTCATTTCTGTCTACATTACCAGCACTTTTCCTTCTTTATTCTGAGGCTACGAGCTGAGGAAGAGTGGAAAACGAACCTGAGGCATTTTAAAGGCTGTGCCTGAAAAATCAGCTTTTACATGAATGACAAATGGATAGAATTACAGACTCCAATGGAGATTTAACTGGATTAGCTCTTAATACTATATTTTATATTATTATTCACAAGTGTACTTCCAGTCACTTTCATTTGGAATGAGTTGAGAAGTGTGCAGAAAACAAAAACCTGGGGGATGCCTCTGAAATGATGTGTGTATATTTGGTACCTAGCAGTAACTCAGAAATTAATGCAGTAATTTGCAATTTATCATTCTTGTTCCCCCTATGTAAAGGTGGAAGTTTTACTTCTACTTTTTCAGACCAATGAACTATGGAAAGCAAAATAACTGAAATATGGAACCTGCCAGGAAATTCAGAGACAGCAAACTCAACACATGCTGCATGTACGTGTAATATAGTGTAGCAACAGTTGTTACTTCACAGCATTCCCTTGTATTTCTGTTTCCATTTAATTCTCACAGCCTGCCATATGACCAAACACTTAGGAGAAAAATTAGCAGATCATTAGTGATTATATTCCATTAAACCTTTAGAAAACTGGACAGTCTACCTGATTTTTGGCAAGCAAATATGTACCTTTCAGAAGGTAAGGAGCTACTAGAGAATGTTTCTTTTTCTGAGTATTTTGGAAACCCTTGCATGTCACACAAAATTCATCAGCTTTTAGGGAAATCAAACAAACAGGCAAGTTATATTATATTTGCAGCAATTAAACAGTATATAAAATATTTTCAGAAGTGAAAGACTGTGTCCTAAAATAGCCGCCAGAAATAAATCAGAAATGCTAAGAACTCTCAGGAATTCCAGCACCTTTGGAAGGCAAGATTTTTCTTACTTCTGTGCCTGCACATGACCCTGAAAGTCCAAGGTAACTGCAGGGGCCACACCTGACATTTCCAGCTCCTGATCTCAGCAGCCAATTCATTTTGAAAGCTAAAATTATTTTCTCTCTCAGAAGTTCTTATAATAGCTTATTTGTGAAAAATACCAGCATGAATCGATTCCTTGAAGCCAAAACTCAGGGCTGAAGAAAACACGCACGCATTTATCACAACAATATAGTGCTGGAAAAAGCAATATTACTGTAACAAATCTGGAAAAAAACAATGAGTACTGGGAGAGGTGGAACACAGCCTGCTTCTCCAATGCCAGAAAGATTTCACGCTGCAAGACAGTGCTGTTTCAATTTTTTTCTGCCTTTTTTTTTAAGCTTTTAGGAGGATCAAAACTAATTTAAATAACTGTGAAGGTTCTCATGTATTTCATACTTACATGCCACATTTTTATTATTCTTATAATTTGCTTAATATTAGGGAAAAGGTGTTTTTTAGGCTAGTGGGAGATTCCACAGTCCCAGTCCCCACTATCCAGACTATCAGCAGAAGAGCTAAAGCAGCAATGCTGACTTCTCAATGCTCTCAGCAAAGTTCCTCAGCTTGAAGATCTCAGCCGCAACAGAAACTGGGTTTTTCAGCCTCCCCAGCTCAGATGGTCTTTGCACTCCCTTCTGAGACTATCACAGGGTGTTAATTATATCTCACTGCAGCCTGAGGCTTGGGACGTGAGCCCCTGCCTGTGAGCAATGAACTTTGCCATAGCTGCAAACCTGTGCCAGTTCTAAAACAATGTTGACTAAGAGTAGAAGTGCTCACATTTCTACTGCCACAGCCACCAAGGTCCCTGAACATTCCTACCGTGGGTTAATTTCCTCCTCAGGCTGGGAGGAGCATGGGGAGCATTGCTGTCTCTGTGGGGAGAGTAAGTGAACCACTCTGAGCTGCTCCAGCTGGACCAGGGGCTGTGAAGGTGGGACAGAAGAGGCTGGTGCTGTTCAGCACAAGACCAGCATCTCCACATTCTCTCCTTTCCTGATTCTGTGAAATTCTGACATTGTGAAAATTGCTCTGAATATGAACAAAGAGGGATGAAAGGAGCTTAAAATGTTTTAAGCGATTTCTGTGAAAAGAGATATGTATTGATCACCCAACCTCAGTGCAAAGGGAACCAAGTATTGATACTCCCAGTGACCTCTGGATCAACCTACTTAATTCCACTGATCCCTGAGCAGCCTGTGACAACCACCAGCCAAGCACTGTTGGCTGCTGTGGCATATCCTCCCACTCCCCATATCCTGACACTATGGAAAAGGCACAGGAGGCCAGACAGGAGGGGGAGTTCTGGACGTGTTCATTCTCCCTCGTGAGAATCCCTGAACCCATGTCTGGAAATAAACCCAGGGAAACCCAGGCCCTCAGCTGTCAGCTTTCTGTTCCGTGCTTTTTAAAACTCTTCTTTCTTCTCAATAACTTTTCTATCTCTTCTGCTCTCTAGGTATTTAGCAAGCTGCTCAGGTCTCATTCCTTAACAATGCATCTTCTAAAAAAAGTCATTCCTTAAGTAACCATTCTTTCTTACTTGCACTGATTTAAAAGAAAAAAAAAAAAACAAAAAAAAACCAAACCCTTTTTTCATCTCCTATCACATTACCAGTATATCCGTTCTATACTGAGTTTTGAGTGTAGAATGACAATTTGAAAATAAAAATGAAAATGCAACATGATGCAATGGTTATTCATCATTCATACCCACAGCTTTTTCTGAGAATTACCAATTGCTTATTACATAGAATTGTATATTTTAAGGATGTGAAAAAAGCTAAAGGGAATGTAACATGTTTTTCTCTTTTCCTCTCTTCAGCAACTCAAAGGGAAGAACAAGAACAGGAAATATCTAATCCTTCTGATACATTTTCATGAAGTAGTTTTGCTTGTGTTTTTAAGAAGTAACCAATGGTGGGATTTGCTGTGCAGCTGAATTGGGAAATGGATGGTTCTTAAATGCTGAACACAGAAAAAAATTAATTCTATCATTTCAGATCAAAATGGGGCACAGAATAAGGACAAGATTTTCAATTTAAATGAAAAGTTGTGACTGAAACTGGTAAAATTATTGACTATACTGTTTGAGATTGTATTCCTTCTTCTGTTCACAACACATTTATAAGCAGACTACTTTATAAAAACCAGATCACAATTAGTGGACAATGGGTGAGAACATATCTCAGCATCAGAGTTCCTGATGAGTTATTCATTTCACTCTGCATTATTCATGATGTGCAATTGGTCAGCTAAAATCACTGTATCACTTTTGTTCCTGGTGTAGACAAAACACTTGTAAAACGAAGAACAGAAAATGTGCCTACTCATGTCAGAATATCTTTGCTTCTAAGTGGTTAGGGCCACTTTTATACAAAGAGCAGTCATTCCACAAAAAAACCCAGCTTAACAATAGCCAATAAGACAAAGAACAGAGGAGCTCTCTAAATTCAAATAGTTTTTGGACCTAGGTCATGGATCAGGCAAATAGATCAGACAGACTACTCTAGAAAATAAGCATATTTTTGCTCCACAGCAAAGTAATGGGGGGAGAAATTTTCCACAGGAAAGTAATGGGGGGAGAATCACACGTAAAAATCTCAAATTGAGAAGCAAACATCAGAAGGAGAATCAAGAGGTTTAGATGTGAATCTCCTGGTAGTATGGGATAATAAAAGATGCAGATTACTAAATGTATGTAACTAACACATCCTTCTTAGTTGGCCCTTCCACACATCCAGGCAGAAGTTTGTATAACTCAGTGTTCTGCTGCTGCAGCTCAGCCCTCCTTAGTGAGCATCTGTGGGTAGGCACAGTCCCCCTCTACATTTTTGTGGTACTTACTTATACCATCACAAAAATATCTTATATTTTGGCTATGTGAAAAATGCCGGTTTAGTACTGAAAACTAAGCCAGCATTTAAGCAGATCCACTTCTTCAGCAGCCACTTTAAAATGGATATTTTTTCACTGTATTGTTAGAACCATTGCCTTGGTCAATCAAACACAGTTTCCTTGTTGCTGAGTCTTGATTGCTTCCATGACAACAATGCTATTTTGTAGCAAGAGTATCCTCATATATAATTAAGGACACTATATGCTTGTTTACATTGAATTTAAAAGATAACTTGAAGAACTCATCATGTTTCTTCAGCTGTGGTCTCTGAACAGTGCTATTAAATCATAAATATTCAAAATTAAGGTAACTTCATATTCTGTTCTGTAATGGAGCTGTTTACAGAACTGCTGTTAAAGCTTTAGACTTTTCCATTAAGAAAGCATTTAAATGTTTGCTATGTTATTTGGAACCCACAAGTCATGAAAATCAAAAAAATAAAGAAAAATAAAATAATAACCCTAAAACAAATAAACAAAACCAACAATAAATAAAAAAAAAAAAAAGAAAAAAACCCTAATTCACACATGAAAATAAAAATGCAAGCTCATGTCCAAAACCATTTTCTTTGCCCTGGAATGCACCTGGCACCTCCTAAAGCCTTGCAGAGCACCTTTCTCATGAGCACAGGGCATCCTGCATGTGCTGCTCACAGACCCCTGCCAGGAAGGAGCTGCACCAGGATTTGGGCTCCTCCTAAGGCTCCCTCTTGGAAATTTAGTGTCAGTTCTGACTTCTTTTCTTTTGAGATTTTAGTTCATACTCGAGTAAAAATTTTTGTACTTCAATACTGGTGTGACAATATCAAGGACTTTGACACAGAAGAATCTGAAGTTCAAAAGTAAAATCATTTAATGAATGCATAACACATCCCTTCTTCATTATGCTGAAGACAGCCCTGGAGCTGGGCAATGCATACACTAATTCTCTATTAGAAATGTTATTCTACATTCCTCATTTGTAAAATAGCATTTAAAAAAAGTCAAGATGTTTGGCTAAAAAAGCTTTCATACCATTTTGAACTTTCCTAGTATATTTTTAAAAGCAGGAGATAATCCTTTTTCGCAGCTATTGTGTTTTATTCTGTTGAAGGTTGCTGGCTGTAAAACATTGTACCTCCCTTTAAACTTTTCCATATAACTTGATTAGACAGCAGTAATCTCTAATGCTTTCATGTGCAAATTTAGGAGTGACCCGGAACAAGAGTTTCCTTCATCCCCATAGCAACCAGGAGGATGGAAGAATGCCACTCACCAGGCAATGCAAGGCAAATTTCATCCCTTTGATGTTAATTAACAAATTGCTTTCAGAAAAGTCAATGCATTTTTCTCCTTTAAATGTTTGTGATAAATTTTTAATATGTCTGAAAATGAAAGAAATGCAGAAGCGTTGGCTGCTGAGAGGGGAGTGTGGACAACTGCCTTGGCACTGGTGCTACAGCAGTGATGACCCCCAGGAAGGGTTTGCACCAGCTGATCTTAAATCACCTTGAGTGAATTTTGGGTCCTGGAGTTAAGGACTGATACCTCCAAATAGTTTTATATCTAGTGTCCACTCTGACGTGGGCCCTGCTATAAGAAATGCATCCATCCATTTTTGGTTGTAAGCACAAAAAAAAAAAATAATAGGATAACACACAAAAAAATTCTTAAGATGAGGTTATAAGCATGTCCTAAATAATTTTGATAGACTCAGCATGAAAATCACTTCTCACCCATAAATTTTGTTTGCACAGTTTTTAGACTGCTTGTTCCTCTTCTTCGTCTTCCCCCAACTGTCCAAATGCTTTACAGAAGTTATCAGTTCTTAGTACAAATTCCTTTAGGGACTACTGAGCTGTTCTTAATTTTGCTGATAAGAGAAGGCTTGAAAGTTGTGAGTCACTCAAAACCCACCAAGAAAGCCCATCAGAGTTCCTGCTATGAAGGAATACATCTGTTCACTGGTTAAGATGTTTAGTTCAGAGAACGTGTTTTCCCTTCTGCCCCTGATTTTTAGACTTTCCAGGACTAGTCACCTGGGTGAAACTTCATTACAGAGATGATCTGAACAGCTCCAGGTGATCTGAGGAACTCCAGCAGAACTCAGCTCAATGAAATAACCACATTGCAAACTAACCCTTTACAGACACTGATTTCACTGTTATGTGATATGTTCTTACCAGACTCTGTCACTTTTCTCCTGGATCTTCATTTTCCTGATACAAATGCTTTCTTAAATAATGTTTGAGATCTTGGAGGTGACACTGTAACTCAAGTTACCTTCAGCAAAGCTCAGGCTGTGCTCAGTTCCCCCGGGCACTGTGGAGAGCAGAGCGTGGTGGGGTCACAGGATGTGCAGGAACAAACTGTGCAGCCCCTGTCCCTGGAGGTCTGCAAGATCAGATCAGGGGCTGACCTTAGAGGTGTCTCTGCTCCAGCCAGGTGGTTTGGACTTCATTCTGAGTCCTTGCCAGCCCAGAATATCATATGATGCTATTATCAGATACAATGATGGATTAAAAAAAAAATCCTAAAGATGTCAGATATTCTAGCAAAAGGTAAATGAACAAGAAGCAAGTTTAGGCAACCCAAGATTTTGATGACACTCACTGTCCCAAATTAACTTCAGCTGAAATGAAAACAAGGCTGTGATTGGAGACAGAAATGGAAGTTTCTAATCCCTAGTGACACATTAATCCCAGAAACCCCTCCTTCCCTAAATGTTACAAAATCCCTGCTGTAGTTTTTGGGGGTTTTTTTTTGCACCACCCCATCAGTTAGGAATTGTATGAAACTCCATAATGCTTTTCTAACACACAGTGCAGCCAAAGATTCTCCCTACCCATCACTCAAAAAAAAATTACAGAATGAATTCCACTTGTCTTGTGTTTGTGTATAATCTTATTTAACAAGCTTGCTATTCAGCACAGCAGGGGAAGTCCATTAGAAGAATGACCTACAAGAATCCCACCAGAGTGAAATGAGGGGCTTCTCAGAAGGTAAGAAGACATCTCCTTACTGCTCTTTGCCTTAACTACCATAACTAAAATACTGAACATAAATCTGTATGGCTGTAATCCCAGAGAATTACAGCCTATAATACAGAATACACTTTTACAGTCCAAGTCTGTATCTGCGGAATTGCCAGATACTGCCCCATACCTGCCAGGGCAGATGGCAGGAGTGGATGATGACAAGTATCCCACCTTGTATGGGAGGGTGGACTGAAAAAAACTGGATATTTGAAGATGCTTGTGAACAATTTGTGCTCCATTCACTGGAAAGAGGAACATCCAAAGGTTAAGCTAAATTCTACAATAATTTTCTAAATCGGAAATCTTAAGATGCAGAAAAGATTTGAAAGAGATTCAATGTAACCCTGTATCCTGAAAAAATTTAGATTTTAATCCGGTGCCTGAAATCAAAATCTTCTTTGCATACAGTGATATGAAAAGCACTTCTTTCAACAAGATTTAAATTATTTCCTAAAGAGAACAAGAGAGTTTCAAAGGCTCCAAATGTGTTGGTATCTTGTGCTTGTATTGCCCTCTAAATATTTCCTTTTTTTCAGGTAACTTTCAATTTCTTTTTTCTTTAAATGGAAAAACATGTACAGAACAATTATATTTTGACCAGACCTTGTGGTCAAACAGCTTTAACTGTTTTCTACCAGGCAGATTTTCAGCATTACCTTACCATACTGATTTGCATATAGGGACCTGCTTTCTAAAAGACATGTAGTTTCTGAAAAATATGACTCCACTGGAGAAAGTTGTTTTTCAGCCATCTGAGAAGGTGCCACTCCTATCTTCCAATTAGAGTGGTGCAGGCAGGGGGAGTAATAATGTTTACTTGGAAAAACATGAAAATATGCATATGCAATACAGTAAATAAAATTAAAATAAACATGAGATTTTGAATTCTATTTACTGGAAGTGGCTGGCTTAACTGTGCAACTGCTCAGCCTTGTATGTGAGTCATGCTAATGTATGAATTCATTCAATACAGTATGATTATTTTGCCAAGCAATATATTAGAAAACTCTTACCAGAACTTCCCAGAGCAGCCAGTCATATAAATTCATATCTTATAATGAAAACAGAAATCACATTGTAGTCTAATATGGAGCTACATAAGGATTGTCCCCAGTACCCTAAATATAAATTAATATATATATATAAGCTTTGTATGAATACTGTCTAAATTAACATTCTAAACAAAATTATCAGAATTTACTGGGAAAATGACTTCAATTTGAGAAAACTGGCACTAGATAACTGCCTGAGAGTTCATCTACATGTTTCTTATGTTTTTTCTAGATACTTCTGTTACAGGTGCTACAAAAAAAAAGGTTTAATTTTATCTGTATATAGTACAGTATATTATATTTACTAAAGAAGTCCAAGTATGAGAATGTTTTGACAAGCATTCAGATGTAATAGTTTCTAAAGGATCTGCCAGCAATGGAGGGTGTGCCCAACTTACATGTTTAAGGAGACTTAGAAGTGGATGTTTGGTAAAATACTGGGATACTCTCCATAAACAGAACGGCCTGATTTTCTACATCTACAATTTTCTATCTATAAGAAAAAAATTAACCTCCAAATACTTGGAAAATAAGCAAGTGCCTGAAAGGATAACTCCTTTGAAGGTGGAGCCATTTGAAGGAAAAAAAATATATATATATACACATACCTATACATGTATGTATACAGATTTGCAGCACATTGTAGCTCACTTCTGTAAGCAGTAAAAGCACACCTGCCACTGAGATGAGTATAAAGACTGAGAACAAAACTGTCCAAAATAATGAGAAGGTTTCATATTTATTTCAATTTCCATTCTTTGTTATTATAAACGAAAAACTCCCCAACGCTCCCACAAAAAAAAATACCCCCTAAAATTAAAAAGAACAAAACCAAGTAACAACCAAACAAACAATAAAAACAAAATAACTCCACCAAAACCAAACAACCCCCCCTCCAGAATAGAAAATCAATGTTTGTGTCTCCTGATGGTATTTCTATTGCTGGTTTGTTATGACTATTGGCATACAAAAAAAAGATTAGGATAGTAACATTAGTTTAGTAGTGGTTTAGTGTCATGTAAGGAACTGAGCCAAATTCATGCTGGCAGACAGAGTAAGTTAGTAGACCCAAAGATTAGTAAAGATATTTCAAGCTTAAAGAAGGAGGAATTTCCATAAATATTTTGTCATGATCTGGATTCTGTCATTTTGAAAAGGATAAAATAAAAATAAAAAAAAATGGGAGGACAAATTTTGTTTTTCTCAATGAGCTGAAACTCGCAGTTAAGTAGAGAGAAGGAGAGGAAGGCAGCACTAAAGTCAGGCAAACCTGACTTTCAGGCACAGAGTTTCATTTACACACACACTCTATGAATTGGTTATGCCAAGGGCAGCCCCTCAGTGCCCTGCACCCCCACACCTCTCAGGTGGGAGCTGGCACAGCTAAACAACCCCACCAAAAAGACCAAGGGGGACATCCAGGTTGCACACATACAACTCAATAATAAATCTTACAGCAGAAGGTTTGAAGAAAGAGATGCATCCCAAATATATAAACAGGCCTCTGAACATCAGGGAAACAATTCTGGCTGACAAAGGAGCCCACATGCAGCCAAGAGGAGAAGAGACTTCATTCGTGACTGGCAACTGAGCTGGGCTATTTCCCGTTTTCCCATTATGTCTCCTATTGAGAGTCTCCATAGCTCTCTGTAGTTTACAGCAGAAGGCTGAGGGAAGGAGACTCTGTGTTGACAAAAGAGCAAAAACAGAAGAAAAGGAGTTGTGATTTTGCCTGCTTGATGGCTGAGCAATCACCAGGACACCTTTCCCTTATTAAACAACAAAAGGGAAATGTGAATATGTAATGTTTGTTGGTATTTTCTTTGCTTGGCAAGAAGCACTTTGCTTCTGCAACTGTGATGTGAAGAATCTCTTCATGCTGGATGGCTTTAGTCTCTGGGCACCCTGATGGGCACAAAGAAAGAATCACAGACAGACCTGACATCAAACTGGCTGCCAACACCTCACTTTACAGCAGCATACACAAAAGAAGAAAACAAGGATATGCATGAACAGTATGGGTTTCTTTTGCTGTGCTTGGTATCAAGTCAATTGCTAACATGCTTGTGATATGAAAACATTTCACATGTACATCAGTGCTTCCAGGCACCCAGTTGAGACCATAGCAACAACAGATTTCACTGCATTGCTGCAGGAAAAGACTTTCCTCCTTTGCCTGCTCCAAGTCCATTCTAAAGCAAAACCAGCGAGCGCTGACCACTTATCTATAAATCAGCATTCTTGTCCTCTCTCCCTGCACACCCTCAGCACACTTGAAAAATACAGCAGGACTTGCTTACTTGTGGCTACATCAGAGAGCAGCAGGAGGTGCAAGATCCTTTTCTGTATTTACTAACAACTCAAACACTTTGTTATCTTAATTTCATGCTCTTTTAATGTATATTTTCCTCGTGTCATAATGCACAGCATTGTGTCTAAGTCACAGCACAGAATAATACAAAATAAATGTTCTGATGATGAGATGATGAGATAAAGGCAGTTGCTTGCCATAAAAAAAACCCCAAAAACCCAACCAACCAACCAACCAAAAAACCCTAGCACATAAATATTATTACTTTTGTGCAATGCCTTACTTCTCTACAGCATTTCCTATCAGTTCTGCCAGGGGTGTACACTCTGTGCCACCTTCACTGCACAAGCTCTAAATGATTCAACAGATAATTACTTATCACAACAGTGCTAGAGATGTTCTCATGCATCCAGAGACAAAGCAGTCAAGGAAAAAAACAAACTCCATTATTGATATGTGTTGTGCTGACTTATGTTCAAGCTGGCTTATGGAGGCTATTTACATTGTTAGTTAAAGGGCTGATAACTTCCTGTGAAGTTTTGACTTCACATCCCATACACAGCAAACTGTATTGCATTTAAAAGAAGCTTCTATTTAAGTCATCAATAAATCTTGTTTAATAAAACACATGAGGGGGCTACAGAAATAAAATATAATCATCTATTAATAATGTAATCATAATGCTGGTTATACTATTTTCATCAATATATTCTGTCCAATATTTCATAAATTCATTATGTTCATAAATACAGAATTTAGCTCAAAGGTGCCAGTGAGACATATGTTCATTGAACTTATTTCTTAAATGTTAAAAAAGTGAAAACACTAGAACTACAACAATCTTTAAATTGTGGGGTTTTTCCTCAGAAGCAATTACTTCGTTTTCATTCACAGCCCTGCTTACCCAGCCTAAACAGCACAACATCATGCTGTGCTGCAGATAACATCAGGAAATACCCTAACATGCTTTAGGTTTTCTTTTTCATGTTTTTATTTTTTTTTCTTTCAGTATTTTATTCTTAGTAATTTGACACTTTCAAAACATAACGTGTAAACTCTTTGTAAGCATCACACTGAGGATAAAGAATTTTGTGTATTTCTCTATTGAATAATCACAACAACATGTATTTAAGCACAGAAAGTAAAATATTTTAGCATTTAACAAAGAGCTCTTGTCCTCAGGCAGCCTAACACAAAAGTTGTGATATCTTCCAGTAACTGAGACATTGTGACATTTACTGCACAAAGCACTTCTCAGTTTTCCTGAGTGTGTAAATGCCTGCCTTCCAGGAACTCCAGGTCAAACACAAGTATTTCCCAGGTGCTAAATAACTCCACTGTCCTATAGTGATAATATGATTCTAACTTTTTTCCAACTTATATTTAAGAACCTATATTTTTTCAGTAGTAAAGACATTAGATTGCTGAAGCTGAATTTGGAATAGCAAAGAAGAGGATTTTAATTTTTTGTCATTATTGAAGATAATTTTTTTGGCAACAGTTGAATTTATTTTATATACCCTATAAAGCTTGTGTATTGTCATGTTCCAGTGTGTTACCAGGATGTAGTGCAATTTATTTGCTGTAAACTGGTATAATAAATCAATTTTAGTGGCCAGCAAGGAAACTTCAGCTCACTGGGCCCTGTATGTGATTCAGCTAGGCACTCCCTTATGTTGTGTGATAGATTTGATTCTGTTTTTAAAGTAAAAGTGTGGATACAGATGTTTTTTACACCGTTGCCACTTACGGGTTGTATATGTCATAAAATGTCCTTAGGATATCCTCTTTTTACTGTCCTAGATAAATTAAAAGAAAAAAAAAGAAAGAAAGAAAAGGAAGGGAGAAAAAAGAGAAAAAAGATTAAACGAGAGTGATGTCAATGCATTACAATGTCAAAGTCTTGTTTCATGTTGGTCAAGATGGCTCATCTCACAGTCTGTCCTCACTTTGATGTTGGGGAAGTATGATTGTGCTGTAGTCTGTGAAGTCCTTTTCCTTGTCAAGTGTTTTGAATTTTATGATAACAAAATGAGGAGGGACAGCACTGAGGTTCAAAGACCCAAGCAGCAAACAGGAATGCTGCTGTATAGCTAAACAAGCTAAACATGAAGACTGCAGGCAGAGTTCTACACAACAAGGAATCAGAGGGGTGATTTAATTTTAAATGCTAAGTGAAAATCCTCCATTTTTACACTTGGACTTCTAAACAAGTCATCTTAAAAGAGAAACAACAACCCAAGCCAAAATGCCATATCTGACTACTTTACATAACCAGGGTTTGTAATTGCAAAGGTTTCTTTTTCTGCTCTTTCTTTAACACAGCTTCTTAAAATTATCTGTCCTCGCTGGCGTGGTTCACCATCTAGAAAAGTTATATATAGTGTAAGCATTGAAGGGTAACTTATTTGTTTTAATGCAACAAAACCCATTTAATTCTGCTTTTGAAATACAGTATAGAACAAAAACCACACTGAATGTTTGCTACTAATATTTCATGCCAAGATAGCAGATAGTCCTTATCTTCAGGTCATCCTGCCCTCACTCTCACCCACTGTTTCTCCAGGGAAATTGCTATCTATACTACATGTAGCTCACAGATCTAATATCCTATATATATTGGAGATATACAAGCCCTCTTGCTTTTACCTCCTTAAAAGAAAAGGTGAGCACTACTAAATGTTCTGTAATATTAGTCCAAAATGACTTAGCACTGGCAGAAATATCAGCACACATTAAATAGACTGATCTCAAATGTATTCTGGAATCCAACTCCCCTGACACGACACAAGTGCCCACTGAAGGAGCAGTGGAAGGGCCAAATGGCTACAACCACAATTTATGGTGTTGGCAAACAAGAACAAGAGCAGCTCCTGAGCGAACACCACCCTGCTCTGTCTCCAAGTCCCCTTGCAGGGAGCACAGTTTCTCCGTGCACAGGTGACAGAAAATGCCACAGCACCTTTTTCAGCACCTTCAGCACAATCATACAAAGAAGCCAGACCACAGGCAGCTTCCTGGCACCACCTCCACAGACCCCAGAGCCCTTCTGGCAGCAAGGAACAAATCCAGTGACCTCCCCAGCACTTGGTGCATGCATAGTTCTGGGAGTGCTCCTGCACAGGGACATAAAAATGGATGAACTATTGAGGCCAGAGCTGGGAATTCTATACCTACCCAAATCAGAGAAATAAAAAAAAAATAGAAAAACTAAGGTTTTTGACATCATCTAACAAATCTTCCCTTTAAAAGGAGAGCTAAGCTGCCTTATAGTCAATTTCTTTTCCACTAGGACACCCAGATTCTCCCTGGGGGACCCACCTTGCCTTTCATCAAATCAGGTGTAGCATTTGCTTTTTCTTACAATGAAGAACTTTCCACATTCACCACAACTTTTTAAGGACAGTAAACAGCAGCCTGGCAATAGCACGACCTCCACACCATGACTGCGCCCCACCCATTCCCAAGATGCTGCTGTACAGCTGAAGATCTGCTGTACCATTTACAGAGAAATTCAAAAGGCTTTGGCAGAACTATAACTGTGGGTTAACATAACACCTGATCCCAGGTGGGCTCACAAACAGAATGAGAGGCTTTCAGAAATTATTGCTGAGAAGAGGACATGAGACTGAGAAGTCACCAGAGACAGCCTAGAAGAGGGAATTTTGCCTCCTCTGTTATTTGGACAGGGAGCAAACTCTCCCAGGTACAAGCAGAAGCACAACTCAGGGATATGACAATATGGGGCCTCTAAAGGTGAGTGAGATGGAAATAAATAGTCTTGGCCAGTGACTTGGAGTGTGGGAAGGAAGGGGAAGAGTGAAGTGTGATGTAGGTTCTTGCATGTGAAACTCTAAGAGCCTTCAGTTTTTTGCTCTGTACAAACACAGATATACACCCATCCATACCATTACATATATGGTAACTGAGCATGCTATGTGTATTCTATAACCCCAGGACTATTTACACCATCTTCCACAGAAACAGGGTGAAGCAAATTGCACTTCATTCCTCTTGTGCTTGCCCGATAAACCTGGTGATTTGCCCACAGAGTGAGAACCACTCCTGCACAGCAGACTTTCCACAGGGGCCCCAGGGGAGAGGAGAGTCTGGAGAAATTCATCATTCTCCTTTTATTGAACATGCTCTTTTATTCTGAGGAGGGTCTGCAACATTTCTGAGCTGCTGCTATACTCCTGCCATGGCTTGATATGCAGCTGTTTTCAGCTTTGACGGAACATTTTAACAGTGACAGCCTGAAAGGCCAGAAGAATCATGTGCTCAGTTGCATAAGCTGCCCCCAAAGAAAGGACAGGTTTTGATAACCTCCTCCACATCATGAAAACTGGAAAGGGTGTAGACAAGTGACTGAACTACCTGGACAAATTTTCCCTGAGGAAATGACCCATGTGTTACTCTGAAAACAAAACTGTAACTGCCCACTGCTGCTGTTTGCTTTCTCAGCCTAAAATGGGAACCTGACCTATCTGAGGAGGACTGTTTAACAAAGAAAATGCTGAAATATTCTAGTTTCAAAAATAACTCGTTTGCAGAAACAAAAAATGAAAAAAAAAGGAAAACAACAATAAGAATATGCAGTTATAGAAGTCCATTGAAATTTCTGTTTTATCTGCTCTCATTTGAAAAAAAACCCAAAAACATTATGCATTCCCAGCCATGATTTTTTCATGCTTCCCAATAGAAAGGATTATATAATTGTGTACATGTTATTATCAATGACACCACTATGCTATGGAACCACTGACATTTTAAACTTAATTACAGATGGCAGCTTATGAAATAATTATAAAGAAAAGATTGGACAGCAACCACAGTGATTTCATGCTTGCTCTTCATGTGTGTTTAGTACAATATTGTCAAGTCCCTCAGCTTTAAAAAATAATGTGAATTATCAACCAGATCATACTGCTGGCCAATGGGAGGCAGACTGAAGAAATGATAGCATGTCACATTTGGCACCCCAAGCCCAGGTCTCTGCAGAAGGTGTCCCCACAGCCCCCAAGGCTGGCTGGTGGCCACGCAGTGCCCACTGCCAGAGGAGGTACTGATCAGCACTCAGGCTCACAGGTTGGGCAATGCACACATTGAACAATGGATTTGCAGAGCACAGACTATTCCTTTGGGTCTCCAGATCTGAACTGAAAAAGTGAAATTTGAGTATGAGGATCTTATACCTGCCAGATTTCCTTCTATGACATTCAGTTCCAGCCCCTGTGAAATTCCCTCCCCTCCATGAATCCACTAATTAAATTGCCAGTGGCTTTGATACTGATGCTACCTCACTCCAGGGAGAATTTTGTCTGGCTCTCCAGAGATTATTTTAATGTGTTCCATGTTAAATTGGTAGGCACTTTTTAACCTGTTCCTTCCTGATTCCATCTCACCTCTGTTATTACTAATAGCACATTAAGCCTTTAACTACTATCATTTTAGTGAAGGGCTAACACAAAATAGCTATTAAGCCTTTCAGCTCTCTACATACCTTTTTTCTTCTACTTACATTTCTCTTAAGCAGAGGACTGACAATTCCTTTGGTTATTCCCTGGCCTCTTATGCATTTTAAAAGCATGTCCTTCCTGCCTTTTACATGGTTTACTAATGGTACCTCATTTAGAGCCTTTACCTTTCTGACTCTTCCTTCAGATTCATGCCCTACACCCCGTCCTCCCTCCTGTAATTTTACTCTTTTAATGCAGCTATAGCTTTATTATTCCAAAGATGCCCAAAAATTTTCTTCGGACTTCTTATTTGTGGGGTTGTGTTGTGGGGTTTTTTTGTTTTATTTTTTTTTTTTTTTTTTTTTTTTTTTTTTTTTTTTTTTTTTTGTTGGAGAGAAGAATAAGGAAGGCAGTTTAAGAGCACTTAAGTACAGCACACTGATTCCGTGCACCCTACCCTAAATATGGCTTCTTTCCTTTTCTTCCCTGTAGCTGTTGAAGCTCTGAAATTAATGCTGAAAAGCATTAATTACAATTGTATCCTTCTTTTGTCACTCTCATAAATTGCTTATGATTTTACAAACTACGGATGCTTGCTTTTCAATTGCCAATCACTGTTGTTACATGACTTTTTTTTAAAAGCAAGTGATTAAATAATAAATAGCCTAAGGTCAAGGCTAATGTACACTTTCAGTTTAGTAACTATGTTAAAATTTAGGGGTTTTTTAGGATCAGGAGACCTTTTTCATCAAACATGAGAAGTATTTGGGAACATCTGCACGTTAAAAAACACACAGCAATATTGTAATTTGTGTCTCAGAAAGAATTTGTGAATTAATCACTAGTTTTTCATTATGTACTCAGCTCTTCAGTGGGACACTGCACCTTAATAATTATGTTGCCTGTAGAAATAGGCAACAGAAGCTGATTAACAAGGCTCTGCATCATATTATCTTATTCTGCCACAGCTGTAGGTCACATCCACCCTTCCAACTATAAACATTTTTGCTTCTTCTTAAGAAAAACTATGCAATAATCTTTAATTATCTTTAATTATTTATCCACAAATGTAATTTTTACATTTTACACCAACTACAGAATCTTAAAAAAATTGCAGAGTTATCTTTCTAACCTGTGCTGAGAAAGGATTCTTTCAGAAAAGTACAATACTACTTTCATTTAACTATATTTGTATTAAATTCTATCTTTTTCAGCATATTAGACCACACCTTTTCAAGTCCCCACCTCTACTCTCATCAATCAGAATTCCTGATATATCTATTTAAAATCTTACAGGAAACAGAAAGAATGGAGACCAAATCATATCATAAAGATTCCTACAGAATAAAAAACCACTACTTTGTTATAGCAGGTAATATTTTCGTTTAAATATGTGGTTATGATTTGAACAATATGTAGATCAATATTAAAAATACTACATGTGCATTTTAGGCTGATAAAACACAAGAGAAATCACATACATTAGTACAGTTTAAGAAAATTATTTCTCCCTACATTACACTGATATTAATGAAGAGTGTTTCTGTGAAACCAGTGGAGATATGGTGCATCAGAAATTAATCAAATCCAACATTTCTTTAATCTAGTCAGCATTTCTTTCCCCATTACCAGACTTACCCTGCATTATCCCCAAGCAGAAGGGACAAAGCAGAAAATTATCACTTGTTGGTGATAATGGTGACTAATAGCAGCCCCATCATACCAATTATTTTAAATGTTTTAATGTAATCCATCATAAGTCACTCCATATAATTAACAGATGGAGAGAAAAAAAAAAAAACCCTGCGGGCAAAATGCTGAGATGAAATACCTGCACAGAGTCACTGCTGAACTTATTTGACCCAATATGGCATTTTTTGTTAAAAGAACAAAGTAATCCCAGAAAGACTTGGTAAAGAATCTTCCATGAATCCAGGCAAAGGATCTTACAAGAATATAACAAAAAGAAGGGAAAACAATAGAGAAGCAGAGGTATTTAGAATAAAGGAGAGGTGGATCCAAGTGATCCTTTTGACTGAATCACGTCCTTGTTCCCTGTTCTGGGAGATTTGCTGGGTCCTTTGCCTAGTCACAGCCTCCTTAGCTGAGCTCAGGCAAAGCACAGCTACAACTGCCAATAAACCAGTTAGCAGACAAAAATCCTCACACATTTTTGCAATAAGAAAAATTCAAGATTTGTCCTTTTTGTGGTTTCATGTCTGCAACACGCAAATCTAGCATGAAAGATACTGATTGTGCTTATAGGGCTGTTAAGGAACTGGAATGTTTGGGTTTAAAACATGGAGACAAATCATGCAATCTTCCCACAAACCACAGATAGCTGTGCTGCTGTGCTCTGTCAGTCCAGTTCCTTTGCTGTACAGACCCAGCTACTGCTCTGCCTCACCAGCAAAATCAGATTTTTATTGCCTCAGTTTTTATTTCAACCAAAATAACTGTTCTGGGAAGCTGCTACATAATTTCAGAAAATAACATATTTATGGAAACAACACCGAATGTCCTCAGAGTATTAAAAGGTATTTGTCATTACAGATAACTTCTTGTGTGGGTGTTGCACAAAGCGTCCATGCTAACACTGCCATAATTAAAAAACGGCCTCATCTGCTTTGTTTTACTGCAGAAAAGCTCACCTGCTACTCATGCCATCCACTTACGTCCTGCTGACATACCCTCCACTTTTTTTTTCTTCTAAACTGCCATTTTACTGCCACCAAAAAGAGTACAACTTTGCCCTCTGCCTTTATTTCAATATTCCACAGAAGAAAATGGAAAATAGTAAAATATTAAACCTCTAGACAATTTTTTTTTCTAAAGCTTTAATAAAGTGATTTAATAATATTACAGAAATATGTCTTGTGGTTTAAAATGTTAAAAATTATTGTATTGCTTTCTGAAGGTGTTACAAACATTTGTAGAAAACTACCAAATGCATTTTGCCATATTCTCTTTGATCAAGAAGTGTTAATTTCCATTGGATTGGAAGAAGCTTGTCTGCTGGTGTGGCATCCCTTAATCAGGCCCTTCCAGTGGCACCTTGACTTCTCCCCCTGCTGCTGACAAAGGCCAGCTCCTGGGCTCCTCCCAACCCCAGACCCTGTGCTCAGGGCTGTTCTTCTTCCCTGAACCAACAACTGGGACAGAGCACTTTGAAGCTCCTCCCTAAGGACACCTGTACATACTAAACACACATGCAAAAAGTCTTTTTTGTCTCCTTGGAGTGGTTTGAACTCTGCTCTCAGTAGTGACAGAAAATGAATTAATATCTCTGTCTCTCTCTCTCTTCTATTTGACTTTGAGCTAGTTTCACTGGCCCATTCCTACACAGGCAGCTTTAACAGAAACCAATTCACTGGGCCTTTTAGAGGCATATTCCCATTGTCAGGAAAACTAATCCACAAACACCAGAGGTTTATGTCCAAAAAGGAGACAGAGGAGTCTGGTAATTTATTTGAATAAAGGGAGTGGCATGGGCATTCTCCTGGGGTCTCTCAAATATTTGGAGGACAGAGCTTTGTTTTTATCCTAATTTCCTGGCTGCATTACCTCTCTCTTTCCCCATTGGCTGAGGTACTTGAGAGGTACAGACTTCCCAAAATGTCTAATAGCTAAGACCCCCTTCTAATGTATACCTCCCCATACCTTTTCTTTTTCTTGTGTCAATCTGTTGAATTCCTATGGAATTTATGGTTCTTCCCACCATTTTTTTCATCTCTCAGTATCCAATTTTATTTATCAGCAGACCTAGAGTTTGTTTGTAAAGACAAATCTCTCATTCCATTTATCAATCAGTGGAATCCTTCCCGTTGTTTCAACTACTAGCAATAGTAGTTGAAAAAAAAATATTCCTTTCAATATTCTCTGTTCATTTTAGTTACCCCACTTGCAAAAGTGGATTATAAAGAGAAGAAAGAGTGAAAATGAAAACCAAAAGGAGATTAATACAGTGCCTGCCTCTACAGGAGCAGAGCCTCGAAGACTGTGTATCCCCATTCCTTGATGTAATGTTATAAGATGCTTTGACCTAACACACCACATTATTTATAAATTATACTGAATCTGCACTATGATATATTTGAAAAGTTGCCATTAAAGGAACTTCACACATGGGAAGGGCATATAGGCTTTTTGAACAGAAAGAGAGGGTATTTGCATTAAAATAAAAAGGTCTCAATTCTTAGTTGGACATGTAAAAAAAATTACTTGGCTTATTAGTAAGAGGAGTTGCATTTTCATAACGGTTTTCTTCCAGTACCATGATCAGAATTTTAAAGGACCACATGTTCATATTTCTGATTAGGTACCCATACTTTTGACAAAGGCAATTTTCCTTGTGGTCTCTCTAAAGTTTTGAATTTTCCACATTAGAAAGTCCAATATTGGTATTATCAATTGTACTTCTCAGTGACTTTGAAAACACTTTGCATTTTATGATACATCTCATTCATGAAACTAAAATGATTAAAATGAATAAAGCAATAAATGTAAACTTTAAGAGGTTAATGGTGTAACAGCAAAAGGAGAGGGAATTCAGAGGAAAAATAATTAAAGCAGTTCTACAAAAATATAATACAAATATAAAACTTCCAGGAGCTTTGCAATATACTGGGGGAGGAAGGAAATAAAGCACTGCCAACAAGTCACAGGTAAACAGCTTGACAGAGAGTGAAAATGTTGCCAAGAGGAAGTGATAATGGTTTTGTATCCATAATTCATTCATCTCAAGGGATGCAAGATTACGTAATGCAGTGGCACTGCTGTATCCTGATTCATTAGTGAGTCCTACAGAACATTTTCTGCACTCATAACTTGGGGAAGTGCCTGAGACACATGCACTTTGTAAATTACTGCCTCCCATGCTCCTGGCAGTGCTGGATGCTCTCAGGGTTTGAAGTTCAATCTCATAGCAGTGGTAAGACAGGGTGAAAGTCTGAGCAACAGCTCAATCATTCCTGCACAGGCCAATCAGAAAGAGCAGGATTAATCACACTGGTGTTGAGAGAAGGAAAAATGAAAGAGCAGATACACTTCCCACCTGAACATTAGTTTGAGGTAGCACAAAGGGTGATGGAAGCTTGAGGGAGACACAGATAAAAGTGGCAGTAATAAAAATTGGCACAGATGAAATATGGGACTCAGGAACAGGGAGGTGAGAATTGGAGGAGTTCAGAAGGGATAGCAATTAAACAAGGTGAGAGTGTGTTAAAGAGCATTGGGTATAGACATGGCAAGTGAAGGAAAAAGGATGGTGAGAAACCAAAAATAAGGTCAAAAAAGTAACAATTTTGCACTGTAATGAAAAAAGAAGAAAGAAAAATCAATTTGGAAAATGACAGATTATTGGAGGGGGATGTAGTACTTCAGATAGAGAATGAATCCTAATATTTTAAACAGGGAAGTTCAACATGCGTGAGAAAGATGGATATGAAGTACAAAGTAGCCCAGAGAAATTTGTTATAATCCAAATATTAGTTGTTATTAGTTATAACCCAAATTAAAACACACCTTTGATTTCAAAGCCTTAGAAGATTTTTTTCCTATGCATAGTCTCACATTTTCCAATTAGAGAAGTGCAAATGTAATTCATCATATAAACCACTATGCCTTACCTTCCCTTCATCCCAGCCATACAAAAACATGTGGGATACCCTGATACTTACAAGATGTAATATGACTTTTATGCCCCAACAACTACTGTAAAATGTGTGATCTCTGGCTTTGAGAGCTGGGCTGGGTCCAGGCTGTGCAGCCAGGAATGTCTCCTGGAACAGCTGCTCTTCAGAGCCTTGGGGTGGGGCTCCAGGAGGAAGATATTGGTGTATTTATCCATTCAGGATACAGAGGGTCAGAGAGGGCACACCACATGAGCTCTTCCTCAGTCTGGCATCTTGACTTCTCACTCAGCTCCCCATCCACCCAAACCCACAGAGGCTCCATGGGGGCAGTGCAGGAGCCCCAGGGCAGGAGGGCTGGTGGCCTCAGGAAGCCTTGGGGCCACCAGAGAAGGCCAGGGGGGCTCAGGACAGCTGTGCTGAGGTGCCATGGCACTGGGGAAGGTGCTGAGCTGGAACCCTTCATGACAATCTCAATTTGTCACTGCAGCAGTGCACAAAACAGTCAGCAGACAGCACACATTTCACACTCGTATATTTGGAAGTTACCAAAATCAAAGCAAAGCTAATATTTTGATAAGCCAAACAAGTACATGCAGATGCTTGAAAGCCTTTACTTTTATTAATTTTATTTTTAACAGTTCCAAGAAAAGTGTCTTTCTTCAAGTCCCATATACTTTCTAGTAGTAAATGCTACTGAAGGGAGTCTGTGCCACCCACACATAAAAGCAGTTAGTGGCTCTCCCAAATCTGAGGTAATAAGAGTTACTAAGGCACCAGGAAAAAGAAAATAATCTATTCAGTGCTTTGAAAACAGCTAAAACCGTGAATAATTCCTTCCAAATACTGTTTTCCCCATCCAAGTATGGCAAACTATACATGTACTCTACAATACAGAATTTGGAAAAAAACCAACAATGTATCAACCAGGTACCTCATGAGATGCAGGATCAGATACCAGGTGATGAACACCTCCAAGAAGCACAGAAAGAAAATGCATTCTCAAAAACATAAAGAAGATGCTTGCACTGTGTTAACATCTCATGGCCAGCCAAAGGCCTGGGAAAGCTGCTTTGCCCATCAATCTGAGACTGCCTTCAAACTGCTTCCAGCTTTGCTTAATTGCTCTCTTCCTGTAAGTGCTTGACAGTTTGACAGAGACCGCATTCCTGAGTAATCTGGCCTTTTTGTTTGGTTAGAATGAAGTTTAGGGTGTGGTTAATAGAGGGAAATTGGGAAGCAATATTTTGCATTGAAATGCTGGCACACAATGACACAGAAAGAAATTATTAATTAGTACAAATAACTGACACAAATTCTTAGTGACAGCACTTTATAGCTGTGTCCATGAAATTGAAATCCTGAAATTTCACCTCACAGTAAAATAACCTGGTTTGCACAGTAGGCTTGAACCTAGTGGAAAGAAAAAACAAAAATCTTTTGGTATCATCATTTATCATGGACAAAGGGAAGATATCAAAGACTGAACTCAAGCCTAAGGACAAAGCACCTAGCTCCCATTCATTCTCTGTTATTTAACTGTCTCTCTGAGCCACTGAAGTGCCTGGTATGTTCACAGCACTTCAGGCTTCCCCTCCCTGTGCCTGTCACTGTGTCCTGGCCAGCTCCCACCAAAGACACACCAGAGTTCTTGCTGCACTCCTCATCTGACTCATGAACACGGGGCCTGAAAATTCCTAAGGAAATATTGTACTTAAAGCACCACGGGGAGGCTTAGCAGGTGCCACCACCAGGAGTGAGACACTGCTAATTGAGCACTTCCCAATAACTTAGTGATGTTAATCAAGTCTCCCCGAAGAAGGATGTCAGCAGCACTGACAGCTATGTACACAAGAAACAACAAGAGGAAACAGAGCAGCAGGGCTGGGACAAATATTAATGACACTGCTTTTCACTGAGCTGCTCTGAACACAAACCATGCACGGCTTTTGTCCAAATTCACAGATGACAAGACACCTTAAATTACAAGAAGTAGATTCAGATTTTTCAAATTGCTATGATTTGAAGCTTCTGGTTCTATTAAAAATAAGCAAAGCTCAAGGGAAACCTGTTACTAAACATCCATGTATTGGGGTCAATGATAAGCTCTCACAGGAAAACTAAGCTATCAGTTTCCCTTTAGACAGAGGGTGTTAACATAAGAATGCTTAAAGAGTTTTTTGACCAAATATATCCCCTCAGATAAGGGAAAGCTACACAGAATGATTATCTTCATTGACATGATAAGATAATATGCAATGGTCAAAAATGAACACTTTCAGAAAGTCCTGTTTCATACAGAAATAGATCATTATGGCAAGTTTTGACTGCTGATAATTTTAAATTAATCTTTGACAACTGTGAGAGTATTTTCTTATGTGTATTTCCAGCATGATGAAGTTAGTAGCCTACAGCTGGATACATGTAAGGAGCCTACAGCTGGGTACATGACGTCTGTTGGCATAAAAACAAAAACACTGCATGCAAGAGACCCTCTAAGAGCACAGCACTGAAGTATTACATTGGATTTTGGAGCTCTTTTTGGTTTGTACCTGGATCTGGGACTATGCTGTGTTTAAACATGCTCTTTTGTCTCAGAGCAAATGATCTAAATTGCCTTTAACTGAGTTACTGGAGAAACTATTGATGCCATCCTGGGAATTTTGCCCATCTTGGAATGAAGGACAGTTTTTTTTAAAGCTACTGCCATCTTGACTTGGTGGGATCAATTGTTGTTTCCTGGAAATCCTTATGAATTTGTTTGGCTATTGTAATTCTTGACTGTAGTTCTTTCTTTTAGAGCATGACAACTCATTGTTTGCCTAGAAAAACTGGGAAACTGCCCAAAACTCCACAGATGCCACCATGAATATATTGCATGCAAATCCTACGGTTTTATGAAGTCAGGTAACTTCTTTAAGAGTTAATGGATAGAAATGGACATAATAATCCAAATATCAGAAATGTCAAAGAAATAATTTTAGCATCTTAACCAGTAGTAGTGACTACACTGTTTTCAAGAGGAATGACTCAGTCTTGTCAGCTTCTGCATGTTATTTTGGGATCACAGCACTGCCCAGAGTCTTTCCAGAAGTGACTTTTGGTTTTCTTTCTTTCAAGGTTGTCTTCACTCAAATCAAAATAACTTTGCAACGCAATCCAAAGGCATTAGGACCCTCTCAGTGACTGTTGGAGCCCGAGTGTCCAGCAGCTGCCCTGCAGACACTGCTCACCAGCTCTGCCTTTGCAACAAGCCTGTGCTCTAAGCTGCTGCATTATGTATTCAGTGCAAAACATATTCATGGTTATCCTGACCACACGTTTGGATTACAAAAGATGTTCTCCTGCCATGCTTGGATTACTTCAATTTACCAGTGAATTTACCCAACTCTGGCTTTTGAATATAACCTGGAAGCACACAGCCTGCCTGGAGCTGGGCAAGAGGACCATGATTCAACATTTCCAAGTTGCTACTGCTCATCATCTCGTACTCTTTTACCACCAGATGCTCAGCACCCTGACATGCAGATGCCAGGGCAAAGGCACAGTCGAGGCTCACGGAGGGGCTGGAGCTGGGGCTGAGCAGCTGCTCCAGGCTCCCGCTGCAGCCAGGGGATGATGCTGATCCACTTACATCCTACTTCTGTGTAAGGCAGCATTTCTCACACCTGCTAAATGTCCTTAGCAGCACACTTCATATTTGGGAAAGAAAGCCATGCTCTGGCACTGCCCTTGGGTGGCTGCAAACCCCACTTGGCTGCAGCACCTGCCAGGGGCTGCTCAGTGATCCGGGCAGTGAGATGACAGAGCTGGGGACTCCATTTACTGGCTCTCCTACCTACTGTGGACAGCCAGAAAGGAACATGCAGTTCTTTCCCTGCCTGGTAAATAGTCTGAGATCTTCCAGTTTTGTCACAAAAAGAAAACATCTCCACTTAGGTATTGGGGACCAACAAGAATAAGGATTTAACCATCAGTAGTTACTACTGTTTTTTTCTCAGTATAAATTAATAATACTGGTTATACAACCATGTCATCATTTTAGCAAGGCATTTGTGCTGTTGCTGTACTGGGTCTTTTATTGCTGCTTCAGATTTAATTGTAATTCTGAGCTAAATTTTAAAAGCCTTCCATCTGCTGGCAAAACCTGTCATGGGGGTACATCTCATGACACTCTCTCCACCCTCTCTCTTTCCCAAAATTCACATAATCTCCAAATTCTCTCAGCTCTTCACTCTTTGCATTTACTGTCATTCCACAGAAGTGAAGAAGTGTCAGCACACAGGGTTTAGCCATCATTTTCTGAGCCAGTAGCCCTGAAGAGCATTTTCTCACATGAAAGCCATGCTGACGTGTGTCATGTGGCTGCAGCCCCTCACCTCTCATTTCACTACCACAAGGGCCACATTTAGAAAAGTAAAGCAAGCTAGAGTTGCAAAGATCAGTGTCAAACAAAACCTGTGGCTTATCACATCCACTCATGCCAGCCAGCAGAACGGGCTATAATTGATTCATGAGGTTCAGTCTACACAGCAAGAAGGTGTTGCCTGAGCTAACACCAGTCCCACACTCACCAAATGCACTTTTTTTCAGATACAGGAAAACACAGACTGTAACTGAGCCAGTAGTAGGGAAAGAAAAACATTAAATAAGTCTGTAAGCCTGAAAGAGAGTTAGGCAGAACTGTAAAAAACACTTGGGAATTCTTTCTTCCACAAAAAACCCCAATGTGTTTATGTCATCTAGACACTAAGTAGATTTCTTTGAGGAAAAACTGTTACTTTATCTGAGTAAACATGTCAGTCAAAAACAACAACCAGCAATTTACAAAAATGATGCTCGATTATTTAACGTTGAAAGGGGAACATTCCACAGGGAGAAGTGTTTCTATTTACACACTGTATCTAGAACAGCTTTAGGCTGAGATGGAGTAACCATAACAAATATTATGTGTTCTGCTAATTCAGCAAAACTCCCCGGGCCTGGGACTGCCTTTTAAAGAGTGTTTGGCTGTGGTTTCACTGTGTGGCTCATTGCCACATCCAACTCCTCACTCTGTGTATCTTCCAAGACATCTTCTAAAGAGCAAGAGGTTTCCTCAAAGGAAAAAAGGGATTCCCCCTTTTTAGTGGAATAAGGCAAATCCTTAGCTAGGCTTTAGCTTTACAGATCCTTGAGAACTCTTATTTATTTCACTGTGCTCAGCACATCACCTGATTAGGCTTCAAATCATTAAAAATAGCTGCACACAAAAGGAAATGATGGAATTACACATTGCTCCCCTGTTATTGAGGTTTTGATTACTGCAGGCTAATTTTCTCATTGTACTTTCGTGGGGTTTCTCCTAACTTAACATTCTTTTAAGGTAGCCTGTGTTGAGGGAATTATCTTGTTTTTCAAAGCAAATTTCAGCTGATTACTAAGTATTTACATACTGTAATTTGAATGTCTAATTATACAATTAGTGTAAATACATGTAATATGGTTTATTTTTCACAAAAGCTGATAAGGTACATTGCTTTTTGCATTCCAGTGTTATGAGATTTTCATTGCTTGTAATACACAATCGAAAAATTCACATGAAAAGCTTCCAGTAATACCTGTTTATTTATCAGTTAACAGTTCCAAGTGGTTTGAAACACACTTCGTACCATAAACCAAATAAAGACATCTGCCTTCTTCCTGCAGACTAAGGCCCACAACCACACCACCACACCTTACAGTCCTAAATGTAAGAGTTGCCCTAAGACTCTATTTTTTTCTTTGTAGGACTTCACAGTACATTTCTGTCCAGCCTAAAGTCCCCAGCACTGTGGGAGAATTCACCTTTTAAGTGCAGCACTACAGCACTGGCCCAGCAGACCTTTCCCTGTGACTTGTACTGACACTTACAATGATACCCTCGATGAAATAAGGAACAGTGCCCTTGGGAGGGTGGATGGAGACAATGCCCCTCCAGTCCTAGAGCTGCTCCCATTCCAAGCAGCTGTAGATAATAACTTCCTAATGAGAGGCAGCAAAGGCTCCTTTCCTCTCAGCTGTTGGAGCAACAAGGCATCAGCACCCAGCTGCAGAAAGCTGCCAGCCTCCCTTGCTCCTCCTCAAGAACCTCTAACACCTTTCCTCAATCAAAGTTTACTAAATCCAGGCTTTAAATGTAATGATATTTCCTTAAGTTTTATAAAATATAATCTATTAGCAGAGAAAAAAATCAACATTGGTGAGCACATTTTTGTACTCCATTGGCACACCCACTACCTGAGTCCAAGCAGGATACACTTCCAAATTTTTTTTCAGAATTTCACTTAAGCATATAGAGATCATACTTAAACAATGTGGAAAGATCAAGTCTGTAAGAAATAATTTTGAAGTATATGTCATAAAAATTTTCTTTGTCTGTATTTCCTTAACCTACTATTCACCTCATGGTGGAAAATGACTTCAACAGGATATTGGATTTTACAGCACCTTAGAAAACAGCATCAAGATCTCATGAAATTAAATCTCATGTTGTCAACATGAAGCTTCAAATTTAGCAGCCACTGCCATTCCCCCCGTGTCTTTTATGGAAATTTCCTTCACATAAATTAATTTTAAATGACAAATAAACCCAAGGACCTGGGCACTGCCCTCCATGTCAGCACTAAGAGCCATGAGCTCTGTCCTGATCTGAGCACTACAGCAGCCTGCTCCTAAGCAGCAACTAAAACTGCTAAAACTCTGCAAGCACACAGTGCTTTGTTAATGTATAACCAGATTTTGCTATCCTTCATCACACTGGAAAATGTCTTATCCTGAAAGTAAGATAAAAGACAGGACTACTTTACATTTATTTTCTCTTCTTTTTAAAAACCAGGACACCATTAAGCCACAGTGAAAAACTTTGTTATATTGTTAAATCTAACCTTTGAAATCAGTATATTGTGGAAAAAAACCCAAAAACCACAACAAAAAACCCAAACAAGAAAAAGACAGGGAAAAAAAAAAAAAAAAAGAAGGATGTTTATTTCATATATACACTGCACCACATATGAATAATTTCAGAAATGCATTTCCTAAAATTCTGGCCCAGCAGTAGAATATAGTCAAGTTATTAAGGATGCTGAACATATACTTAATTTTCAGCTTATTTTTGTGCCCCCCTGGCCTTAGTGAGACTTAGGGACATGTATAAATTTTCCTTTTAATCAAGACCTCATTTATGAGGATAATAATGCCTTTACAGTGTGTATTTTTCTACTGTAAGATGCAACACACAAACCAAATGTGAGGAATATCATCTTTGGCAGCATTCCCTAAGGGAGTCTGGATCTATAAACACATGGATGTAATGCGTTTGTTAAGGCAATTCTTCTTCCATTCTCTGACAGTTGTAATATAAATAACATTTCCTCCTTAGGAAGCAATCCAAATACAATCAAACCAGTGTATTAATACCCTTAATGTAATCTTCAACTTTGCAACTGGTTTAGAAGTCTGTTTTGTGGGAGGCTGGATGCAGACATGAAGTAGGAACCACAACCCACCCTGCCCCATCCCATTGCATTGCATCCCATCCCATGGATCCCATCCCATCGATCCCATCCCAAGGATCCCATCCCATCCCAAGGATCCCATCCCAAGGATCCCATCCCATCCCTTGGATCCCATCCCATCCCAAGGATCCCATCCCATCCCATCCTTCTTGCAGCACTGGGACAGCTGTGTTGTATCTCAGGTTCCCCAGCCCTGGAAGGCAGAGGTATCCCTCTGGCAGCCTATGACAGGTGCTTACACATTACTCTTTAGCTCTAAGCTCCTCTCTACTCCTTCAGTTCACTCTCAAGCCGCCCCCACAGGTTAGGGCTCTGATCCCAAAGCCTGGCCAGACGGGAGGCAGGATGCAGCTCCTGGTCCACACTCAGCCATTCTCCAGGAACACACAGAGCTGAGAATGTGGAAGAGAAGCCACATCCAGCTCAGGTGTGAAAGTCACATCAGCTTCCATCACCTGCCACTTGAAAGCACTTCAATCCCTCAGAAAATCTAAGTTAGGCTCTCAGGTCTAGTTAAGTGAGGCTGGAAAAATCTCCTGTGTATCAGCCAGAATGAATTGATGCAATCTGCATCAAATGAAATAACTCACAAATAAACACCAGTCACTCATTTGTATGTGCTGGACTAACCAGCAGATATGCAAAAGAGCATGACAAAAGAGCCAGAAATCAGCCTGGCTTCAGAGGAGCGCAAGGAATCCCTAAGATGGCTCTTTTTCAAAAGCTTGCCAGTTAATCAGGAAATACACAGAAGCACAGAATCAACAGATTGGAAAATTCAGCAAAAGATCCAGAAGTTGGGAAAAATGTGGGTTGTGAATATTTTGTTCAAATTAATATTCTGGCAGCTACATTTTTGAACAAGATGTAATTTGTATAAGGCACCTTCTGTTAAATTTGTGGCACAGGATAACAAGGAACAATCCAACTTGAAATCAAACCATGGATTTCCATCAGTGCATCTATTTACCCTTACTCACAGGCCTAAACTACAGAGAATGAGATTTTCAAAATTACAGAATGCAGATAAACACTTAAAAATATCTTTCCTTCAAAAATGAAAGAGGTAATTTATCTCTCCAAAGTAAAAAGACCTGCTGAAGTCCTGAACCATGCCCTGACAGCCATTGTTCTACATATTAATTTTGTACAACACATAAATTCATAGCTAGAAAGGAGGTTTTAGGACTTAAGAGAAGGTCTAATCTATCAGCTATGTTGTCTACTTTATATTTAGAGAGAGTGAAGGCAGAGGTATTAATCTGTCAAAATCAAAGCCAAGGATGATGCTCACTTTTGCAGAATGGCTGAATCAAAATTTTTCAGCCATGCATATTATTTTTGAGTACTTACCACTGAGTTAAATCACTTTAAGAAGGGTATGTAGCACAGCAGTGACAAAATAACCTGGTGGTGAAATACAGCTGGCAAACTATAACTTAAAGAAAAATGAATTACTGCCTGTTCTTGATATAATATGAAAACTAATGAGAAAACAAGACACATTAATTTTTAAAACAAAAAAAAAACAACCCAGCAAAATTATTTTAACTTTTTAATTTTTAAAACAAAAAAAAAAAAAAAAACCAGCAAAATTATTTTAACTTCATTGCAACACTTATACGTGCTGCAAATGTTATTTCAGTTCTGATCAATGTTTTAAATATCTCAATTTTTGCTCCTCTTGTTCTTTTTACAACACCAGCCATGCTGGCTATGCTCAATGCAAAAGGCCAATACCTGGGAATTTGAATAGCTTTTTCCTTTCCCATCAGTGATGTTGATTTTTTCAGAGCTATCCTCAGCTGTTCTGTGGCACAGACATTATTTTCCAAACACCACAAACCAGAATGATTATTAGAACCAGTGATTTAGACAACAACCTTTTTAATGTCAGGCCACCAGCATTAGCTGGAGTGCACGAGCTCTCGAGAGTGACACCTCCAATCCCAGCCACAGCACTGGGCCACTCTACAGCTTCATCACCAGCACAGTTTGCCCAAACTCATATTTTATGTATTCACTGAGGTCAAACCTTGGCAGCTGGATGTCACTGAGTGGGCATACACCTGCTCTGTAATTCAAAACAGCACAACACATTTCAGCTTTGATGGAAAGAGTGCTATAGCTGGTATTTGCTTTTTTTCCTCAGTATAAACAGCTTTGTTAACCAGTGCCACAACACCATGATCCAAGCAGCTTTTATATATTAACAATCTGATTATTAGAATAATCAGATTGTTAAAATATAAACTTTAACAAGTTTGATTATTAGAATAAGTTTGGAAAGAAAATATTTCCAGGTCACTGCAGCAGATGAATTTGAGTGATCCTAAAGACACACCTGAAAGTTATAGCAAAAAGATCAACAAGTCTGTAAGACTAGTGAAGAGTGTGTTGGAAGCCAGGCTTGGTAAGAACCCTATCCCTCCTCCTCTGCTGCTTAATAGAAATTTAATCATTCTACAAGCAGTAGGAATTATCCAGTCACTTTAAGTAGAGAAAGAGTGCCCAGATCAATTAGATTTTAACTAACTTTATCTAAAAACTCCTGTCAGACTCATTGAATCTGTGCCACAGTCAAACAAGATGTTCTATTTTCTAAGCATGTTATTCCTTCCTACTGCACATGAAACCTTCTTTTATCTCATCAAGGAGCATAAAGGAAAAAAAAAACACTTATGGAAGATAAATTGTGAAGGATATGAAGTTGCATAAATGAGTTGATAAAAAATTGCTTTATGTTTTCTCCTATTTGACAAATAATTCTTTTTCCTCTTCATGGGCAAATTGTAAAAGTATTTCTAAACAAAGTTTTATCATGAGCTCATCAGTATGCATATTCTGTGCTCACATTTAGTATCTATTTATAAAATCAATTCTGTTCTGGGCTTTGACAAACAAAACTGAAATGCAGCTGTGTGACATGTTGATAATTTTCATTAGTTCTAAAAAGCCTCAACAGAAATTACTATCTTACTTGTTATGACCAAATAACCCCGTGGGACCCATAGGAAAGGTGACTTTTCTAAATGATCATATTTATTAATGGAGAAAAAAAGGGGGAGGAAAGAAGTGGATAAAAACTGGAAGTAAAATGATGAAAACTTAAAAATCACAGATGTATACACTTGAGGCTGTGCTGACTAGAGATTCTTCAGTATTGCTGTCAGAGACAAATATATATTGAATTATCCTTGCATTATTTGCACATCCTTTATTACACTGGAGGAGTATTTGCTCAAATTTTGAATAAGCTTGTTGCTTGAAAATCAGAAAACCTCATGAGCCAAAATTCAGCAACTACATTTCTGAACAAACATACCCATATCTGGTGTGTAAAAAATTAAAAGCAAAAAGAGTTTACAATGATTCCTTTTTGAGAATTACATCATAGTAAAAAAAAATCACAAATGCTTGAAAACTAAACCTTCAGAGAAAATGAAGCAAATTTATTTCATCATTAAATTGTCTTTAAACAACAGTCTATAAAGTAATAGAATAAAATCAATGTTTATGTTCCCTTTTCCTATGTTTAATGGCTATTCGACTTCTCCCTCATTAATATTTGGGGGTAAGGGGGTGATAATTTTGTTTCTTTGGAATACAATGCTTTTTAAATTCTGCTGAAGAACTACCTGCATTTCTTGCTTTCCCAGGAAAATTTGTTGATCAAAAGAAGAGCAGTCTGAAGCATTTCTAGGCATCATGATTACAGAAGAGCTGCCAAAAAGATCAATAATAAAAATGTCCTAATTAAACAGCCCTTTTAATTTAAAGTATTAAATTTTCACTCTTTCGGGATTTTTTCCTAGGGTTTTATTTCCTTAATTCCCACAGCTAAAACTTGTTCCCAGAGCAGGCAAACACCAAATCTCTGAGTGTAAAACAGGAGCAGGGTCTTCTAAACACGCACATGCCAGTTCTTTTTCAAGCCAGTTCTGAACAGCAGACAGGCAGCAGCGATCACAGCTTCCAGGGTGCACTGGTTTCACTATATAAGAACTCTGAGAGTCTACCAACCAATCCTTTACACAGCATAGATTTTTTAAAAATAAAGTCACTTTTGAAAATGAAACACGGTTTCATAAAAGTAAATAAATTTTTTTTTCATTTTCTTAGATTTCTAAATATAGCAATATACAGGAAGTTGGTTGACTTCTCCCTTTTTGATCCATTTTCAATGCCCCTTAAATTTGTACATTCTTGTGCAAAGCATTATTTCTTTAATTTCCTAAGAGAGATAATGAGGACTGGTTTCTCTGTAATTCTAGTGTGATATTTTTCTGGGTGGTTTTCAAAGTACACAGTATGTAATTAGGGATAATGCAGACAGTTCCTTTGTTTTCTGGAGAATATAATATAATTTTTTTTTTTTTTTTTTTTTTTTTTTTTTTAAATTAGGGGCTTTGTGTTTAGTTTTTTGTTTTGGTTTTTTTTCCCCCCCTGAGTAAACACTGTGTTATTGGACATGAAGTGAGTGAATTGATGCTTTTTCACCTGAGGGTATTTACACTTTAACAACTCTGACAATATCTGATTTTAAACCAAGTCCTGCAGAATATTTAGAGAAAGCAAAGATTTCTTCTACCAAGATGCAAATAATTTAGAAAAGAATGCAATTAAGAAAGTGATCACTGCTCCAATCCCCCTTCAAGACAGCTGACATAAGCCAGCAAGAGCCACTTGTGGACTGCAGAAAGCAAAATCTGAGTAAAAAGCTCATTCTTGTACAGCAGGATCACTCCACTGCGCCTATCTGGCCATACTTCTGAAGATAACAAAAACAGATAAATCTCTTCAGTTTCAGTGAAAAAATGACTGTGTTCAGCAGCTCTGAAAATCAGGATAACAGTAAATGAATGCTTTTGACATAATTACTGGGTATAAAAAGCCTACACTGAATAGCAAAATATGCTTTTGTGAAAAAAATATCACAACACCATGCTCATGTGATTTCTCTTTGCACAACAGAACAGCAACAAGTGCCTGTGAGCATCTCTGTGCAGAGCCAAGCATTGTGCTGATTTCAATGCACAATAGGCACAATCTCACCAAACAGGTACAATCCTTGAATGTTTGTAGAGAGCAGCAGAAAGCAGAACACATGATATGTGGAATAATAACATATTGATTTACAATCTTCTTCTAACTGCAGCTGTACTTAAAGGTCTACTGTGAAGAAAAAGTACTAGAAAATTCCAACCCTCCTCATTTTGTGCAAATCATTACATGAACATTTAATCAGGAAACGTGGGAGAAAACTGTAAAAAACTTTTACTACATAAAACAAACGTGCACTCAGTTATTTGGGAAACATTCCTCAGATCACTCATCCCATAAGGAGCCACAGTCCTCTCTTTTCACTCCATTCTCCTCCCTTCACCTCAGTTTGCTTTGTTTTGTGTTGATGATACATTTCATTTAAACAGACAAGACAAAAGCCCTGCTATCAATGCTCTCCAGAGATGCAAAATCCTATTCCTGAGCACCCCTTTCCAGTCCTGGAGACAATGTACCTTCAAACACCCACAGAGCAGTGAGATCTACAGTCCCTGGATGCATTTAGCATGGCCATTTTTTTCCCATGGCATTTAGTTATTTTAGTTCTGTTTGATAGCAGAAAAAGAAATATCTAAACACTGGTCTCATGGAAGCTTGAACATACCCTGGAATAGAAAAAATATTGTTATCCTCAGGAATAATATAATTTTAGCTTGCAGGTGATATCAATGTAAGTAATGTTCAAACAAATTCTTTAACAACAAGTATTAATAAAATAATGTATAGTACATCTTAAGAATAGATTGTTTAATGCTCTTGTTGAAAATTAAAAATAACCCTTTTGTATTGCTTGTTCATTGTTGTTTTTGCTTTAAAAAGTCAAGAAAAATGTTCTGTTTCCAGTACATGATATATTACGAATATTTTTAGAGGAAAGTTAATATTAATAAAGTCCCGAGGTTTTATTCTAAAGTTATTGTTAATGGGATTTAAGCTACTAAAGGATCAGACCTCTTCTCAAAACTTTTATACTGAGTATTTTTGCCTTGATCAGTCATGGCATGAAGACTCAATTTATCAAATCATTTTAATGTAAACAATACTGAATGCCACTGGTAAATGTATTGGAAAGTCAGTATCATTGCTACTTTTACCAAGTTACCACTAAAACAATATACTGCTAGGACTTAATGTTTTAAAAAGACCTTGCAGAATTTCAGATTTCCATTAAAACATCTACAAGTACAAATATTCATTTAACCTTTTTTTTTTTTGCTTCTTTTACTACAAGCTGAAATACTTTCCCTGTCATTCAGGGGGAAAAAAAACCCCTCTACAAAATCTGGAATACTTGTTTTCCATGAATTTTACGGTATCTGAAATGCAGAAGATCTGCCAAACTATGTCTACACAAAAGGCAGGTATAGCTTAATATCAAATCTATTTCAAAAAGGCAAAACCACAACTTAGTTTGCTGCACTCTTGCTTGAAATCTGTGTTCAGTTACTATCCAAGCACACAATAAAGGAACTTCTCTGATTAGAAAATGAGGAGTCAAGCACCATCTGAGAACAGTCTCCTATAGACTTCCTGTACATTATCTGTGAGTCTGCAAATGCTGACATTTTAGCCTGTATATTTCTCAATTTACACTGCTAGAAATAAAAAAAAAAAAAAAAGGAGCTTTCATAGTTGGACCAGTGACTCATTCCCTTAAATGAAGTGTAATCAAATCAAATCAAATTTTCATCATTCATCCACCATCTAGATTAAAAGATTCACTTACACAATCTTAAACTGCTGTGATGGATCAAATCACTGGGGAAAAAACCATACACTTTTAACCACTGTTGATCCTTATTTTTAAAAAGTTTGCCAAAGGCTTTTCCCCATTTTCCAGTAGTCCCACACTACTGTGGATTCTCATCCCCACATTTAATATCAGTACATTTTCCCTCAATAATAATCTGCCTCTTTAAAAAGGTTTGCCACCTGTTTGGGCACAGGTTATAAAGTACAACACTCAGAGGAAAGGACTTGAGATATTTTAGCATTTAAACAAAAAACCTACAGGTCCATATTTTACACCTGCATGTTTTACACCAGCAGGTTTTGGTTCTAATTTCTAGTGAGAGGCTCTGAAAGTCAGAGCTGGACTCAAGATTGTGGGAACAGGGCCTGAAGCTGACTCTGTCCAGGCGCTGTGAGACCACAGAGGCGATTCCACGAAATAAATCAAAGGCTGAACAGCTGATCAAGAAAGTGAAATTAATGAGATACTGTTTAAACTTGTAAAAAAAATACTGCGAAGAACCTAAAAAGGGAAAGATGGCTCATGATCAGGAATGAGGGCACTGGTGCCCACTTAGGTTATTTCTCTGAATAAGAGGGGGCTGTCAAAAGCAGGGCTGCTGACATGGAACAGGGTTTACATAAAATACAGTTTGTAGCAAGCAGACTGAGCTGAATCAAAGTCATTTTGTAGTTAAGATGGGAACAAATAGACAACTTGGTTATTAAAGAAATCATGAAGGCCTGTGATTTTTGCCGCACAAATCTCCTGTTTGTCATCACAACATGGACAATTTGGCACGTGCAGTTTATATTTATGACACTTTTTAGATGGGATGTCATTGTCTCAATATGAGACAAGAAAGGAAAACAATTACCATGGTATGCTCTTTCACTGTGTGGCTTACAGCCGATAAATCCAAAGCTAAAACCAAACACCCAAAACTTTGCTAAATTCTTTAAGCTTACAGGAAACCAAAACTGGAAATGCAGCAAGAGTGACCTTACTTGCAACTAAGATATCCATGCAGGAGGAAATACTGATTTTGGAAGGAGTTTGGCAGAGCTGGCTGTGAGCAGAACACATGTATTTCACAAAGCAACAATCAAAATGCTCTGTGCCTGGATTAACTGTTTTTGGGCCAGGACATCACCCACAGGTTGAAACAAGAGTCAGATACCGCACTGAGAATATCATCAATGGAGAACATCAAATCCCTCAGGAACTGGGCCAGGACATCACCCACAGGTTGAAACAAGAGTCAGATACCACACTGAGAATATCATCAATGGAGAACAGACTCAAATCCCTCAGGAATATATTCAGTGAAATACATGGTTTTCTATTACAAAATTCAGGCTAACTTCACTTATTAACAGAGTATTGCAAATCAAAATAAAGACAAGGTTTGCTTCATGTAAAGAAAGTTGTTTAAGCTTTCCACTCAATTCACAGTAGAGGTTTCTGTTCTACGATCACCCTTATCACACCAACAATGACCAAAAACAGGACACTTGTCAGAAATTCAGAGAAGGATACAATTTCTGGAAAATCAAAAACAAAATAGAAAAAAAGGGGGGAAGGGGGGGGTGGGGAGTAAAAAGGACATATGGAAAAGGAAAAAAAGGGAAAGAATTAAAAGGAAAAGAAGAGAGAACTATACAGACAGAATTAAATTTTAAAAGCTTGCTTTAATGCTAATGGCCACAATAGATTGAGAGCCTTCTTGGAGGTTTGTCACTTTAAGATTATCTTGCACACAACAGTCAGGGAGCTCACAGGGAAAAAAATCAGACAAGCAGCAAAGGGCAGAAGTGTGCAGCTGTCTCAGCCACTGAGGAGCAGAGGGACTGGCCATTAGTGCAAGTATTTGGGTGAAAGAAATGGATACACATGCAGATACTGTGAGCAGAGCAATTAGATAAGGCTCCTACTGATATGAGAGCTGTAAACTACTAGGAAAACACTTTACTGAGATGAAGTGTCATCACCACACACAGCTCCATGGCTGGCTGATTTTGGAGAGGCTGAGCCTTGTTGAGCTGCTGCTCTGCTGAGCTGTCTATCCATTATCCAGCACAAAGGGCTCTGGAATTTGCACACCTCAGGGGAAACAGAGCAGAGCCAGTTATATCAGAAGATGAAGTGTACAGAGGTGGGAAGCCAAACTGAAGTCTTGAATGCCAAATGTGAAGTGAATGATAATATATTTAAACCAACATCTGCATAAACTTCTGTAATACTTCCACTTGTGCTCATTCAGTGCCTTCAGAGCATTGAGATTCAATAGCAGGTATGGTAGAGGCAAAGTAAGGGGTATGGAATAAAACAGAAATAGCAGAAAGTACCTGAAACTACTTTCCAGCATTGGTTTGACTGACATTTTTTCTAACTTGGAGAAACATAAATATTGATTTCTTCCCCAATATTATTTGATTTGCAAACTCCAAAGACATTTGTTTGTGTTTTAAGAGATGAGCATATTTCAGTACTATCTGTATGAAAAGGCAGAAAACAGAACGAGCAAATGGGAAAAGATGTATCCCCCAGAATACAAACCAGATTTAAAAGCACTTACAAAGAGGCTTAATGGGTGTGTGTATATATAAATCCAGGGAACAATTTCTGCTTCTGGAAACCATATAAAGTGTCTGAAAAGACACCCTCCCTTGTGAGAGAGAGCTGCACACTGACCCTGCCAGCCCCTGCTGCGGCTGCCACAGTGACTCAAGAGCTTCATCACTGCTCCCCCTGCAGATGCCCAGAGCCCTCAGAGCTGGGTTAACCAGCCAGAGGATCAGTGCCTGCACAATCCCCCTGATTGTGCAAAGGAGCACAGTCCACTCCTTGTAACACAGCCCACACTCCACAGAAACCAGCAGTGCACAGGGCAGCCCTGCACAAATCACTGGAGCATGTGTGGGCTCACTCAGCATGATTGAAATGTAAATAAAGTATATTACTTTGAAGCATCCAACAAAGGTCTGATGGGTGAGGCAGCAAAACTATCTGAGGTGGCTTCCCAAAATGGTAACGATATCAGATTAATGAAAAGAAAAATCTTTCCTCGATATTAAATGAAAAGAACATTTGATATTAATAAAACAAAAAGTATCTTGGGATTTGGACTACATTCCTAAATGCTTCCAGAATAAGAATACCATAAGGAGAGAAAAAAATCAAAATCTTATGTTTATTCATCTTTAGGTGATGCCAATATATTGACAAAAATATGCATCCTCACAAAACTCACCATCCAGTATCAGAATACCCTATACTGCTGATGGGTTAATTATGTTTTTTCCAAGCTATTCAGATAATTAGACATACTAAGTTCAGAGCTATTTTTGCAATGATAATGGACTTGTTTTGTTGTGGTCTATTTAACAAACTGTTGGATGCTTTTTCTAAAGCTTGTTTACATTCCTGTACATCCTAGCTTGATTGATATTCTGTCCTTTGGATTATAGTGTCATGCCAGCAACACCATTGAAATAGCTCAGGACAATATAAACCTCGTTTTTCTGAGCCCCTACAATAAATCAGACTACAGTAACTCTTTAGACCCTTGATGAATTGAAATGCAGCATACTGTACCAAATAATTCTTTTAATTTTGTACACACACCCCCCCCCTTGTGTGAGAGTACCCCAGACACAAAGGATTCCACTCAGCAAAGTGTTTCAGAACTACTCCTGCAGAGTAGTTAGACTTGTTCAAACCTGTATGCAAGCTTAATATAGAGAACACTCACCCAAAAGCACCACAAAACAGAAATGTTTCAGTTTCAAAGCTTGTAAGAAACACATTTAAACTTAGGCACAGGCATGCATGAAGAACCCTGACCATTCTGGGCAAGTTCTTACCCTTTTACAGAGTCAGCTTTCTCAGCTGCAGCCTTAACTGAAGTGCCACCAATCTCAGCAATCTGCCTCGGATCACATCAGTCACATCAGTCTCTGCATCCAGGCTGCCCAAGCGGAGCACGTGGGGCCCCAGGCAGGCTCAGCCCCAGCAGAGGCTGAGCACCATCCTGCACCTCGTGCTGTCCAGCTTTGCTGTGGAGGCCCTTAACCAGCTCTGGCTATTCTGAAATATGGGCAGCTTCAAAGAGAAGCATTCGTACAACTTCAAACTTTCTTGTGCTTGTTCAAAACCTGATTAAACTAAAGATCTACCATATCTGTATTAAGAAATCTTGCCTGCCACAGAGATGTCATGCACAACAAATACGTATACGCAGGCACAGTTTTGTTTAAAACACACTTGTATATTTGCTGTCATTTGTGTTATCTGGCTGCAACAAAAATAAACAAAAGTTGCACAGCATTTTTGAAAGAGCACAAACACTTCACACCAGTATTCTTCAAAGTGAAAGTGCCCATTAATCAACACACATTTCAAAACATGGCTTCGTTTTTAACCTGCTACAAATGAATAGAATAAAAATATTAAAGTTAGCAAAAAGGATTCTAGAATTATATAATTAAACACTGCTTCTTTCCTTCTGGGTACCATGACTCACAATGTGCAAATGTATTATGCAAAATAAGATTAAAACAGAATCTGCATTTTACCCTTGGGTTCATTCAATAGTCAAGAGGAGTTAGAGAAGAAGTTAATTTAGAATGAAAATAAAGCATTAAAAAATAAAATTTTTCATATTGTCCTTCAAAGATCAATCCACACAGAGACTTAAAAAGAACAGTATGTCTCTTGCAGTGGAGGGACATTTAAATCTACACTTCCATTTGTATCACACGTCCCTACAGTCCTGCAAAGTCTGTTTGCTTGCTTTGTAAAAAAAAAAAAGAAAAAAAAAAGAGGACTTTACCGTACTCTCAAATAAATGTATTATTGTAACATATATAAGAGATCTGAATACTAACCTGCATGTCATAGCCCTGTGAGTATGGTATTTCCAAAGTTAAGATTATGTGGTTTGGAAGGGATTACACAGCACTGAATAACCTTATGCAAGCAAAATTTTAGATGAATATCCACTGTGTATTTTATTTTATAATCCCAAGGTATAAAATTGCAACTGTGCCTCATGTTTTTTAAGTTTTTTTGTTGCTGTTGTTTGGTTGGTTTTTTGTTAATCCTTCATGCAAATTAGGAATGAAGATTTATTTATTTATTTATAACATTCACCCAAATCAGCTTTGCTGGTTTATTCTTGTAGCTTACAGTTTAGCTTGAGATTCATTTTCTCAGGGGATTCGTGTTCTCTGTCCGTAGCAGCTTTGCTTCTCTAAGCAATGCACTCACTATGCACAAGACTGGGATTGCAGCTCCTTCCTGAGCTCTTTATTGGAAAATGTTCATCTGCAGGTGGTAATTAAACACTGATGAAATTATATTTGGCTCCTTAAGGGGCAAACCTCAGCTCTGTCCTTGCATTACCCTTGAGTCTCCAAGAAAGAATGGTGCTGATGCAGATGAGGACTGACACGCTGAGCATGAGATTGCACAGTGGTTTTGGTCAATTTAAGCCAGGATTCCACCAGAACACCCTCCCTGACTGCCTGTGCCCTTCCCTTGGGCGACTTCTGTGCTTTTACAAACACACAGTGATCTAGTTCATCCTCCTCATCACACAGCCTCTCCCCAGCAATTCTTTGATTATATCCATGCCGTCAATTCTCTCCATATCCAGGCACTAGATTGTTACTACACAGAAAAGGTGAAAACACAGTTTAAAGGCAGAAAAAAGTAGGGCAGGATGGTTCCAGGCTTGGGCACCCCAAGAATCACTTAATCTAAGCTGGTGTGTGCTGGGGTCTGGAGCCAATATTTGAGACATTCCCCCTGCTCACAAGGGAGCCACAGCTCTGGCAGCAGGTGACAGTCCTGGCAGCAGGTGACAATCCTGGCCTGCAGAGAGCACCAGGGACAGGTCACAGCCACAGGGGCTCGATCCCCAGCACAGAAAGAGAACACTGAAGCACTAATGGTACTAAAGCAAGGACTGAAGCTGATGTGCTCACAGTGTCCCAAACCATGGCCCAGTGACAGCTCCTTGTGTCTGCAGGTTCCTTGGTTGTTTCCCATTTTGGTTTGCCTTTATGTCAGTCTAGTTCCCCCAGTGTTAGGCAGAAAACACAGCTCTAAATCAACTCATATTTATACTGCTCCATCTATGAGTGACTCAGCTGCAGAGGGTCATTAAAAATAGTAAATATTTCCAGTGTTTTTCTCTCCCCTCCTTAGAGGAATTAAACCACTGCTGACACAGGAGGAAATGAATTGCTCTTGACTGCAGCTAACAAACACTTCATAAGTGCTTGGAACACTTCTGGTGATCATGACCCTCATATAAAATGTCCAGTGTGAGTGGGCATCTACCACTCTGTACACAAGCCACAAAAATGTCTTCATTATTTATTAGAATAGAATGCTTCATCACCCTTGGCATATGGATTTCTCACCTCAAAGGACTTTTTAAAACTCAAATCTCCAGTCAAAAATAATTCATATCATAAAACAGTCTAAATGGGTAGAGAGAATAGATATATTTGTTCAAAGTTTCTCAAAAGTCACTGATGATAGAACATCAAGTAATCCTTATGTGCCAGGTCCCGATCTCTCTAGCTAAAAAAAAAGAAAAGAAAAAATAATCAATCAAGGTTACTACAACTATGTACAACTTGTGGTGTGGTATTTTCCTTTATAGCATTTTGGATCTTCCACCTCCCCAGAACAATGGACTTCAGAAAATAATATGAGAGGGAAAATTTCTCTTGCTTTCAAGAACATAATTTCAGGAGTGATTTCAGAAGTGAGTAATTGAAATTAGTGCAGAATGGAAAAGGATTGGGATAAAAGATGAAAATGGCCATACTATCTGTTTTTTATTGATGCTGCTTTAATCTCTGTGTAGAGACTATGCATTTCCAGGTGTGGGGCAGAGCAAGGAGGAGGCATGAATAGGACATCAAAATTACATAGGACTACCTAAAGTCTTCTGTTGTTTGTTCTCTGGACTGCTGCATATATATCTGTGGATGCTCATCTGCTCTGCACATCTAATTCCAGAAAAAGAGCACACTGTTGCTCTTTTTTCTCCCCCCTCCCAATTTTCACAAATTGTTTTAATGAGGCAGTTGATTTATAAATTTCACAAAATCAAATTCAGGTTAATTTTATATTCATATAAACATCTAAAAGATAAGAAAATTGACTAACTGGAGTCTTCTCTGTCCCTGTATTCAGGCAGAAAGCCACACAAACTGGTTTGCTGACAGCCATTGGAAAATTGAGGGGGATTTTTCCCACTTATGAGAACAAAAGAGAAATAAATCAAAATTCAGATGATTATATTTCAACACCAGAATGAAGCACTGACCTCACCATCACTGTTGGGGTGCATGCCTTAGGAACAGGGGGGATAACAGACTGTACAATTACTGCACTGAGCCAGCATGCTATGTGGCATGTGGATTATTGAGGGGATTATTAAAAGCCTGGCATAGGTTTCTAAATGAGCCTGACAAGTTACTTTTAAGTAAACTGTGCTGCTTCTCCTTTTCTCTTTTCTTGCCTACTGCATGTAATAGTGATTTAGTTAATAAAATGCTCAAGGATCAAAAAAAGAACAGACATCCTACTCACCTATAATACAAACCATAATAAAAATGCAGGGGCACAAAATAAAAGCCAAACAATTTTTTAAAGGCAGACAAACTGCACGGTAACAATCACACTACAGAACACAACACCACAGCATATTCTGAATCAAAAGCCCCAGTGAGCCAACACATCAAAGCAGGCTCATGGTCACTGCCCAGGTCAGCACGAGGCCACCCCTGCTGCACGGGGACCACAGGAGCAACCGAATGCTGCCACTCAGAAACTTGGACTTCCGAGCTGCTTCTGCAGCCACTCAGAACCTCAGGGGTGGCTCTGGGTGCCCACATAAGAGATTTCCCAGTTTTGTCATTGCCATTTCCCATCCTCAGCTCTCCTGGGGTCACTCAGGGGGATGGCAGGGGAGGCTGGACCCTGAGCTGTGCAGGGCTGAGCCCCAGCCCAGGCAGAGCTGGTGCAGTGACTGATGCTGCTAGGGCCCCTCTGGCTCAGGCATTACTGAGAGGGGCAGTGCCATCATCACTCTGCTGCTGCTTGAAGGATGCTTTCCTCTCCAGGGAACAGAACTTTCATAACAAGAAAACCTTTCAATTGCTCAACATCCAAAAGGCTGTTTTTGTGTCACCGGGGCAGTGCACTGCACCCAGGCAGCAGGGAAAACCTGGGCTCTGTGTGTGTTCTTGTGAGGCATACACATAAAACAGATAACCTCTCTTTAGTCAGTGTCATCATGTAGGTAGTGTAAGTCATGTTAGTTCTTCAAATATTTAATAAGTCAAACATATTCATTTGTCTTTTTAAACTTCAGTCCTCCTGATAAATCTTATTTAGTGGGAAGAGCTGCTTCCTTTCTACTAAGCAAAATGACAGTTAGAAAGATTTAAATATCAAAATCTTTATACGTTAAAAATTCAATCTTCAAGACTTCTGCGCATTTTCTTTGAAATGAACACAGACTTGAAAAAAGACCAATACTTAGCATCAACTTCTACTGTCATAATTGCATTCAAAGGATGGAGGCAGATTTTTCTTTGCTTTTCATGAAAACTCTCAAACACAGATTTAGGATTGTTGCTCCTAAAGCTTGGTATGAAGCTTCAAAACAGCCACCATCTGCTGAAGAGGAGAGAAGAGTCAGTTACTCTTCTGAAGTCGCTATCACAGCACCTGACAAACAACCAGACAGAAAAGAGCAGCAATAGTTCTTGCTAACTTTTGGTTTGCTATAAAGCACAAGAAGTGAAAACACTGTTCAGTCTTTACTGGCTTTGTGATTCATTTTATAAAAAAAGGTAAGACTAAGGCCTGCTTCAGTAGATAAAACATTAATCCTTTCGCCTCTAGGACAGATGTTTTGTCTAACACAAGCTCCTAAACAACCTAAATTTGGCGTTCTGCTTTGTGATAGCAGCTCATATCAAAAACCCAATCACCACACACAGAGCAATCAGCCTTTGAGTCTTTGGAAGTGACTCAGCCTGAAGCTCTGAGAGGCTGGGAATCCTCCCTCAGCCTGGGAAGGGCGTGGAGCAGAAGGGCACAGGTTAATCACAATGCAACATAATGACATTTTTGACCACATGCGCAGGATCTGGTGATAAGAAGAAAGAGTCACAATTCTGTTTTCACTATTACTCTGAACTGCACTGCCCTGCTTACTCTAGGAATGAAAGGAGTAAATGAAGAAAAAAAAATTAAAATGTTGAAGAAACTATTGCCCCATACATGACTTTTAGACATTTAGATTTCAAGTGCTGAGCAAGGCTGCATGCATAAAGGCCTGACAGTTGTATAGATAAACATTTTACATATATCAAAACTGGAATATACTTGTGGAAAGCTTTCCAATGAAATCTTAACCACTGGCAGCCTCTGCACATTCTGAACTGTCTGTCAGCAAGAGAAAATTCAGGATTTTGATCAGTGCTTAGCTTTTTGAAGACATTCACTCTGAACCATTCTCCATTCCATAAGCTATATGCCTTGTTTGTCAATGAGTCAGCTCCTGTTAATAAGTCATGCAAAATGATGCAGATTGAAGTTATGCAAAGAAAATTATCTTTCTTGAAACTACTGTGTTAGCTGATTTGCCTACTTAACATGTTATGACAGCTTCAAGATCTTGAAACTGTCTAGAGATATACACAAACCATTAAAAACTCCAAGAAAAGCTGCATTTGAAATAATAGCAAGTGTCAAAATATCTTGGAAAATGTAGTGCAATAAAATATTAATAACAAAACAGCTGTTTAACGGCAGCCTACCGAACACTTAAACATGCTGGTGTTATTTAGAAGAGAGGGTATGTCATATTTGGGAAATGATGAATGATGCCCTGTGGTTCTCCAGGATGCTTTAAGCACATATTTGGGAGGAAAAAGAAATAAAGAGAGGGAGGGGAAGCCCTATTACCTATATTTAAATTTAACCAGTGTAGAAGTAAAAATGACAACTTAGCTATTATGCTTTCTTTATTCACTGACTCTTGATAGCCTTCAAGAAAATAAGAACAAATAATGCCTTACTCTGATGTTAACATCTTTGTTACCTGTCAGTGGTTTTTGTTTATTGTTGGTTCATTTTAAAATACCAAACACAGAACAGCAGACAGTGGAGACCCCTCTTATTCACATGTGTTGAATGAGCTGAAGTAGATATCTGTGACCTCCAGATAAGTGACACAGAAAGAAAATATAAATTTCATATTATATCCTGGGTATTTAGATTAATCTGCAGGATTAAGGGTCATCAGAATAAATAGATTTTTGTAATGGTCTCTGAGTTTGGAAATATTTTAAATATGTAAAACCTTTTTAATAAACTACATGGATGGTTTAAGCACTTCAGACTGAGCTGTAGTTGCAAAACTTACAGGGCATAGAGTACTTCCATTTCTGAAACAGGTTACCTCATCCTGGGTTTTACAGTTTGGTTTTCTGGACATTAAAAAAAAAAGGGAAAAAAAAAAAGACAAAGCCATCCCCCCCCCCTTTTTTTTTTTTTTTTGAATGCCATTTTCTTAATGAGAAATTGATGAATGATGACATCTGGCAAGAGAAAAAAAGCATATGGTCTAACTAGCTGTTTCTAGAGAGGTTAAAATCAGCTTTGCAATTTTCTGTGGTTGCCATTATGATTGACAGATCATCAAATAAATCACTCTTCTCCCCCTCTGTGCTGGTCCTCTGTACCATCAAAGACACCAGGGGGTAAATTTGCACTGTACTATATGAGGAATTAGACATGCAAGTTCCATTAACATAAATGGGATTTTTGCACCTAATTCCCCACACATCATGCTGCAAAACTTCGCCGTAGGATATAATATTCATGTTTTCTTTATTCTATTTATAATTTTTAATTATTAATTTCTAACATAATTGGGTTCTTCTAAAGAGAATTAAATGCTTAGTGTGTTACCTAAAATACTGCCTAAGACCCCTTGGGCTTGGTGCGGAAGATGACAGGGAGTGTGTAAGTGTGTATGCATGTGAATCCCTCGGAGAAAGGAGGGTGGAAGGAATTGTTGACCCCACACTCAGACTGGCTCCTCAGCAGGCAGAACCCAAACCTTACCTGTGCCAGCCCACCCATCCCATCTTTACCTCTTTCAGAAAGTAATCCAAATGGATGCAATGGCGGAGAAGTATAAGAAAGTGAAGCTAACTAGAACATCTCTGGGTCAATGCAATGGGACAAAAGGGTGTTGAATTTGGGATTTTTTCCTTCATAATCCCTCACTGCTAGATAAAGGCAGGCTTTCTGGATGACTTTGATGCAGTCTGCTGCCATTCCTTTGCTTTCATTGGAAATTCTGAAACTGACTTATCCAATTTCAATCTGCATAAATTTTCAATCTTTCATTTTGATAAATGTGTAAATTATCAGTTTGGGTTGCTCTAGTTTATTTTTTTTTCCCCCCCAGAGGCTTAATGGCTGCATTGAAAAAAGTTAAATTCCACTGCAGTGGCATAGAAATGAAATATGAAACGTTGGTGCTCAGGACATGATTTGCTATCCCAAAACACTTCTGTGCAGAACAGAGAACACTTCCACAAGGAGACAATGTCCTTCTTCACATTTCTATCTTAAACTGGCAAAGGCACCAGAGCTGTTGAGACTGGAATTGATACTCAACTCCTTGTCTACATAAAATCTGGGTGGTGTTGTCCAAAGATTCAAAAATAAGTGGTCCTTAATACTGAGGTGCTTTAAAAGAGAAGATAATGGACAAAACTTCAGGAACAAATAAACTAACTAAAAAAGTTTCATGCAGGAACATGGGGTAGGTTCAAGGGGAAAAAAATGACATTAACCACATAGAATTGAGACTGGGCTTGCCATCACACAGTTTAAGATCTGAATAACTCTGATAATATTAACAAATTGCCAGGTCAGACAAGTAATTTCTTGCCTTTATTAGAGGCTGAAGAGAAACCAAGGCACAGAATGGTGTGTCATTACCAATGATGTCAATGAAGATGAAGCAAACCAGGTAGACATTCTATTGAGGGAGATACTGAGAGATTGTAACATAACAGGCAAAAGGACAAGGTCCAAACTGACTTGCAGATCTGAACAAGAATTGTCTTTTTGAAAGGGGTGAGGTAGAAGAGGGAGAAGTGCTGAGATATTGACTGCCTTATTTGTTTTGGCTATGATTAATATTGAAAAAAGTCAATGAAATACATCAGAGACAGAAAAACACTGGGTGAAAGAAGAAAGGTCAGAATGGAAGTGTTAGTTTTACAACCTATTTAACACATTTCAGTGTGAAAGATACAATTTAAAACTATTAGATAATATTTGGATCTTGATTTCCAGTGCTTGCTACCACCTTTTCTTCTATATTTTTGGAATTCACATTTTTAAAAAGTGTAAATTCAAACTCTAGACAAAGCATGTACCTATAAGAGCAGTGTGAACACAGAGCTTATTTGCTATCTTGGTCCTTTTCTGACAAAGCCTGACAAGCAGTCCCTCTGTTCCTAACAAGTCTGTTTCATATAACAAGCTTGTTTTGAACAAGTGTTTTTGTAAGAAACACCTATGTCTGTAATGATTTCTATAAACTGTTCTGCTTACTGGTTAATCTAACAGCTTTGCACATCACTTCAGCAAACAGAGAAAGGAAACCTGTACCCTTTTGCTTCTCGTATGACAAGTTTTTATACAAGAATATATTTTCACAGAATATAAAGGGGCTTTTCATACTTTCTTTTTCTTAAGATTTTCATTTCCTTTTGCTTTTCAGGAGCATTGATTGAGAAAAAAAAATCAATGGTATAGTTCATGCTTACAGCCTCTTCTATATCCAGTCCCCTCATATCTGACATAACCAATTATCCAAACAATGCTACCACCACCTTCATTTCTGCTGAACTATATATACTTCTTTCAATCACTCCTGAAATTACCGAGTGGAGCTTTTCTGGATGGCTTTTAAAATGGATATGCTCCTACAGGTCATAATTTTTCTCACTTTCATTAGTTTGCATTTTTCTGTGATGAACAGAACTTGAATTGACAGCTACATTTTTAATGTTTCCTGAACTCTGTTGTTTTCATTTATGCAACAGCTTATGGTACTCCAGCTGAAGCTGAATTCCCTGTGAACACTCTGTTTGCTACTGCTTGATTACAATGAAGATTATTAATAAAGAAACACTAGGCAACTCAAACAGTGTGTCAAATGTGGGACATGACAAACTGAGTCAGATAGATTCACTTTTATATCTATTGCTTGATAAAATGCCCAACAAGTTACTAGAGATGGTGCCAAGAGATTAAATCTTCTTGTTAATAGCATAGAAAAATCAATGTTACCTTCAAGAGATTGCTGATAAAAGATTATACAAATATTTTATTTTCTGGGTAACAACTATACCTGTTGCCCTTTTATTTTAAACTATTAGGAGATTCAAAATACTCTCAGTGGTGTAATTACTGTATTTTTTTTATTTTTATGGATTCAACTTCAAGAGTTTGTGCCTATTTCTTTGGGGTATATACTTCCCAAAAAATTGATTTCCAACAAGGGCACCAAATACATATCACAGGTAGGAATCATTAATGATGTAGACATCATTAGTTTAATTTGCATGTAGGTATGTAAAATATATATATGTGTGTGATCTAACTTGACTTCCTTGTGGTTTCCACTTACTTTCTTTAGAAAAAAAAACCAGGTAAGTTGCCCAGATATTCAACATGAAATGTATATGTGGTCCCTTTCAAAACACCAAAGAAAAACTGTGAAGGTACCTGTGCATGTGACTGCACTGTGGGGGCACTGTATAAAAATGGAATATACTATGCAGCTCATCTTATACATCTCTAAGGAACCGTCTGCCTGCAAAGTTTAGAAAATTGTGGCCTTCAGCATCTTCATGCTGTAATAACAAAGCTTGTCATTTTATTGCGGGCCCGTTGAGTAGATGAACAATACATCCCTTAAAATACCAAATGAAGCTGCTATTTCCCAAGCATTGTTCTCTAAATCTGATTTTAGCTCCCTTATCTACCGTGCTTTCCTCTAAGCAGATTATAATTGATCAGACTTATCAGTAATGCGCTATCTTGAGTTTATTATTTCATGAGCTCATGCTGAAAGGGTTTTTCCCTCGCTCCAAACTGAGAACATTTTATATGGGCTGCTTATGGTAGCACTGACCACTTCTCAGCTATCTCAGTGCAGATTAACATCTCATTTGTTCTCCCACTTTTGCCTCAAGGCCTCTCAGTGCTGTTACTCCACAGTCATTTCCTCTCAGTTGTATGAGATTCCATTTTCCCCAATGAACTTTCCTGTGTTCATTATGAAATTTTACTAAGATAATCTTTCAACAAGATAAACAAAGCAACAAATAATATTTGTTTTTTTTTTTTTTTATTTCCTTGAACAGGGATGCTGAAAACGAACAGGCTAAAAATCACCATGTGAACTATGTAATGGCATTTTTTTCTCTTTATCAGAGGAGGCACATTTTTGAAAAGCTGCTTAAGTAGTTTCATAAATATTTTTATCATAATTTATGTTGGTAAAACACCCAAAACAATTTTCTTCAAATGAATTGCAGCCAATGCTGTAATTACAGCCAGTCAGAAGGGGCAAGTAGAATTTATTGTTGCTTTCACTACAGTGACATGAGAGATACTGTTCCTCATTGTTCAGCATAGTTTTGTCTCCATATTTATATTTACACTCTAGAACATTCCTACCTCATAAAAAACCTAAATCAAAAACTAATCCACTGAAAATATATTAAAATAAAATTGTCAGCATGATTACTGTCCATTTTATGAACACCACGGATCTGACTCCTTATAAGACTGATGAAGAAGCTTGATATATCTGATGAAGATAGCTAAAGATTCTAAGTCTGTTAATTGCTAGTGGACATTATTCACCAATTTCTTTCAAATTGTGTACTGACTAATGAATGAAGGAATCTTCCCACATCCTCTGGGCAGTGACCACACTGCAGATACTCAGTCCCTCCTATCCTTGCTTTGATAATCTACAATCTGGAACTGCAAGGCTTGCACGGGAAAGGACCATTTTATGGCTCTAAGTTACAGACTTGCACTACTATGGCTTTTTACAGGAAAACTGCAGAAGGAACATACCACGAAGTTAAAATTATCACAGAAATGCATCTTCTCTTTTGTGGTTTGCTGCTTTACTCCGCACCAGATACACAGAAAATGGAATCATATGTACACCTGTGCTTAAAATTTAGCAGGTTAAAATAGGCAGACTTCTTTTGAACAGTTATCTAGCATGCTGAAATCCAACCAATCATCAAAAACAACTCCAACAACAAACAGTAGTAATTGACTTCAAATTGATTTTTAAAGGTGAGATATTTAAATTAAGTACCTCATTTAATTATAGATTATTTCTTTCTAGACGAATAAACAAAATATGGCTAAATTATTTCAAATATTCAGGTTTTACATGAATATGTTACACAAATAATATGAATAATGTTGTGCTTAAGATATTACAATAAATCTAATTTCTCTTCATATCATTCATAATAATATTGGAATTTCTGAGCTGAATATAAACCCCATAGGCAATAAAAATGTCGATTTAATTACTTAAGTATTTGAGTAAAAATTAATTTAAAAATTATTATTAAATAATATTATTTAAATAATAATAATTTTTAGTAAAAATAATAATAATTTTTTAAAAATTAAGAAACTTTCATGCATTTCTGACCTAAACAATAGGTAAGTTTAGAATGAATGTGGAAATTTACTCAAGACACGAATCTGCCTATGTTGTTAATTTTGTAAACCACACAAAATCCACAGCCTAGTGCAGGACAGAACCTGTTTCATGTTCCACACGAGGGTATTGCAAGTTCACAAAATGGGTGGTTTTATTTCTTAGACTCTCCTACACAACAGCTGTGCAAGATAGAAACTTGTCCGGTAGAAACAGGAGTTGTTTTGTTATCATGGTTGTGAAGAATGAGTTGGAAATGTGAACACCTATGTCTCAAACAACTAAAAGGAAATAAATCCATAGTATTCAAATGATGATTTCATACCTCTTTATAGTTCACAGACATTTGTCTCCTATTTGAGTACACAGGGTTAGCGGTGCAGAGGCAGTATCTGATTTTATCTCACTAAATCCTGTACTTAAAAAAGAGGAAAAAAGCAAAGATTCTGGCCAAAATATATGGAGAATATTACTTTAAATGTGTTAGTAGTCCCTGACCTTTCTGACTTGGTTAAGGAACTGACAAAATGTCAAACAATATTTAAAGGAAGCTGAGAACTCCAGACAGGGCAGCTGGCAAGGACAAACCCAACATCAATGATAAAGACAGAGGTCAGAGGGCAAATATATGAAAATTACTTTGTACAACTGAGGACAACAATATTGTCACATCTGTCAGTTCCTCAGAGCATCTGAGTAATAATTTCTCTTGGATCAGGACCCAAATGAGCCTTATAATATGAGGCTCTAATTCCTCTTTGGGTAAAAACCCCTTTAAACACAACGATAGCTGAAAGATTACTGGAACAGGAATAAACAACATCCCTTGGTCACACAGAGGAACCACACTGCACACACTCACAGTGAGGTCAAATGCCCTCAAAATGAAGCAGGAAATGCAGGACAGACAGCCACAAAGAGCTTCAGCAAATAAATGACTCCAAGCCATCAGAGCTGGAAGACCAAAGTTTTTCCTCTCTGAGTTTGGGTAGGTTTGGGCAGGTGAAAAAGTTCTTTGCTGTGACAGAAGCTTTTAGATCAGGACTAGTTGAATTGTGCATCCCCCTTCTCTGCAGCAGACTGTAAGCACAGGAGAAGGGAGAGATGTGTAATCTGGATCTGTACTCAAAAGATAAAAAAGCAGGAGCCTGGAAAGCTTAAAGTCTTACTGTGGTGCAGCTAATGTGAAATTGATGGCAGCAGAACACCTCAGAGCCCGGGTGACACAGGAGCCTGGCTGGGGGAGAGGCCCCACGAGCTGGGAAAGGGAAATTACTCCTGATGTGAGACTTCTCCCTGGGAAAACAGTCCAGAACCTTCTGGTTCTTTGTAATATTGTGGGGTCTTCATGAAGGGAGAGATGAGCATCAAGCTTTAAATACCTGTCATTTATACCTGACTGCACACATTCAGTGCTTGGATTAAAAAATTTGCCACTGACCGAAATGGGAATATATCAAAATAAGGACATGAATTACAATAATAAAAATTACTTCTTTTTTTTTTTTTTTCTGAACTCCTTAGCAAGATAAAAGCTCTATGTCTGATACATTTGCCTTTCTACATTTGTTTTTGCATTTCCCGTATCTGATGGCAAAGCACACACACACACTTTGCAACAAAACAATCCATATTCATATCTGAGAGTGCATTATGTAATTCTGACTTCAGATAATATAACTGTAATATGAAGTGAAAAGTGCTGAATAAATTACTTATCCTGATAAATGTTTCTCTGTAAATGAAAGTCTAAAGGCAACACAACAGTAGGGGTAGCATTCAGGCTGAAATAAGAATTGGAATTGTGCAGAGTATTTTCACCATCCTGGTGGCATGAAATGGGACTGCTCAATGTACAACAGACCCTTAATATTGTTTCCAAAAGAAAAAAACCCTAATAAACTAAGTTTCCTGTGTGAGTGTGCAGTATTGAGCCAGGATTTATCATGGCCATAATGGATGGTAATATAGAATGATTCTGCTATGAAAGTCTAACCTCAGAGTCATAACACTTCCCCCGCAATAGCAGTGCAATTCATGAATTAGGGAAAAGCATTTGACATTCATTTGTTAAATAACCTGTTTCTGAAATGGAACAATGGGTCAAGATGAGTCAATTACTATTTACACATTTACCCAGCTGTGTGACAGCTGTAGCCACAGGTAGAGCACACACAAAGGCAGCTGAGAGTGGAAAAACAACCTGAGAATTGCCACAGCCATCTCTGTTTGCTTTGCTCTGTGCCATCCTCCATCCTGCTCCCCCACAATGCCAGGGAGCTTGAGCAGTGTGGCAAAGTGTTCTTATTTCAAGTAAAGCATTGCCAAAATCACCCTCCCAAGAGTGAGAGCCAGAGGGGCTGAGGAGAGTTGGAATTTACTCTGACTGCTTCATGCTGCCCTCGGCTCAGCTTGTGATGAGCTTTCCCTCTGGAGAGGCCAAATCCCCAGGGCTTGGGGCAGAAAAGTGAATAGAGAAGGATGTTGCTTCATGTTCATGTTAGTACAGTGCTGTGTTTTGAGAAATTAAAGAGAAATTGAGAGGTAAAAGGGGAAAATTAAAAGAAGAGGAAAAAGAGAAGACAAACTGGAGATCTGTGAGAAACAATGGGAAAGGGAGACACAAGAGGGAAAAAAAGCACCAAGGAATGAAATACTTGCAGTAGCAAGGAAGCAACGGGATAAGAAAGTTGCTCTTCAGTTACTGCTTTACATGGTTCTGTTTACCCAAAGCACAGAGGTGAAACATAAAATGATTAACAGCCAACAGAGTAAAGAATATTTATTGCCATCTATCAATGTGGAAAGTAAATTCAAGTTCATGTGGAAGGAAACATCAAACTTTCTAGCATTTAAAAAGTCAAGGTTAGATTATTTTAAATTAAATTTTAAATTCAGGTAAAATTTATAATTTGCTGAACATCTGCTGACATTTTTGTTTTTCCCCAGACTCCCAGACAGGCTAGAAGGCTTTATCTCAAAGAAGAGAGGGAGAACAGGAATCAAATTCTTCCTGAAAAGATGAATATGTAAAAACATTCAACCTGTGATGTCCCTTGGTTCTGATCTCAATCTTAGCCTTTAAATCAGCACAACTCATTGTCACTGAGGAGAAGATACGGAGTAGGAAGACAAATCACACAGGTATGTGTGGGGAAACAGCAAAGCTAGCAAAGAACATTTCCAGATGAACTAACAACCCTTCATGAATAATAAACACCAGGGTGCAGCCATACAGGTTATTTCTGTCACCAGTTCCTCTGTGTAGTGCTTTATATCAACAAAAAGTTATTTTCAAATGCTTGCACAGTGTTTCTTCTTCGGTGGTGTTTTACACACATGCAGGATTAAACAAATCAGATATGGAAAAGGACAGGAAACTCACTGGTCTATGGCCACAAAGAGGTTTGGTTATTTCAAATAACATTGTAATTTGAATTATAGTAAGGTTAAGAGTGGGATTCTGAACAGTTCATAGTAAACAACTGTTACAGTGATCATTTCATCTTAATGTCAGGGAGATTTCATGCTAATGATTAAAATTTCTTTTTGCTTTAGAACCTGTACTACTCTTAAAAGCAGCATCCGTATTGTTCTTAAAATAATTTCTCTTAAAACAGGCCACTGACACCAGGGGTGAAGCTCTGAAAAGTTAGCTCAAGATCACAGCAGACAAGACTTACATGAGCATTAATGTTGGAATGCATGAAAAAAATCCATATTACAAATAATCAAAGACATGGTAAAAGCAAATACCCATGGACAATGGGGTGGCATTTGTCACCCAATGTCAGAGTGCCCATCCTTCATTCTTGTGCACCAAGTCACAGCTGCATCTGCAGCAGAGGGTTTATTGTCAGGCTGGCATTTGCTTTCCTTTACTTACCCAACAGAACAACTGATTGCCTCAGAAAAATCTTATTCAATAAAGATCCCTGGTCTTAGATTTTGCAATTATACCCACAAAATGCCAGTGGGTAAAACACCTCTGATAATTTCATACTAAATACTGATTAAACAAGAACTCTACACCTTACACCTGAAGTCAGGTAACTTTTGTGTTTGTTTCTTCATTCTTCCACCAGTCCTAAAGAGGAAGATATGCTCAGGGCAAACTGTTTCAGGCACCAGCCCTATCTCAAACACTGGCGGTCCCTGTTAATCGCTCTAAGTGCATCCCTGATTTGTTTACCAGGGAAACTGCCACTTGTCAAACAGCTCTCAGTGCTGTTGTTTACATGCTGCAGATGTAAATCATGATGTGACCATGCCAATGTGACAGCAGCAAAGTGTCCGAGCTCCTTTGAGGAGATGAGATGACAGGGAACAGAACAGACCTGCACTGATGATATTTCCTGACACTGAACATAGGTTGTTGATTTTAGCCATTATTTTTTCAGTTTTACATAAAATCGCTTTGGTGACTTATAAATATTATCAAGGAGGAGAGCTGACCTCACTTCTCAGAGCTGTGGCTCACACAACAAAAGCTGTCAAAGGAGAGCCAAAGAGGGGGAGGGCCTTTGGAGATGACATTTTGTCCTGCCTGGTGATTTCATGAGTCCACCATGCCCTTTGGCAGGGAAAAGATTAATTGCTACTGAAATAGGGAGTAGACAAGAGGATAAAGATATGTTTTATTTCTCTTCACCTAGTCTTCATTAAGGAAAAATTACTTTCATTTCAAAGTAAACATACTGAATTAGATACTTTCTCAAACTGGCATGCCACCATCCCTTCAAAGTCTTGCAAGAGCAAAGACTCCTACCTGAACAAAGCCCACTGCATACAAGAAAAAGAGAGACGTGGAAGACAACACAAACCTGGTACAATAATTTTGTCAGAGCTACACAATAAATTGAAAAACCTAGCAATTAACATTCATTTTCACTCTGTAAATTACCTTGTTACTGCTTAAACAGCTTGTTAATATTTATTGCGACAGTGTTTTAATCCCAACCTATTGCTGCAATTCAGAAAATGCTGTCAGAAAGTCCCTTCTGGGTTCTGGGGGCACAGCTGGTTCTGAAACCCAGCCCAACCCCAGTGACCCCTTTGGGCTCCACCTTGGCCTTCACAGAAAATGCCCAGCTGGGGAAAAGGAGGAGTGGCAGGTGATGGCCTTTGAGTCCCCATTTTGTACCACATCTCATCTGCAGACATCAAAGAATGGATTTCAGATATTTTATGTTCTCCAGCTGTATTTTGAAGGATGTTGACTTTTTCTACTTTTTTTAAAGAATTTCCATACATGCTAAATTCAGCATACAAACAAGAATGTGAGGAATAAGCTTAATGGCTTTTTCCCAACTTCCCAGTTTTCCATTTACAAAATGCAAGCTAGTCTAACTTCTAGTGGAAGGTGTCCCTGCCCATGGCAGATGGGCTGAAACTTTTAAGGTCTTTTCCAACCCAAACCATTCTATGATTTTAGTCCACCATTCCAACTTAAATTAAGCAAAACCCAGAAAAGCATATGATTTAAAATAACTTAAAAATTGCCACTCATGTCCATCCAGAAACTTGACACCCACATATAAATATAAAACACAGCCATGAAACCACACTATGGATTAATTTTATTTCCTTCAGTCCTCTTAACACGAGGTCGTCAGCAGAAGGAGGTTTAACACAGATGTTTAAACTGCACCTAGACTGGAGAGTAGATTATGAAAATTTCCACCCCAAACTAAATTCTCTACTGCTGAGAGGGTCAGAAAAGACAAAAAGGCTTGAAAAGTCACCTGAGGTACAAAAGCAAGTATAAAGCAGCGTTAACTTGAGGTTTTAGTTGAGCATTGTCCTAGCCCCCTCACCTCACTTGCCATAGGGGTTTTCTGTGAGTGCTCAGGCAGTCAGTGCTGATTTCATCAGCTCGTGCACAGAGCACAGATATGGGTACCTACACTCTGTCAGGGCTTGGGACCATTTTGTGCACGGATTCTGGGGTTATATACAGGGAACACAGGAGGAAATTGGACACTTTGGTTTGGTGCTCTCTGCTGCCCAACAAGCTGATACCCAACAAGCAGATCACTGCCACAATATCAGAGGTGCTGCTGCAAATGTCACTGGCTGGGGAGTCAGACATTGACCACTGTCACTGCCTGTCCCAGACCAGCTCAGTCAGACAGGAGGGCTGCTGCTCCCAGCTCCTGGTGCTGCTGAGGTCATGAACTGAGCTGCTGGGCTAAGAGTTTGAGTCAGAAATAGGTGTCAAACTGGTGTCACATAGTCTCACCGAGTCTCTCAGGGAGGAATGGTTGCCTGCAGAACGTTTCACTCCACCAGAAGTATGAGTAATGCAGCAGGGAGGAAAAACAAAGAACAGACGGCAACCTCTCACTCTCTAAACGGGGGCACTGTGTTGTCATTAATGACTAACACCAGAAAGCATCTAGAAAAGCTGCAACAATAAGCATAAGGGAAACTGAAGCAATCACATCACACTTTCACAGCTATAAAATCTCTCTGACATGCTTGGCAAGGAAGTTTAGTGTGAAGGGACTGGTATATGCAGGATGTAGTAGCAGCAGATAAAGAATGAAAAAAGCCTTTGCATTCGTTGATTAATCACAAGCATGTCCTTGAGTTCCCTTCAAACTTTTGACCATGACAAAAAATTTTTAAAAAATTATCCAAGGAAAGAGAATGACACCATGTTCTGAGAGCAAAGCATCAACAAGGCACTACCAAATTTGACAAATCTATAGCAATATACTGTGTATTGCCCTACATGGCTGAATGAAATTAGGGGCTGTCAAAGTCAGTAAAAGTCCAGCAGCAATTTGAGACAGATGGATCTTGTGGAAAAAACCTGAGCATCCTCAAAATGCTCCTCTTTATTCAGCAGTTAGGTTGTTGTAACTAGGAATAGAAATTTAAAAATGGAAGAAACTTTCATTTGAGAAGGCTGGAAGTCTTAACTAAAAGCCTGGAATCTCAAAAGCAGCATTTTATGCTTGAAACACATAAAAATTTTGGTACCTATGGATAAAACCTGGCTTTTTCCATGAGCATTGTGTCACATTTTTATGTTGCGGCAATAATTTTCCAGCTTTGGAGTTCTGATTCTCCTCCTAAAAGAAAGCCATTCTCCACATAAAACCATATTTTGTAAAGACTGTGTAAGTATCCCTTGTTTGCAGCTGGACAGATTTCCATGAAGGAAATAGATATTTTGGGTGGCTGATAACTGCATTAAAAGAAAAGCCAGGGCAGAAACTCACTGCACATTAGTAGGGTGCATCAGGCAGGGAAAAACCTTGTTCGTGTTTGTTTTCTTCCTCACACAAGCAATTTGGGCAAAATTATCAAGAAATTAAGTGGGTTTTTTTCACATTTCTTTTTTGTTTCTTTTCTGTACTGCAGTTCATTTAGAAAAACATTTTCCAAGGTATGCCCTAAAATTTCTCAGAGCTACCAGGGAGTAATTTCCTCAGCCTAATCTCCTCCACAAGATTGTAAAAACTGTAGGATAAAAGGGGAACTGTGGCGATTTACCTACTAATTAGTTGCTCTTATTAAGAGGAGCGAGATAATTGATTTTAGGATGCACTACCCCTTATTAAGACCTAATTTAACTGTATATCAAAGACTAATTAAATGGCATTACTCCATCTCACTGATGAGTTTTGATGCTTGGTGAATAGATTTGGGTGAAAAATGAACACTCAGTAATAGATTTCTAATTCACACAGATAACTATGAACTAAGAAGCCGAGCAAAGGGAATTTTGCATTATCTAAAACTAACACATTTTTGGTATTCCTTTACACTGATAGTCTGAAATGAAAAAAATAAAACATTTAAACACCTGCTGAGAACTACAGGGAAAGGGAAAGACAATGAAAAGGCTCTCTGTGTAAAGTGGTTATTTAAACATTTAGGTAATTTTCTTGCAGTGAGGAATTAAATTTGTGAAAAGACTATGTGCTTTCAAGTGTATTCATCTGTTTATTCTACAGAGATGTGTAGCTAGGTAAAGGGATGACAAATAATATATACTATTTATTTGTGCCATTTTTAAAAGGCATTTAAAGAAAACAGACTTCAGAATTATTTGAATTTCTGATTACTCCAATACCTTGCAGCAATATCAAATTTATTTAGTGCTGAAAAAGAATGAAGAGACAGAATTACATGCCTCCAATTCTTTGAAATAGTCTGCAAGTTAAAATAAATATGAAATAAGAAAAGATTAAGTTGCTTTTGTGCAAAGGAATGGCAAGGACTGAGTTTACTAATAAATCCTTCAATATTCATTTAAATAAAATCATCTGTCCTAAAATAATTCCTTTAGCAATCCAGTGTCTGGTTTAATAAAAAACAACTTACAGTAAATTTGAGTGTGTAAAGGAAATAAATGCAAAGCTTTAATCCCATCAATCTACCCTCTAAATAAAATGTTTTGTCCTCTAGACAGAATTGCTCTGATGATACAAACTCATCATTCTATTTAATCTCTTAGGTCATGGCCCCAGAGATTATGATGAGCTGTCTCTCAAAGCAACACTGTGCTGCAGTCCAACATCTCGTGGATAAATCACAGGATCCTCACCAAAAAACCAATGACTTCACTCCAGCTCTGGGGTGTAGTTCCTTGTTTCTATTGGTTTCTTTCACTGGCAAGAACATAACTGCATATGGGAGCATCAGTCATGTGTCACTTCTCCATTCATTTTTGGCCAAGGAGTAACACACAGAAACAACAATCTATAGCTTTTAGACATTTACTGAAACCATACTGATGTAAGGTTATTCACTTGAAACTAAAATTTGAAGGTATGAAGTTATGCTGTATTAGCTGAAGGATATTTGCACATTAATTATTCTTCTACTAATTCAAATAGAAATAGCAATACTGCAAGGGAAAACAAATATTTATTTCAGCATTTGCACAAATCATATTTATAAATAGATATGCAAGCAAACTATTTATGTAAACATTCCCTAAAAAACCCTGGGTATGACCAGCCTTGCAGCCAAGCTATACATAGAAGATTTTTGAGCAAATAATTACAACAGAGTTTACTCTTCAGTTTCTGGAAAGTAAGGAGGATTTTATATATTAAAACATTTATATCCAAATACATAAAAGCTACTAGAGAAAACTTGCAGCTTTCTAAAAAAGAACTAAAATGCAATAAACTTAAATATTACTTTAAGAATATAATGCTTTTCCTTCTTATTTAACACATGTCCTTTGTAAGCATGTCGAAGTTGCTGGCTGGATTTAGAAATACACATCCCCTCACCCTTCTCTGCATCTGCACCTTCATGATTGCAGATGCACACTGGATGCAAAAATACTCACACTGAAGTTGCTGTGCAACTAACCATCATTTTATTCATGTTTTTGCCTAGCACTCAGTCTTACTATCACAGATATTTGCTAGATCAGCAGGCGAAGAATGGTTGTGTTCAGGAACTTGGGTTCTAAATGCAGATGTACAGCTACCAATCCAACACAACAGGCAAAGCAATGTTGCTCTAAGACCTTTTCCCAAAAATCCACCCTGAAATTAAAATAAGAACACAAAATATCCCACAGCCCTCTGGTAATTTTACTCAACTCCCTCCTTATTTTTTTTCTTTGCATTTTGCTCTTTCAAGATTTCTGCTGGCACGTTCTGATTAACACCTTGAGAGACTTCAGTACCACCACAGGACTTTCATATTCTACTTCAGGTCTCCTCTCTTTATACTTAAAACGGAGACTAACATTAAGTGAATGCAACCCTTGATCATAAATTTCCCATTCTGCTGACATGAAAAAGATACCTCACTATTGCATAAGAAAACTACAGGAAGAAAAGTGAACAGTTTGGACTCCACTTTAATGTGAGAACGTTGTCTCTTAAGGGAGAATTGCTGTGATAATCACTGCAGGCTTTGCTACAGGAGTCACAGAGATTCTATTCCTCAACAAGATTTTTAAGATGCCCATTGGCTTAATGGCAAAAAAATAATATCTGTGCTCAATATTCTGCTACAAGGAGAGCCCCCTTTTCTGTTTTGCTAAAGACACTGGCACAAGGATGTATTTGGCATTAAAATACAGGATGTAATGCTGGAGAGAAGAACGACTATTCCAATTAATTTCCCTGCACTGATGAAAAGGTTAAAATAGGGGAAGTTAAAATATCAAGTTGGATTTTTTATTGTTTACTCAGTGAACAAGATGAACACCAGGCAGCCAAAAAAAAAATCCAAAAACTATTACTGCCTTACCCTCTCCAATTAACATTTATGAAAAGGAAAATCTGACAGTATTCAATAGCCAAATCTTAGCAATTATTAAAAAGCACAACTCAAGTAATCAAGCAATTCATATATTACTAAAGAAAGAACCAACAGTAGAACATGCTAAATGGCCAGACAAGTTCTATACAACAAGTATTGTAGAATGCCAGCAACAATGTATGGTAATGAGTTAGCTATAATTAGTACCACAAGCCTTAAAATAACTCCATCCTCCCAAGTTTGCTCTATCCTGGATATGATTAAATCTTGTTTGTTTTGGTTTTTTTTTTTTTTTTTTTTTTTTTTTTTTTCCCCAGCATAACTAAAATGGTAATTGAAAGCTGATTTAGGATCAAAGACAATCTCAAGTTTATAAATAGTTGTAGCTGGCTGTGAAGTATTCTCATAAAAATTTCTTGAAAGTGCTACAATGGTAGTACACTTGCAGGAACTAAACTGAAATAAGATATTTTCTGAAAGACTTATAGACAGGAAAAGAGCTCTGAGGAGGAAAAAACCTCACAAATACATTATCATAGGATCTACAACACTAAGCACTGTTAAATGAAGGTGATTATAAAACAGTCTATTTGATGCATCTGAAAAAAAACCCAAAACCAAAAAAAAACCAGACCGCACCACAAAACAACAACAACAAAAAACAAAACCCCACAAAAACAACAAAAAAACCAACCAAACAAACAAAAAAACCAAAAAAAAAAAAAACCAAAAAAAAAACCAAAAAACCCAAACCAGCCCCAACGCAACTAGCGAGTAAATATCAATTACCACTGAGAAGCCCAAATTACTTGTGTAATTCTTTTTTCTTTCTATCCAGTGTTTTCACAGGACACCAGCAATTACAGGAGCTTTGGTTTTTATTCATGGTTGGCAAAATCCTAGTTTATAATCCCTCTAGGTACCAACCTCAATATTTGCAGTTGTATTTAAATTATTTTCTGTATTTTACCTTAGTTTCTGAAACAAAGTACTTTAAGTTTCTAAAGCAGTTCCACAAATATGCACTTTTAGAAGTGTTCTTTTTTGTATTATATGAGGCAGCAAAGCAAGACAGAAGCAGTGGAAACTTTTAGAGACAAAAGAAACTTGCTGCCCAATATCCCTTCCTCAAATGATCTCCAAGGTTGTTTGTGGACCTAAACAACCCAAGTAACTTTGGGATTGTAACTAAAGTTTCAGTTCCAAACTGCAATTGATCACATTTAATGATATGAAAGATACAGAGAAAGAATTCCCAAGCAGGAAAAGTGTGAAGTAACAATTTTGCATAAATCATGAGCTCTCCTATTAACTGTATCTCAACAAAAAAACCCACAGAGAATGTGGCTTTGAATTGCTGAAATTTATGTTAAATTTTCCTGAAGTGTAATTACCATCTCACGAGAAACTGGATTAATACACCCCATTGATACACACTGTGTAAAAATATCCCGTGAATTGCTACTGTATATGCTAATCCAGTTGTTTGGGGCACATCTGGATTGTATTCACTTCCTTTTAATATATTTGTTATTTAAAAACTACTAGTAGAACATTTTATTCCAAATTTTCATCCTCTTGAACAATCTAACCAATTCATTCTAGGGATCTGAAGGAATCAATATAATTAATACAATTGAAGGGATGACCTCTGATACTAACATCAATTTCCCAAGTTTTTTTTTTCTCCCTTTCTTATCAGTGATGAATAATTAACACATGCACAAAACCTGAGTTCCTAGCTGAAAAATGCGCTTGAATATTTGAGACCTGCTTAGAGACTGATAGCCCTTCAGGCAGGAAAGTGAGAGATCAGATCTAACAAGTGTGCACCTTGCTTACAGGTGCATTAGCATCACAAATGCCAGAGCCTTTGGGACCAGAGGCTGGCAGTCATGGGGACAGGGCAGCAGGACAGCATACAATCACCAGGTGAAACACGCCAAGTGAAAGGATTAGGAATTTCCATCGCCAATTTGTGTAACTCTTATATTTCTCTAAGTTGCTGACCCTGTCTTCCCCCCACCAACTAGGTCAATTTTCTCTAATTTGACTACTACTTTCCCAGAATAATCAGTCTAAATTTCTCAGTCTTCTAACACAACATTTTGCCTGGCTGTGCCACGTATGTGCTACAGATTTTTCATCTGGCAGTTCTGTGTAACCTGCATGTATGAGCAGCCCTGTAATCATCTTTAACCATCCAAACAGTGAAATCATGGAAATAGCACCCTTGAGTGTTGCTATGCTGACTCTCAAAATTCAGAAATAGGTCTTTCAGTACATCTCTGACTTGCAAGTGCAAAGGGAAACTGTAGACAGACACAACCCCTCATGTCACCAGTTTATATGTGCCATAATCTTCTGCTGACAAGATCTTTCTGCTGTGAGAAAGAACCATATTGTAAACCAGGCCTCTAAACACCCAGAGAAATAAGTAGTTAAGAAGCACTGGGGCAGCCAGAGGAAGAGAGAAATCCCTCCTCAGCCATTCCTTACAACAGCAGACTGCAAACCAGCCAGGCAGGGAGAGCAGCTGAGCACCTTGCTGCACCCAGACCTGAGCAAGGCAGTAACAGCAATCAGTGCAAGCACTTGAAAAGACTCCTGATTACATCCTAGCTCTTGAATTTGCACCAAAGGGAGCCAAAGCACTGGGAATAACATACACATTTTTATTTTCCCAAATGACAGGACTTCCTGCCAAAAGAAGCCCAGGACAAGGCAAGCAGAGTGCTGCAAGTGTCAGTAGGAATCTCAAATCCCCACGACTGCAGCCTGTAACACAACGGATATTGTTCATTCTGCAGAGCACAAACCTATCACCACAGCTCAGGAAGCAGATCAATAGATTATAAGGAACCTCACAGTCATCACAATGTCCTCTCTTCTCAAAAGAGAACCTCACTCAGTGATATAGGCATATCTGTATGCTCTGTTTTTACTGCAGCAGTGGGAGTTGCAGGTGTATATATACATGTACCTATATATATTTTATATATACCTACAGAAGTGGGTATTCAGATGCATTCGCATGTATGTACACAGGCACAATCTTAAAGATTTGAACACATAAACCTTCCACTGAAGAATCCAAAAAGAACCATTACACTGGAAATCCTTTTGAAACCCACACAATGAGTTGATATAAAAATCACACTGGAACTAGACTGAGACCTATTTCAGAAGTAAAGTGCACAAGCTCATGACAATGAACACCAAATCTATTTTTAAGAGAGAAACAGACTGAATGCTTGAGCAGACGTGGCAAAAATTAAGAGCAGTTAAAGGCAATAATCAAGTTGACTTCTCAAAGAGAAAAAATCAAGCAGTATATAGAAATAAGGGGACTGCAAATGATTAAAAGATAGCACAGTGATATGAAACTGCAAAATTTGCACAACAGCATGGAAAGTGAAAGTGTGATTATAAAATTAACCCAAAATAATCAGAACAAGGACAATTATGGATATTTAATCAGCAAGACTGATGCTGACACTGAGAAGAATAGCATAGACTATAGAATTCACAAGCTCTTTGGATGAGCAAGAAACATTTTTCAAAAATTTAGCTTGCAATACGCCTGCTGTCATTCACAAGCATTACCTTGAGGAGACTTTCAGCAGGGGATGAACTCTGAAAACACTTCACAGAGAGGTGTTTGGATTTCCACGTCGAGTCTGAAAAACAGAAAATCACTGGTTAAAGCCATCAGCTTATGACACAGAGGTAGTGCTGGCAAAAGTGACAGAAAATATCCATATAAGAAATCTGCCCACTGAACAGAGAAAGTGTCAAGGAGAGAGGTGGATTAGTGGCTTTATCTCAGAAGTGACAGATTTCTGCATTTCAGAAGTGCCGTGCTGGAGTGGGTGATGGAAGGACTTACATGATCAAGGAGAACCTGTGGTTCACCAATAGCTGAGGGTTTTGATTTGATCTAAACTCTTTTGTAAAATCCCAAGATTAACCCCATACAACCACTTTTCCCCTTTGAATTTCAGGGAGATGTATTTCAGGGAGATTGAACAACACTGGAAATATATCCAATAATATAACCTGAGAACAGGTTAGGAAAAAGTCTGGTTTCAACCTTCCTTCTACACCTCCCCACACACTCAAAGAATAAAAAGCAATTTTGGGTGGCAATAAACTTTGTTGTGTATGCAGCTAGAAGGCAGCACATTCTTTTCATTTCTCATTTAAAGACAGATCATCAGGAAGTCATTACATTGGGAAGATTGGATCTCTGCACTGTTGTGGTGTAATTGAGCACTGCTGTACACAAATATTGTAGATAATAAAATATAAAAAGGTTTGCAGTATTGGACTTGTCCTTTTTCCTAAACTATGGTGTTAGGTTTAATCCGTCAGCAAAAATAAAGAAAGTTTTCTCCAAACTTAAACAGAATTTGGTGGGTTGGAATATATTTTCTTAATTACTGTAAACAGTTTAAAAATTAGATAACCTAACCTGTGATTCTGCCTATTTTGTCTGAACTCCACCTCTATGTGACAGAGGGCTGCAGCCAGGACAGGGGACTACTACCAGCACATGAAGAAGCAGTAGGGAGGGAGGAAAAGCAGGCAGCCTATTTTAATGGACAGGTCTCAATTCACAGGTCAGTAGTGCCTACACTGCTTTTAAGTCAGCACCAATGCCCTGATGATATTTTTAAGCTGCTTCTTGCAACATCAGGATCACCACGGATGACAGACTTGCTGCAGGCTAAATTCAAGAATATGCAGAGATCCTGTAACGGTTACAGATACTTCAATATATCATGTCTGTTTTGGCAGGGGATAATATTAGTGCTATTGAGATAAGGGTGCAGTGGTGCTGTTTGAAAATATCAGCATCCTGCCTGCTGGGCTGTGATAAACAGTCGTGTGTTTCACACGTTGGGTGGAAGCAGCGACAGCCCCGTGCAGGCACTCCAGAGCAGCAGGGAGACACAAACATCTTTGTGGTGTGCTGGGAGCAGCAGCAATGCTGCACAAGTGAACTCGCACTGCACAACTTCTGTCTCACTTCAGCATCCTCAGAGCTTGACTCAGCTGCTACAGGGTTCAGGTTCTGATCAGAAAGGAGGATCAAGGCTTGAGGAGAAGGGGCAGAGAGCAAAAATTCACACAGAGGAATGGAGCCAAGTGAAGACAACACAGCTACATTTACTCTGTGACAGAGGGCCAGACAGAATTGCTCCGTAAAGGTGTGAATACTACATTTTCATTCTACCTACAGCAACAAAATGACACACCACCACTTGGAATACATAGCAACACATTTCCAACACATGGCAAAGAATTCTCTTCTCCCACAAAAGGCACTTTTGTTTCAGTGACTTTTTGAAGAAAGGATACCTAGCAATAGCTTAAGATTAAAAAAAAAAAAGCTGAGAACAAAGAACTGCATTCAGAATATTTTTTTTTATACACACAAGTAAACAGCTTTACAAAATTTCACTAATCTCTTTTTTTCCCCTTCTCCTTACTACATTTGTTCAAACTGTCCTTGTAGATTAAATACTATTTCCAAACTTTCCAAGCATCCTTCTCTACCTTTTGAAAGGACAGCTGCTTATCCCTAAGTGGCTTTGTCAATCTGGGTGCATGGGCCAAATGCCAATGCATTGGTAAGATCATAACAGAGTTCTGAGCAATTAGGATTTGTTTCAGACCTAGAAGGAAAAACTGTAACTTTTCCAAAAATTAATTGAAGTTTTGGAAATCTTACTCCCCAGTTATTTGGGGGTAAAGAGTTTCAGCTCTGGCAATTTTATAATTATTTTTTAACAAAGTTAAGTTATAAGAGGTTTTCATAGATTTGTAGTAATGAAGAGTTGCTCCTGTAACTTCAGTTCAGCAGAACTGCTGAAGAATTATTGGAAGAAGAAAGAACATTTCCTTCACAATACTCTCTCTACAAACAATAAAAGTAACTACCTGAAAGCAATTTCCTCTCCTAGACTATGTCTTAATATTAACATAATCATAAACACTTAAGACAGCATTCCCCTCACATCTCCATTATTAATCTCTTAAAGCTGAGTTATGAACAACATAAAACATTAATGCATCATGCCCTAATAATTGTTGTCTTATTAGAACATTTGCCCCATATGGCTTGTTAGATGGTTTGTGTTCATAAGGAAGATAAGTTCCCATTTACCAGAAGATATTAAAAAACCCAGCATCCAAAACAAAAAACACACCCTGTCAATATTACTTCCATCAACAGCATTTTCATAAATTAATAAAAAATTAATGAAGCAGACAAAATGTAGTAATCTTGTTAAATATTAATTTAAGAGCATGTCTGCTGAACTTTGAGCAGTATTTACTGAGAGCACCTGAGCCCCCACTCTGGGCTGCTCAGAGCATCTCTCTGTGCCCCACAGGAGCAGAGGGACCCCTCGCCCTGCTGAGGAGCAGCCACAGCCCAGCAGTGCTGCCCAGAGAGAGCTGAAGCCTGGCACCAGCAACCCAAATTTCTGCTCACCAGCCCCTGTGCTTGCTGTACACCTGAGGAGCTGGTCTGGCAAACAGCCCCTCAAATGGCAAGGGCTGCCACAGAGACCAAAGAAATGCAGCCAAGTGCTCAGCAGCCTCTGAAATGGCTAAAAACACCCCTAAAGGAGATGGGAGAGTTCTCAACCACACCTGAAACTTCTGTCTGTCCTCTGAACTTTTAAAACTTAAGCCTTCTATAGTGTAGATTATTTCATTAAAGCAGCAGTGTGAACGTGCATGTTTTTAAGTTCAGTTGTATGATACTAAGTACTTTGACAAACAAGCCACTAAATTCAGACTACAGGAATGAGGCTTGTTTTCCAATTTCTGCTTCCTGACTAAACACCATAATTTCTTGCTCTTTAATTTTGAAGATTGCAGTCAGCAGTGATCCTACAGGAGAGATTTATCTTTCAACAAACTTTGACCAGCCAGAAAACATTGCAGATGAGGGATTTAAAAAGATAATAGTCTGTCTGACTATAAATAAATTTCCCATCAAAGCCATTCCTAACAAGGTTTCATTAACAGAAACTATGTAACCAGTATCTATAGGTACATTCCTCAGGAGAGGAATGGTGGGGCAGCTCAGCCAGAGAACCTGGACACACAGGTCTATGCATTCTAATTCCATCTCAACTCACTCTAATTCCATCTCACCAACTGTCTTGGAGCTCAGGAGCCACTCAAGAAGTGTTTGCATCAATTCCTCCATCTGTATAATGGCAATGATATCTAATTCAGAGGGATGCTGTGAGGATTAATTAGTTAATGTTGGTAAGTGCTTTGAAGATGAAAAGAGCTACAGAAGAGATAATCAGTTTTACAGTCTCTAAAAGCTTTTACCATGTCTGCAGAATTATTTTGGAGTACCACAGAAATATCATCGAGGAGAACCTGTCATTTATCACATCCAGAAAAGGGGAGAGGGTGGGGGCTAGAGGGTTGGAAGGAGCAGGTATGAAAATATTTTAGTGTTAAATCACCTATCCTGTTCTGAAATCTGCAGGCAAACAGCACAAAGCTCAGACTTCCTCTGTACAATCTACCTGTACATTGCTACTATTTTCTTAAGAAAGCAAATGGCTTTGTTGACTTAACTCTTCCCTTCTTCCTAATTTAAAATTCAGAAACTACAGTGACTTTTAGAGTTATTTTTTGTGTATTTGAATATCCTGTTTTTTTTGTCAGTAAGTGTACTATAAAGAACTACAAGATGACATCCCATTCTCTGAAAAAATGTCTTTGAGGTAAATTATATATATTTAGTTTTGGAAGATATACTTTTGGTTGCCTAGTAAGTCTTCAATGTCTATAGCCCAGCTGCATTTCCTGTCTTAACTGGTTTTCATTCCCAATAATCAAATAGAAGTTTGTCATGAAATAATCAGAGCCCTCAAACTTAGCGAAGTCAGACAGGATACAGAAGTATACATGGCTAAAAATCTTTTTTTTTTTTTTTTTTTTTTTAATTCAGTAATAACTATGTTATTCAGATACTTTCATATCCCACATAAGAATAACCATATTTTCTCTTTGATTTTTAAGTAGAACATTTTTAATGGATAATTTGAAGCACATTAAAAGAAAGTCAACTGCTGATGCAACTACTTCACAGCTTGTGTGTCTTCCTGGATGAATTGCTTCCAGGTATAACTATTTGTGATCAAAGATGTATTCTTGAATACACATTTTTCAAATGACCATCAGAAAAGAAGAGAAAGAATTTGATTTGATCTGACAGGTGCTGTCTACAGAGAGCACAACCAGTCGAGTACAGATAAGTGATGTGTTAGTATGCAAAGGGGGCAAGGTGTAGGACTGTGTTTATTACAAGCTAAATGCAATGCTGACTGGCATTGGCTTCAGAGAAAATTTCTACAATAATCTAATACAAAACTTCATTAAGGTCTAATTCCTCTTTAAAAAACAATGTCTAGTGGCTCTTCTACTTATTCTCAGTAGTTAGGGTACCATTAACACACAATGAGACAATCCATATTGAACATTGTTGTGCAATGAAATATATTTTGCTGCTGGTTATAATCATTATGTTTTGCTCACAGCCCTTCCCCTACCTTATGTCAAATGTCAACACTGACAGGGCTGAAGGAAAAAAAAGTAAATATTTCAGCTCATTCTTCTTTCTTAAGCCCTTTGAACTTCACAAGGCAGTAATGATTATTTATAGATCCTCTGTGCTCCCAAAGATGCCACCCACTACTCTGCCACCATATTTAATTCTGCAAGGCTACACTTCTGTTTTGTGAGAGGAGGTAGAACATCTTGACTTAGATGCATCCTTTTATAAGGGAAAAGATGAAACAGTGTGGAAAAGATTCTGGGTAACTGGACAATACTTTGCTATTACAACTACCCCCATTCTTACAGTCTTTGCCAACTGCCATCACTCTGCCTTGAAATAAGTCTGCTCTGCTGACCCCACAGAACTTTTCAAAGGCAAATCTCAATGCCTGGTAAGCTGGACAGATCCACTTTGATCATGGCCAGATGGTACCTTCCAGGGTTTTTTATTCACATTTTCCTTCAGGTTAAATAGTCCTTTTCCTTTTCCCAGTATTTATTCTTAATGCATTTATAACAAGTAGTTATAAATTCAGATCCTTTCTCCTGCGGGCCCAATGATTAAAGGCCTTTTAGACTCATTTGCATGACAGGTTACCCATTATCCTAATTGTCATTGTACAGCATCTGACCCATCCTTCCCCCACCCTCCCCCCCTCAATTTATTTAACATGAAAGAGCAGATTTTAAACACTGCTCCAGCACAAGGTCATTTTAACCCTTCCCTGTGTGCCAGCTGCACACGGTGGGCAGGTTGCTGTGGCAGGGAGCAGCCCCATTGCCCCGAGCCCTGTGTCCAGCTGACCAGCTTCAAGCTCACAGTGCCATCTCATGATCCTCAAGTAAACACCCCGAGCTCACATCACTGGGCTGAAATTTCATGTTTGTTGCTGCTGCCCTCATTTTGTACCCCAGAATGACAGCAGCAGCAAATGTCCCCGTGCTGGTGTGTTCTTTGCAGTGAGCACAGGAGGAGGTGCTGTGGGTACCAGCCCAGAGACTCCCCACATGCCAGAGGGGCCTGAGAGATGAAACATGTTGGGTTTCCTTTTAAAAACAACCAAAGCTGTGTATACTATATATGTCAAGACTCAGGAACATCCCCACTATTTTTTTTTTCCTTTCACAAGGATAAATTCCTCAAAACCTTCTCAGCATTCCATGCGCTGCGCTGCCTCCTGTGCCTTACCAATACACAATTTCCAATGAGTGTCCAAAACCTGCTTCTGAATGCTGAGGTCTTAGTGGACCAACCACACCAACACTAATCAATAATTTCATGTTGCTACAGAGTAACCAATACTAAGAAAAAAGCCCCAAACAAACAAACAGGTTGCAGGCGAGTACAGAGCCTTAAGGAGCACTGCTGTGAGCTTGCAGGACTCCTGCTCGTGTCTGAATTTCCCATGGAGTAATTGAACCTGACAGGAAACAATCTTGATACAATTAGAAATGCACAACTTACCAACACAGCCCTATCAGTCATTATGCCACGTACCCCAGCAATATTCCTGAGTCCTCCATACAGACACAGCTCTAAGTTATGTATTTAGTTTAACTCATCTGAATTCAGAGTCAATAAAAGGGTGACTATCCTCTTAAAAGAGCCATCATCTCTGATCTCTCACTGTTGATAATCGAGGAGCAACACACTTTCGTTCTGGGGAATTAACAACAGGTCATCTTTCCCGTGACTGATGTTTCCATTCTCATAATCTTTCTCTTTACTGATGTTTCCATTCTGTTCTGTCTGCACCAACTATGCTGCTTGTGTAGTCAGACTTCAAAAATGAAAAATTTATCTCAGGTTGCCTACCTGATGAACACCATCAGAGCACTATTGCAGCTTCAGAAAAATATTTCTGTTTTTGTGTCCATACTGGTCTTGATGACCTGGTCTTGATGAGGGCCCAATAAAATGTTACACAACTAGGAAGGATAGTAAGACCATGCTGGTCTAGCTGAGATTTTCATACTGCAGAACTGGGGAAGAGAGACTGTTAGGGATATTTCTGCTGCACCTTTTATCCTTCTTTCTATTTTATGTTCAACTTTAGCTCCAAAACAGGACATTTAATAAAACAACTCATAGTATATTTCCTGAGTTCAGAACAGAAAGGTTTAATTTAGCTGGATTTGGCTCTTTAGGAATTAACCAGCAATACCTGTGCACAAGGCTATGTGGCTAAAATGGGGAGGAATGAAAGCAAAAGAGAGAGAAAAGTACAGTTCATAAAGTATGGCAAAATATATCGGCACATTCTTCCCACAACAACTTTTGAAGAGAGACAGAATTCATTTTTGATTGTTTTCCTATTTTCCTCATCTGTTTAATAAAACAAAATTTTCAGAATTGTACTTATAGTTTTTCTTACTCTTTTAATAAGAGATGAACACAAAACAAGTGAATTAGCTTTCTCTGTTCCTATTTTCCTCATCTGTTTAATAAAACAAAATTTTCAGAATTGTACTTATAGTTTTTCTTACTCTTTTAACAAGAGATGAACTGCAAAACAAGTGAATTAGCTTTCTCTCCTCTTAATTTCACATTATTTAGTCTTTTAAAATAGATTTTAAATTACATATATTTCTTTCTTTACTGAATTCCAGAGAATTAGGTAAAACGTGCCTGTATTAGTGTGACATACAGGCATCACTTCTGAGTAAGCGGCTCAAGCACTGCTAAAATGAACACAGCAGCTACACAAAAGTATATAAAAGGACACAAAACAACAACAAAACCCCAAATAACCAGGGAAGAAACTCAGATAGTAGATCATACTGAGGTGCAGAGTACAGGGGTTAGGAACAGTGAACTAGTCTGCCTGCATTGTAACCAAGAATTGTCACTGCAGCAGTATAGACAGACACTGACATTCCCTCAGTTTGACATAATAACAATTAGTGAAGAAAGACCACAAAAGATAAATTAGAAGAAAATAAAGAGACACTTTAGTTAATTAAATTTTCTTTGCTGTATGTATAAATACTACCTTACCTGATCAAAACCCAGAAATATCCTCCATTGTGCTTCAGTTCTACTAAGGAAATAACAACGCGCACAGCAGAGATTCATTAGCTGCAGCCAGCTCAGCTGTAGCTAATTTAAAGAATCACAAGCACAGCAGCACAAAATCAAGAGAACTTGGGCAGCTGAAAGTACTTTAACTGTGCAAGAGCTCGGGTACCCCTTAGTGTCACCTGTGCTGTATGTTCCAACTGTGAGGTAGTAGCTAGAAGAACTGTTACAATATAGCCCCAAGAAGTTTAATTAGAAACCCCATGTATTTCCACAATCCAGGAATACTTATTTCATTTCAAAATAGATTTTTTTTTTATACCTAATATAAAATCACTTTAGTCCCTTTCAAGTCACAGGAGAAAATATTACAAGTGTTCTGATTTCCTGGGTCACAATCTACTAAGCCACAAGACTTGTTTTCAAACCTTAAATAGTTTTCTTTAGGTAATTCAATTCTCATATTTGATAAAACATATTACCAGCCCCTGGAAACTGAATATGCAGAGTAACTGGGTAAAAATTACAGGAATACAGCTGAGTCTAAAGCTGAATTAACTGCACACTCTAACAGGGCTCTACAGCACAGGAAGGCAGTTTAGCTACATCAAGTTAAGCTGAGCTGGACTATCATCTCTTATTGGCAGGCTGCTGACTTGATGAAGTTATTGCCAACAGCCACAGACTGTGCCTGACCAGATTCTCCTGCCTCACTCTGCTCTTACAGGCTCTCACACTCTGGACATGGTCCCCTCCCAGAACGCATTCTTCCTCCAGTCACTGCTCCTCCCATGACATAAAGATGCAAGAGTGCAAGAACTGTGTTCTAATATTTTCAAGCATGTAAATGTCACCTACTGAAATGCAAACTGTGGCAGTTCTTGGGGTGGCAATCTAAACATCCAGCAGGTATTTCAGAAGCAGACCTGCTTCTGCAGGTGTTCCTCCTGCTCTGCCACAGAGGAACACCATGGGTCAGCACACAGCCATGGTTGGACCATCATCAGTCTCTCCAGGACACAGCAGGGATTAGTTCTGAGGGAAGGGAAAGGGTCATTCCCAAAATGCTGCCCTCTGAAGAGGGGTTGTTTCACTCAAATATTTCAATCACTAGAGCATTTTCAAGAATTAAGTGGCCTTGAGATCCTACTCCCAGACATGCTCTTCCTAATAAGAACAATGGTAAAATGATTATACTGAAAAGATAGTTCCGCTGAAGACAAATTGGAGAATTTTTCATGGCTGTTGAATCTTCACATTAGGCTGAAAATCAGAAAGAATGCAAATTCAGGAGCTGGTCTTCGGGATGGATTGCTCAGAATGGGGTCCAAGTGCATCTTTCATTGAAGAGCTGGGCCTGGTCTGCCAGTTTTATTCAATTGACAAAATTCAAATTGAGCTGGACTTCACACAAATATTCTTTTTATCTATTACATCACATGCTATTCCTAGTGGTACAGAAGCCCCAAGGATCAGACTGCGTTCAAAAATCAGAAGCTGCTTTATATTAAGTCTTTGTATCAGGGCAACTTTTCACAAATGACTTTGATGCAATCAATAATACCTAAAACTGAGCTGAAGTGCTTCAGAAATCTGCCCACCATGGGCTGTTGGCTAAAGAGGCTGAAGAACCTCCCCAAAAAGCCTCTGACTTCAGTAAAATAAATGTGTGCTATCCCAATGAGGTGATAGAGGTTTATTTGATTTCTAATGCTGTGTTGGTTCCTTAGTACTAATACCATAGACTGGAAATGAAAAACATCTAGCACTATTGCCACTAAATAATTTATGCAGACCTTAATGTTGTCTATACAACACTACTTGAAACAGACTTGTTGCAGTGCCAGCAAGTATTGAAATATTCCCAATAGGAACTGATCATATCAATCTGACCTTGCTCTTTATAACAAGTCAATGTAAAGAAAGGAAGGAGAACAATATAAACAGTGTTTAGTACCTTCAGCATCTGTTTGAAAACAAAAAGACCAGCATTTTCCTAGAAAACTCATTCCCTGTTTATCTTAATTAAGGCAAAGCAAGCAGCAGAACAACTTGTTGAATGGTATAACAATAAAATATAATTCTTTTTTTTCAGACAAAAGGGCACAAAATCAGTTTTCATTTGGCTCAGTGACTATCCTGTGTTTGAAAAGAATGTTACATATTCATGTCATTTATCATTTAAAGTCAGATAATCAGGAAGTCATTATGTGGCCTACACTGGGCAGCTATTCGATTAGAGCATAATTGAACACTCTGTAAGGCAGCCAAAGCTGACAGGTTGGGAATGCATAATATCCTTCCCATGGTATTTTGAAGCAGGGGATAACTGAAGGAAAATCATTGACAATCAAAACCTGACAACCAAGCGAGAAAGGCTGGAGTCTCTGCTACTTTGAAAACAGAAACCCAGCTTTATTTCTTAAGCTCTTGAGGCACGTTACACTTTGTGTTTTTATCAGATTATAAGGCATCATTTTAAAAGATCGTAACTGAAACCAGAAAATTTAATTTGACCCTCTTGTCTTTGTCATTTATCTGCAGGGAAACAGTGATCAAATATGAAAATGAGAGTGAAGGTTGGATTCACTTGCCTCCTGTTTTAAACCTGGCTTGAAATGGTCTGATTGCTGAGAACAACCATTAACAAGGAACAGACACTCACACAAACCCCACATGGCTTGCAAAAACATTGGCCTTCCAGTTGCTGAGTATTTAAATTACTGTTTAATATAATACTGTAAGAGGCTTGAGATTAAAAGTTATTTTTACTAAGAGACTTGAAACTTTATTTCTGTTATGTTAGTAGCATAACAACTTTTCTAATTTAAAGCCTGTTTGTTTCCCTAGCATTATCAGTGTGTATTTCAGTAGGAGCATACAAGTCCTTTGGCAAGCACCTGTGCATTTTTCTGGGTTTCTCAAATGTATGCACACACATAGATCAGGAATGGGCACATTGCTATTCTATCAAAGACCAGAGATAAACCTTACAGTTGTAGTTTTTACTTGTAGAAATACTTTTTATCACTAGTAAACAGAATAATAGGGCTAGCAGTTGATGTCCAATACCACTGAAATGCATCAACACCATGTTCCAGCTACTCATGGGAGACTAAAAACTCTTTTCAGACCGCAGCATCTTTGAGCAGCTGTAGTTGATATCATGGAAAGCAGATGTCTTAAGCTTTTCAGAGTGTCCTTGAAGGCTGTGCTTCTCAGCCTCACTGTCTGCACAGCACCACATGCCAGAATATGTCAGAAGGTGGTCCTCAGCTGATTATATATATATTTAATAAATGAATATATATATACATACATACACACACCTGTGGTGTATTTCTACATGTGCCTGATTAAACAAAATGGAGGCAAATGACAAGTGACCACTGAAAGATGACTCTCACTTCCACCAGGTTGCCACAATGGATTTCCTTCTTCTTTCTTTCCTGAAAACTCAGTCTACATTCCCTGCAAATAAAAAGTTGAGAAAACTACATGAGTAGGAAACACAAGCAGAAATCTCCTCACCTTATCCAGACAACACAATAACCTCTGATGGCCTCCATCCTAAATCATCCAGCCCACACCACTAACAAAGCCTCAGAATATAATGGAGCCTTTCAGCAGGAGCTGTAAATCACTTGAGGTAATTCCAAGCCCAAGGGGAGTTGTATCCCTGGCTAGGATAAATCCAAGCGCTGGATGGCTTCCTCTAAAGCAAAGGCGACATCTTGAGCTCTTTTGTGCCTACAGTGTCAGGAGCAGGAGGGCAGGAAAGTCCTGCTGCCTTCTGCACTCCTTTCACTCCCCATCACTCCATAGCCCTGGGCTTGCCAGTGAAATTCCCATGCATGAGGAATTTCCTTAATTCACTCCATGGAATTTCTCTATCCAGCATCTCACTGGCACAGCAACCAGAGGGGCTGACATCTTGGGAGAGCCCCTTGGCGCAGCAAGGAAAAGCTCCAGAGAGAAATGGAAAGAAAAAAGTGAGGAAAAAAATTACTAGGAATGACAAAATTCTGATCTGTACTCTAATCATCTAACATTAAAATATTAACAAATACTAAATATATGTTGTTCATGAGATTTCACCAGAGTTATTTACACAAGATCAGCACCTGATTTACAGAAGAAAGAGATGCTGCAATTAGCCTTCAATAAAATTATAATTAATAATTATTTTAGTAGGTGTATTTATGCCAATTAATTTGTAAACTCACAGATTTTCTAATCTAATATGAAGGTCTTAAAATTACTACAAGCTTCCTGAGCATTTAACTTGGTTTGACTTTTCTTACATTTTTTTTTCTCCTTGCTGTCTGGCTTTTTCGCCTTCTAACGCTAACAAGCACAAACAGGAGTAAATCCAGTGGAGCAGCACTAAATTGCACTATTCTTCCAGAGGTCATCTCTCTCCTCTTTTTAAGGAACAGCCATGGGTTTGTGCTCTGCTGCATTATCCCAGCTTTGTTACCTGATACTACAAATCTCCAGAGCTGCTGGGGATTATAACCAATGAGGAAAGAGTAGAGAAAATTAAATGAAGAAAACAAGAATTACTTGTCAGACATTTCAGTTTTTCACACATTTTGGGTTTTACAATCAAGTAAAAAATAGTAAATCATGGAAATTTTGATTTTTAATCTTTTTCTAATGGGGAACAAGGCTGCGCTATAAACATCTTCATCATTCAAAATAAAAATTTGCATGAGGACAACTCTTTTGCCCTCTGACAAAGTATTATTCAACTGAAAGAATTTACTGGCTTCTAAAAAAATCTGTCCTTGGTTTCTTAAAAGCTAAAACAAGAGAAGCATAGGGTGGTCCTGTGGTGATGATGATGATTTAAATAGTATGAACAGGATGAAAAGTAGTAATGCATTTGTTAAAGTTATTTCACCAGAAGGTCTCCCCTTTCTATTTAACAGATTCCACAATTTCCTTTTGTAAGGTTGCATTATCCATCTGGATTCCTGAGACCAGCCCAGAGCAATTCTGTTCCTTGGTTTAGATGAAACCAAAGTATTTGTAAGGGATGAATGTCTCCTTTTTTTGTTGACACCATCTCTCTACCTCATGTTATCTTGGCACATTTCTCTGTATTTTATCAGAAAGCTTATTACTGAACATCTACTCAAAATGAGACCTTGGGGCCCCAGGAAAATAGAAGGTTCCAAGTTCTTAAGGAGCTACAAATATTTTCAAAGCCTCTGCCTCTGGAATGGGCTGACTCAGCCCCAAACACACACCTGAGTGCAATGAAATCTTTGGGTACTTTTTCAGTTAGTGGTGCCACTTTCAACACAAATTCATTTCCATCTGAAATTTAATCATAGATTTGTCAAAAAATCATGAAGAACCAGTGAGCTAAACACCATTTCTTTTGATTCTTTCCCTCAAGCTCTCCAAACAGGACAATATTTTTAAACCCAAATTTATTTCAGCTGCTCTACAGCACAAGTTTTAGAACTGAACTGGACATTATTACCAATTCCAGAGGGTTGCCAATGCCTTTCTTTGCTTTTGTACAGCAGAAACTTGTGTATTGCAATTGTATTTATTGCTGTCTCAGTGTATACATAGAATGTGCATGCAAGATTTACAAGGATCAAAATGAATTTGACCACAGTGTGTGTCAGGTGAAAATAATTTAGTATTGAAAGTACTACTAGAATGGTGATATGAGGATGCTGATAAACATATCTGGATGCACTTGAAAAGTCTTAAACATGTTCCAAGGTATTCTGGCAAAAAATTAACCCTTCCACTGGTCACATTGTAGTTGAAATAACAGAGCTACATTTCCCATCAAATTTGCACACCACTAAAAAATGTGGAGTATTCAACTGAAGGAAATAAAATGGGAAGCTCTAATTTAAGTAAGAGTCAAAGAGCTCTCTAACATGTGGCTTTATGGGATTTTCAATTATAACAAAATAAGTGAAGATGAAAACAGAGACAGAAACCACTGAACCATCAAACATCTGCTTCATGATTGTTTGAACAGCAGACTGCTTACAAATCTCCCATCTATTGATAATCCTGCCATAGACTAGTGTCACCCATTTTGTTCTAGCTTACTTAGAGGTCTACTGTTCAGTTAAAATATCATTTCCCACACTGATATATGGTGCTAATGAGATAACAGCCTACTCCTCAAGACTTGATTACGCTGTTTGAAGTTGGCATTTTAAGAAATTATGTAAGAAACCACATCTGGCAGTGCTCTACACTATTGGTTATCTCAGGTTTTACAGCACTACACAGCAATACAGATGTTCATCATAAAAGATCAACATCTTTTATCTTGTTAACTGAAGATAAAATGGAGGACAGGTCTGCTGCTCCTTTCTTTAAGAATAAGCTATAAAATTCTGAATTCCACATAGAAATGTAATTTACAGTGCAACAATGCAGAGCATTTTTCCCATAACTCATAAATTAAAAATTAATTTGGAAGTGATTTCTTCCATAGGTCTTTATTATAATAAACTTCAGTCTGAAGAAATTCTCTTACACACAGAGTTAACCCTAGCAATTAAATCTTTCCAACAAAAAAGGAAAATAAGAAATTGAAAAAAAAAATTATTGACATTTAAATCCTTCCAATGAATTATTGTGAGATTGAAAACATCTGAGATGTTCAGAAAATACATGGGCACAAGACCACAACTCTAAAGGCAGCACCATTTCACCAGATGGTTTTATGGTGGCTTCAGAAAAGATTTCTACCTTTCATTTTTGAATGTGAGGCAAACCCTTGCCCTCTAACCTCATCCCTCTTTCCATAAAGCTTGTATGTAAAATTTTCATTCAGCATCTTTAGCAATCTTCCATTGGCTTTGAATAGTACATTTTCATTTCATTCATCATTTAAAGACAGATAATCAGAAAGTCATTACATGGGCTGACACCGGGCCCTGCGCTCGATTGTGTTGTAATTGAGCACTGCAGAGCGTGTGCCAGATCTAATGGATAATGAATATATTATGTCAGCAGAACCGCCTCAGCAAAGCTCCTGGGGAATCACAGGGGGGACTGCAGTGACATGGAGGGTCACAGATGTTGTGCTGATTTACTGATGGAGTGATTGTGTAATTAGGTAATCAATGGTGGGTAGAGGACTATATGTGGACAGCTAATTTTATACAAATAAAGACCATACAAGTAGGAGGCTCATATTTAGGACAGTGTAAGATGATATTTTGGTTTGGCTTAATTATTCATAAATTCGTAATGATACATTCCAAACGTGTGATGGTGGAAGGCCAGCAGCAGAGGTCTGACTCCAATTCAAACACTACAGCAGCCTACTTTCACAAACTTCTTACAATATTATCCCTGTAATTTAGAAAGCTCAAATTTTCTACCTTGATTAAAATAAAATGTACCTTGCTTTGTGTTAGATTTACTATAACTTTTAACATTTCATGCAGAGGTAAAAAGCAGTCATGATAAGGACATGAAAAAACTCTAAACATCTCCCCTACATTTACTCTGCTCTCACTAGGAGCATTTAGTAATATTTGCTTTGTTCTGAGTTTGAACATGTTTAAACAAAAAATGTGGAGGCAGAATGTTCAGATCCTAAATTTTTTTGGTAAACATTATATATGTTTGTAATAGAAATAGATTTTAATAGAAAAACATGTTACTTTTCTAAAAGTCAAATGATTGAACTCTTTACTGGAGATGATGAACAGTGATCCATATTTATGTCTTTTTCCTAATTATGACTGGCTGTATAACAGCAGCTTCTCTCATCTGCCCCTCTCTCCCTGTTCCATTTTAGTGTAATTCTGACACTTGGCTTCACTGTGCTCAGCAAAGGTCTGTCTGATCCAAGCCCTCTCTGAGGCAGGAATACACCTGTCTGGTTTCCAGTCATGTCAGTGACTGTCTCAGTTGGGGTTTTGGCATCCGTACGATCTTCCCCACAGTGTCTGTGACAGCAACTTCCAGTCAGGGTTTGGCATCTATGGGGGTTTCCTCCCAGGAGCCTCTGGTGGGTTTGCATTGACATGACTATTCAGGGAAAAATGTTATTTATTCATTACTCAAAAATATAAATATCAATTAGGGAGACACAAGGTATGGGCAGGCAAAGGCCAGCAAGGATGGTTATCACTTAGACCAGTTTGTTTCACCCATGGCAAGGAGCAGCAGATGGCTCCTGTTCATTTTCTGCCTTTGTCCCTCTCTAAGCCTTTGCCAAACTGTCAGATCTGCTGACACCCTGGGCAGTCCTTTACTCAATTCACTCAGCTCCCCTGTCTTTACTACGGACACAGGCTCTTCTTTGATGCCAGGCTTTAACCCTGGAAAGAATAATCCATTCTAGCCAGAGGGAATCCACAGATCCAAAGAGATTGCCTTAATAAAGCAGGGCAAATCCTTATTTTCCTCTTCCCTACTACACTCTATTAATATTTCTTTTGGGGCAGCTCTACAGCAGGTAGGGCACAATAAAGAAGAAAATGGAAAAGCAAGGAATTTGCATAACAAGTAACAGATTTTTCTTAGTTTTCCACAATCAGAAATTTCAGGAAGAATGATATAATTTTGATTCTAACAGGCTTTTTCCTGTACCTTCTTTGGAGATACACAAACTTCTGGACTGTGCTATAGCTATTTGCAGTGATGCATTGCTACACACAAATATTTTTATCCTGTTTAAAGATGCATATGTAGAGAATGCTGGGTTCAGACCAACCTGTATTATTTAGATCAACCTTCTGTATTTGATCCTTTAACACCTTCCTCCCTCTCTTCCCACCTCTGGCTTTGTGCACTCACCACTAACAACTGTACATTAGTACATGGAATAAAAACAGGCTACCACTTCTCATTATGTTTTTCCATTGATCTGTTCATTTTTGACACCCTACAATGGCATAAATATTGTAATGCTACAAATCCTTTGCTGCCATGAATTTTGGCAAAGAAGTGTAAAGTATTTTGAAGCTTTTTTACTTGGTCCTTGATCACTTTTCTCTGAGTTTGATTACATAAGGTTTTACTTGGCTTTCTGAATGCTGAGTTTTTCTTTTTTCATCTCCTACTTTAACAGAAAAGCGTCCCCTCCTTCCAAATAATCTCTCCTTTCCCTGAGTCCTGAGCAGTAGAACTGCTACTTGGCAGGACCAGGGCAAGAGCTGCTGAAGCAGGCTCCCAGCACAGCAATTCTTCAGCCTGGGCAATACCTATCAAATCTGTATCAGCTTAGAGTTTTTCCTGACTGAATTTCACAGTCCACAGACTCCAGAGAGCCAGAATTGACAACCTCTTTCTGAAATTAGGACTACATTTCTGGTACAGAGTACTGTAATCTTGACAGAGTTTCTACTGTAATTTCAGAGAAAAACTACAGGAAAGCTTAAGTTTCAAAATAAACTTCCTATTTTTATTCACAAACATGACTAGGAGATATCAACTGGTTTTGTTTAAAAAGCCCTTAAATCTCTTTAGGACTCTCCAAGTATAGGGCATGGACACCTTGAAGAAAACAATACAAAAACCACCCTATGCAAGGAGGATTTGCTGCCAAACACAGACCAAAGGAAAGCTTTCCTTGGAATTCCAGCACATTCCAGCTGCAGGGAGGTCCTCAGGCTATCCTCAAAAATGGTAATGCCATTATCAAGGGGAGGTAATGTTTCTGAATGCTGCTTGATAATACTGCAGTGTATTTATGATGATAATGAGATAAAGCACTCATTTCTAAAAGATACCAGGAAAAAAAGATATATATTTATTTAAGTAATAAAAACAAGCAGAGTCTAACTGCCTCCCAAACCTATCTCAAGTACTTGTATAATGAAATTCTGAATAATGGTTTGACTGATCTTTAATGTGTTTAGCCCTTTTAAAAGTACGTAAGAGCAAGAAGATGAAAATTCTTGGAGACATAAAGAGCTGGGGCTGGAGAAAAGTGTGTTCTGATGCTTTACAAAATCCAGAGAAAGGTGGTGCTCAATGTTCAGACCTGCCAGGGTAAACAAAATAAATGCTTGGGTGAAAGAGAGGAATCTTTCATAAGAGCTCCTTAATTTTTAACCAAGAACAGAGACAACAGTCTTCATACACAAGAATCCATTCAAAGAACAGAGGAGGAAAAGAAGAGAGGAAAAAAAGAACACACTAAGTAAATTTGAGACTTACTGCTCAGTGTGGATTTATGATTAAATCATTGGCAGTATTTTTGCAAACACCACAGAAAATCAGGTTGCAATCAAATTTATCAAAGGAATCAAATGCTGAGCAGGAACAACTTGGAAGTAATTTTAAAAAAGATATATAATACTAAATAAACAATTATATTAACAAGTAAAGCCAATATATTAAAAAATTAAAATAAAATATATTTAATACTGAAATGAAACAGAATCTAAATTGTTCAGATTGTTTCCTTTCAAAATATCACAATAAAGTTACTCATTATAAAACACTGAGTGAAAGAATTTTATTAACTTAAAGATTCTTTAAGTTCAATATAAAACTTCTTATTGAAAAACTTCTTATTCTTCAATTCCTTTGCATGGCCACAGGGCTCCTGCACTTTTAATCATCTCCATTGGTCAATATAAATCTTGTTGTCTTTCCACAAAAATTAGAAGCCTTGCTCATTCTTAAATTTAGAGACCGTTTTATATGCAAAAGAGGATGTAGCATTTTACTTCTGAAAGAAATACATATTTTTTGGCAAGGATTTTCCAAGTTTTATTGGAAGTGTCAACACCTGAGGTGTGGAGGCTCACCTTTAGTTTAATGATGGATTATTCCTGGTGCTGCAGCTTGCTGCTGTTTAGCAGGAGCGTTAATGATAACTTCTGCTCAGTGTTAATTGAATCCTTCCTTCAGCCCCTGTGCCACCCAGGGCTCACCCTGGGGCTGTGTGGGGCAGCTCTGACTCTGCTGCCCATCCTGCAGCAGGCTGGCTGTGCTCACACCACCTCAATGCCATCTACTGCACCCCTTTCGGAGAAAACTTCTGCAATTCCATAACAAATTCCAGATTGAAGGCATTGTATAATTTGTACTTGATAGGGGCTTTTTTTCCTTCAAGTCTGCCTCTATTGTAGAAATGAAAAATGGATTACTTTATCTCCTACTCATGTCTGAATTTCGTGTGAAAAACAGAGGACATTAATCCTGAAGGATTAACCAGAAGAGAGGGATGGATATTCCACACTTGCTCCCTCAGTTTGGTATCTCTGCTAACAGCATGCACTGTACATATAATTTTTTTCCTTCAACTCATGTGCCCTAAAGAGATTTGTCCTTGCCAGTGAGGAAGAAGTTACGACAAAGTGTGTAATAGAGATTATTTTTAATGGAATTTTTCATTGCTAAGGAAGTAATGATACAGCAGCCTTAGAGCACAATGTCTTATTCTAGAGATGAACTGTCATTTCATTCATGTCATTCAAACAGCAAACTTTCCTTCCTTTCCCTACAAAACCAAACATTCAGCATTTTCATAATTTAAGAAGTGCAACATCTGCATAGAGGCCTAAGAAAGCATTATTATATGCCACAAATCAGTCTTGCAAGCTCAAATGATCAAATGCCAAGTATTAAACATTCACTTTTTCTTGTCAAATTGATATTCTTCTACTGTATGTTTAATGTACAACCTATGTAATTTCCATTAACTTGCTGGATTTCTTGGGGGCAAAAAGGAGTTACTGTTAGGCCTTTTTTAAATGTCAAAGAAAAGAATTTCAGATATTTTCCTTCTGCAAATCATCCCAGTACAGATTTTGGGAGGTGGCTTGAAAGACAAGCCTTCACACAACAATGCCCACAATCTCTCCCTCCCATAAATCTTACAACTGTATAGGGTTTGGAATTTTTTTTTTTTCAAAATTTCTGAACTTTTTTTTTTTAAATCAGTTTGGAAAAATCCCTCATCTTTAGCCATTCAAAATCTCCTGGCACTTTTGATGGGTGATAAGTTGTATTTCATACAGCTGAAGCATAACAGGGATAAATAACTTGTTTTATTCAAGGCTCCAATTCAAGGTGCAACTTCATTGAGGATTTCATGTACTATTTCCATTAAACTGTTAAAATATAGAACACAAACAACAAATGCACTACCACCAGAGGTTTTCAATCCATGATTCCAACAAAAAATATCTGTATACAGAACACTACATAGGCATAAATATAATTAATGTTAAGTCATTTGCAGGATCTTTGCAATGATCTTCCACTGCTCTTTTTAATCCCCAAAGGAGTAAAAGCACTCCAGAACACCTCTGATTTAAGTGGGTACAGTCCTTTACAGGTGAAGTTAAGACAGACCATAATTGCTTTGCTGAGTTACAACATAATCCTTAAAAATAGACTTATGCATTGAAACCATTTATAATTCAACCTCAAACGAGCCTCTGCTCCTAAGGCTCATATATTAACTGGTCTACAAAGACCATTTCCTGAAATTTGTCTCTTTAGCTTTTTGTTGGCATGAATATAGAGAATAGTTTGTAGTCTTCTTTTTTTCTGTCTTAGAGAATGTGCTGAATACTTAAGAAAATCTATTTTTTCTCTCCAACCTCCATTAGAACACACATGCTAGATTTGTGCTTTATTTCTTCCTTGATTTCTGTTTTACATGGTGGGCTAAAAGCATTTCACAGGTGTTTGCTGGAACTCATTAGACTATTTGGAACTCCTTCATGCTCTCTAAAAGGCAATTAAAATGTGTCTGAAAATTACCTCATGTGGTCTGAAGCACAGCTGCCTCTTATCCCCCTGTTACTATGCGGTGTGTCCAAACAGAATAGAAAAACTGCTTTGATACCTGCAGTTTACAAAGGCAAATCATGCCTTCATGAGAGACAAAACATCCTCTGCTTGCCTCTTAAGTCTTCAGTGCAATTGCCTTTGTTGTCTGCCCCCCCCCCCCAAAAAAAAAGTTTATAACGAGCTAAGAGACACAACTATTTAATTAAGTGGATAACAGAAGTAATGAGAAACCAGCAAGTACTCACATAATTCAAAGAGTCGTTGCTGCATGCATAGCAAACCTAGGTGTGTGCAGGTAAAGCATGTCTGATTCTAAATGGCTAAGATGTCTGGGCTAGGAATTCTATTTGTTGTTTCTGCATAAAAAGGGGGGGTGAAAGAATCCATTATCCCAGCAGGTGTACTTACAGAATTTATCCTTGTTCTGCAAATATCTGGCAATTAAATGGATATTCTGCTTGAGTAGTGACTGAAGGAATTTTAAACTTTTGTGTTTTAGCTGTTTTGTCCAGTCTACTTTATTATCAAAAATGAGATAGAGAGATAGATAGACACACACTGTTCATTACATTAACTAAACATATTTGTAATTTTGTAAATAAAATACCCCTACAATTAAATGCATGAAGTAGTTTTATGACACAGTAATTATACTCTTTTCAGAGCTGCAGAAATTTTGGGCTGTTGTCTTGCAAATTCTTACATGGCTTGCTCCAGTGGTGTTGTCAGTGACAGTTCTGAATTCCATTGCTTTGAATGCAATTTAAATCCTATTTTTATATGAACGGGAATTTTTTAGTTTAATGCCTGGACATGTTGTGTCACAACAAGAAATGCAGCTATTTAGTACTGCCAGTACTCTAAACCTTGACTTGTTAACTTGTAGCAAAGTCATGTAGAAGTTTTACTGACTAAATCTAGAACTTCTCTGTGTATGACTCACGTAATTATCAGCTTCATCTGTAGAAGGATGACTCATGTAAATGTCTTGCAGGACCTACTCCATAAAGCAAAATTTCCATTTATTTTAGAAACTGAAGATTAAACAATGGACAAGAATTCAGGAAAATAGTGCCCATTGTCATTCCAATTTGTTTTGCTAAAATTTTCAGCAGTGTACTGTGCATATATTTTAGACTTAAAGGAAATCTGTAAAAGTGAAAAAAAGCCCCTACTTTTGATGTTCATAATGGGTAGGGAAAAGAAAAAGTTATGCCTTTGTTATATTCATACCTATCTAATTACTATTTTAGCATTAACTCCTTTAGATTGTCAGTTTCCACTATTCTTCTCACCTTAACTGAACATTTTGGGAAGTGTGCCATCTTTTATGTGTTTGTGTAGTAGCTGGAATAGTTGGAGGAACTGCAGCTCCTACGTACCACAAACTCCAGTGAGGCTGCTCATCTGCTTTCAATTATGTATTAACTATGTGCTGAATCATGTTAAAAAGATCTTTCTCTTAATGTTGAATTAAATACATTTATTCCTCTTCATCCTACAGATGTATCATTTTAATTTCACTGGGGACGATTCCACATATCTCAGGTACTGTTAGTGGTATGTTCTCCTCTGCCCTCCCAAATTGGCACCACCTGTCAAACTGACTGACATAATTTAAAAAACCTTATCAAATACAAATTTCTAGAGGAAATACTGAAAGGCTTCCATAGAAAAGTTCCAGGTTAAAAAAAAAAAAAAAAACACCAAGCTGATTGCTTCTCCTACGGTGTTCCTTTTTGGAATGAAGAGTATATAAACCAAACGTCTGCTGCCAATTTTGTACTTTTACAAGCACTAACATTTTAACAGCAGAAATGTTAAATATCAAAGTAATGGATGAGCATTCCACTAGAAGGCAATTTCACTAAATACCACAGGTATTAATCTTTCTGAATTTTAATTACACCCTTTTGACACATTATCCTTATCTGACCTTTCCTCCAGAACTGCATGAGTAGATGTGGGGTTGGCAGGCCAGCTCAGTCCTGCTCACCACCTGACATGCATCAGTTTAATGCAAATAATGAGTGGACATAAAGATGCAGCTCATGTGCAGCACATGAAGTCATGAAGCCACTATTTTCTGAAAGTTACCTTCCAAGACTCAGCTTTTGTTCCAGGCTTTCCCACCACCTTCCCTTTCCTTTCTTTGGTCATGCCTCAGAACATAGAGATTTAATGAATTACTAAGAGTGTAGAATTGTAAGATATTGCCAAAGAACTAAACTTTTTGAACTGGAACCATCCAAGCAACATTTAAAAACAATTAGTAATGGCAGGCCTTAATCGAAGAAACTGAATTTCGGTTTAGATTAGTAAGGGCTGGCAGTTCCAAGATTAAAAAAGTAATGATTCTGCCACTAAGCCACACTTTCACCAATCAATACAGAAAAGTATCCAGATTTTATTAGATCAACTAATAAAAGCAAAAGTGGGTAACGTGGGCGTAGAAGATTTAGGAAGTGTTGCGTGAGAGGTGGAGCATAGAGAAGGTGCATGGGAGAGCCAGGTCCTGCTCTGACCCTAAGGAAGTTCCTTCATGTTCCTTGGTCACAGATTTCACAGCCACAGCCATGTTTTGAGACATTCTTTCTCAATGGAATCCATGTCTCTCTGGGGCTCACATTGTTCTTGTTGTCACAAATCCAGGGCAACTTCTTTATCCTGTTCTCCCACGTGGTGCTCAAAATGAGATTTTGCATTATAAATTCTCAGCTGGAACAATGCACAGCACTAAGCTGTGTGTCTCTAACGACTGCTTTATGGCAATCCATGTTGTACACATGGTTCCCAGCAGGGCCTGTGAGGCAGCATCAGTCCCTGCCTGTGCCTCTCAAGGCCTTCCAGAAAACATCCAAGAGATTCTCTAAAGTACCTGAAGGGAGAATGGCACTTTGTAAACAAAACTAAATCGCAGTACTGCATTAAAGCTAAAATTAAAAGTTAAATATGAATTGTTGCTTCAAACTAAATGAAAAGCAGAAAAGCCCAGTAAAATTTTTGGAGTGAAAAGCTTGCCAAATCAGTCTGAAACTTCTGGTTGATTTTTCAGAATTTTACCTTTTTAATTACCTTGTCAGCAATTTTGGAGATACATAATCACCCTCATGCACATTATTAAACTGAACATAGCCTGAAGAGGAAATCTTACAATTTTTTCTGCACAATTCTACTTGATTGGAAACAAATTGAACAAATATTTTTTGATAAATATTTACTTCGCAAACCTACACCTCTTGATTTTTCTTAGTTTTCTGTTTAAATTTATACTGCATTAAGAATTGCCATTTTTTCTGGTGTTTTGTTCATTCAAAAAGGTTAAATGATTATTAATTCTAAGTAGCAGGGTAAGTGTCCTTGAAATCTGTGATAGTTTGATTGGGGCTGTTGTTCCACTTTGTTGTATTCTTCACTTCCTCTCATGTTCCACTATCAAAGTGACTTTCATAGTTTATATCCATGCACTGGAGAGAATTAACCAGAGAGCTCTGACTGTGCAAATCCTAAACAGCTTTAATAAGAGAATATAAAATTGCATCCCTACAATGACTAAAGTATTCATAAATGGCTTTTTCTTTCAGGATTAAACCTGTTGGATTACATATAATCAGTGCATATGGAGATCCAGGATTTTTTTTTTTTTCCCTGAGAAATATGTGTTTAGATGCCTAATCATGCACTTCTGGGAATGGGGCTGCCTCTTAAAATTTTGGGTGTCCAACACTGGACTTTTAATTCCATGGGAAAGGTGAGAAACAGGACAAGGTGACAGTTTGGCACACACATAAGGGGATGAAAGGGAGAAGGATACTAAAGGATGGCCCAATTTCTTCAGCTCTGGTTAAAGCTCTAACCAAATGTATGGCTGTGAAAATGTCTCCCCTATTATTAACACCAAATGCACACACATTATTGAAAATGTAATTGTCTTAACTAGTTTAATGTGGATTGTGTCTGAACAGTTTGGATTTTATTGACTGTGGAGGTAAGAGAAGATTTTCAATATTGATGTAGAGCAATACTTATTATTGCTCCATGGATTAACTCTCTCTCACATTACTGGTGTCTTACCCAAAGGTATTGTACCTAGTGGATTAGGACTTCAAATACTTCGAGGACACAAAAGCTCTTTACAGTAAAATCCAAGACTCTAGTAATTATTATCCAAGTCTTTCAATGATTTTTTGATGTTTGGGCTGAGCTTTCGGCAAGAAGATTAAAAAAGAGAGAGAAAAAAATGGCAAAAAAATTCAGTTGCTATAAGAGTGTTCAATGTCTCATCTATTGATTTTCTTCAGATCTTTAAATTCACAGTGTGACTTATATTCCATGAAATAGGGTCATTGACATCTGAAAACATACTACAAAAAATATACACTTCATATCCCATGGACTGAAACACATAATTGTCTAATGAAAAGGTTATCCAGTGTGTTAAATCCATCACTTACAGAATTTTTTTTTCATGCTTCTAAATGAATGGATTTTGCTGCATTTTAAGAGAGGAAAAGCTTCATGGTGACTGAAAAAGTCTGTGGGCACTATACTGTTTGACTGTGAGCTTAGAGCTTTGGTTCTAATTTTATTTAATGTAAGATTTTGTACAGTGATATTTCTGAATTAGCCACCACATGAACACACTCCCTGACCTGAAAACTCTTATTTTTGTACTACTTACTTTTCTATTGCCTTCAGTTGTCAAAATAGAAAATAAAGGTCTAGTATTTGAAGAAAACCTTGAATTATCTACTGATGAACAAAAGCAGTCAAAACCATTAGCAAGCTGTTTGACAACATGAAACTCTCTTTACAAAGCTCAACCTCTAAACAAGCCCTTTTTGTAATCTTATTTATTTCACCCATACAATATTTTGAGTTCATTTTCAAGCTTTTTTCTTTATGCATGTGAAAGCTTTGATGCTCAATAACCAAATAATCTCCACAGCAGAGACTTAAGAAAACGGTGGCATAATGTATGATTAACTTTTCTCTTCTCAGTTGTGTTGCTACTGCAGAGTAAATAAAAACCTGTGCTCTTCTATCCAACTAAATTACAAATAACAGAATATGGAAGGCATTTTGCAAACAATTAAAGTGACTGGTTTATACTTTAAAGCAATAAACAATTGTACATGTATTTAACCTTTCATGAATTCCAATGAAGTCAAGTGAGTTACTAACATTACTATAATTTAATCACACCTGTATTTATCTGGTTAGACTTTAATTTTCACTTTTTGAAGCAGACCAATTACTAGAGGAGTTTTTTATTTTTCCAGTAAAGAAAATAAAGAAAGATTGCCCCAGCACTTCCCAGGAGTACCAAACAGTGAAACTGCCTGAAAACAGCCACTGCTAGTAAACATAATGAGGCAAAATCCAAACAAACACAGAAACAAACAGAAAAGCCCAACAACTGCCATTTCAAACACCTTTCCTAAACCTTATGATCACCATGAAGCACATACACCTGAGAAACCACACTCTAGATTGCCCAAATCCTAGAATATCTCTTCCACTTATATAAAAATTCAACTTTGTTCTTTGAGGGGATTTACTGCTTCAGAAACTGTTGCTTTTTGTGGCCTGACTGATAAAACACAGTAGTAAAGCAGCTGAAGTTACCACTGTAGGTCCAACTTCAATATAGATTGCTGCTACAGATAGAAATTTTTCATTTTTTCATATGCTTGTAAGGCTCTGACTTTGAGAAAAGGAATGAGATTGCTTTACATGAGGGCAAACCTTGCTGGAACCATTCCCACTCCTGGGTTTGGTCATGTTTATACCTCCTGCTGGACATGGACTTGATGTTTCATGAAGTCTTTGGAAGAGTTTTGACTGATTGCAAGTGATTATAGATCATAGACAGGTCAATAGTATCTCATTTCTATATATATATATATATATACCTGTTTATCTATGTCACACAAAGCACCCAGTCCAAAGAGAGTCAGTGTCTGCTGAGGAAAAGTGGAGTCAGTTTAAGGGAAAGGGTATTAAATCACAAAAAATTATGTGTTCTCTAGGGATGCCATAGTTTGAATGTTGTCAGTTTATAAAATGATCAATTTATTCAATGCTACTTTAGCAATAACATTCTGAAGGATCAAATCCTGATTCTCTAAATTATTAGACATTCTGTAAAGCAGAGCTGGACTCAGAGTTTTTACTCCAAGATTCCCTGGACTCTTGCCTTATGAAATAAAGACAGACCTAGAGTTCTTCCTTAAGCATGACTAATAACATTTTCTGAGTTAAGACAGAAATTGACCTTTGTTTTGATTTGGTCATTTAAAGGACTTATTGGGAAATACAACCATGCAAAATTAAACAAAGTTTAAATAAATCAAAGAGAACAATTTATATTGGTTACTCAGCAGGTATTTGGCTCCCTTCCGTGGAAGGATGTTGAGCCAGCTTGCAGGTGGTTTCCCCAACACCCCCTGAGCAAAGTCTCCTGTCACACCACTGTCAGTCACCAGCTTTTCCTAACTGCAAGCGGGTCAGTCTCAAGTACATTTGTAACCAGGTAAAAACAAGTCAAGAAATAACTGTTGCTTTTGATGGGACAGTGGGAAATATCCTTTACTAGTTGTGGGTAACAACACCTCAGTTTATTGACAGTGGTCAAATTAACACTAGAAGAAAAGCACTGCAGGAATTTCTTGAAAATAGATTTATCAGTGAATAAGAATTCATGATTAACCTTAAGGCAAAAGCATCCAGGGCAGCTTGAGTAACAACTTCAAGTGGATTATTAGCTAAGGGGATTCAACACTTAATAGCCAAAATAAATTAGTATAATTATTTTATTACCTATGCTAACTGATTTCATTGTTTTTAGTAGAAATAACGGCTCCCTAAGGTATGGAATGTTGCTTCAAAGAATCCCAGCTGCAAGCTTCTGTGTTCTCTTGCGGCAATCAAAAACGACAACAAAAATAGCTGTCATTAATAATAGTATTAATAAGTGTGCTACCACATCTTAGAAATACATTCTGGATTTGCCTGTACACCTGGACTTGAATACAAAGTTTTCTAGTCACTGGAGGGTTTTAGGTACAATTAAAATAAACCTGTAAAGCACTTATTAAAATAAACATTAATATTTATAGAGAACAATGGAATGCTTTAAATAGATTTTTAATAAATGAGTGTGTTATTAGTTGAGGAGCTTGAGAAATCTTTTAATTTGACCTCAGAAGAATTATTTGAAAGTCTATATATTTCTGCTTTTCCTCTCACTGTGAAGTGTTAACTTCTACACAAGAATAAGTTTCAAAGAACCTTACAGAAACATAAAGTGAATTTTTATAGAGTTCATCTCTATCACTTTCAAGATTCTACCCAGGTCTAACTTTGAGTGGATTTGTATTCCTACCGGTCTGTGTTGCTGTTCAACACCTGCCGTACCCTCCCTTTCCCCCTCTGCAGCCTCCCACCTCACAACCCACTACAAATTAGACCCTCCTGGGAAAGCCCCAGGGAGCTGCCAGGCTGGGCTGTGCCCGCGCCATCCCTGGCACCCCGAGCCAAGCAGGGGCAGAGATCCCGATGGCTCCGTCTGCAGGCAGAGCGGACCAGAGAAATAAGTTCTCTGCCTTGTGCAAAACAGAGCCAAGGAATTCTGGGAGTGGATCCAGTAATGAAAATGCACATCCTAGGGACACTGATCAACAGCAGATTTTGACTGACTCTGTCTATGTTCCCCTTAACAAATGCCCAATCCCCCTGCACAGCTGGGGAAACTAATTATCATTCTAATTGGTGGTGGTGGTTTTTTTTGTTTGTTATTTTGTATAACATAATATACTAGTACACACAAACTGAACATGGAGATTTTCTCATTTCTTACTTGTTGAGGCTTCACCATGTAATTCTGGACATAACAGATGTTACCCTGAACAAACAACTACCAGCTCATCATCCCTGTCACAGGAGCTGGGGCTGGAAATCAAAACAAGGAATGAAGGAGTCACAGCAGGAACATGAACTACAGAGGGGCCCACTGAGCCACAGCCTTTCTACTGGTGAGCCCCAGCCTGTGGCACCATGGAAATCATCTGATGACCTTCACAGGAACATCAGGTCTGGAATCTGGCCTAAACTCCATTTGGAGAAATGGTTCTCAGAGTGCTGACAAGGCTTCAACACGGTATCATGAGTCCAATTAACTGATTGTAAAATTCAGTACATATCTCCTTAGTGTTGTAGAATCAAAAGAAAACAGCTTGATGAGCTTCCAGCTAGTGTGCAAAATACTGCAGAACTTCCTCATATTCTTTATTAGTGGTACCAATGGTCCGAAATGCTGTCCAAAAAAAGGCTTAGCATGATTCCATCTCTTTGGTTTGGCTTGGGTTTTTTGTTTTGCTTTCCATGGAAATCAACTTTATTGAAAGGAAAAGTAAAAAAATGAATGTAAAAAGAAACTATCTAAAATTAAAAGTCACTGTCATTTGACAACAATACTTGCAAAATTGCAGGGAATGCTGTTAAAAAAATTAGTGCATATTCAACAAGAACTGGCATTAATGAAAACAAAGTTTTAACCTTCACAATATGTAATGGCTTCTCAGTATCATCAAATCATAGCCACCATGTGTATCTCCTGACATTTTCAAAGTTAATATCTGGACATCTAACATTGAAAAGAATAATATAATTCGCATAGGGTTCTGAAAAAATAGTATTTGCATTAATGGCCATATTACAGCTGGGAATGGAATAGTATAGTTATAATGCAACTCAACAAGTATTAGCAGGGAGGGACCTCTGAAAACACCATGTGCTTTTGAGTCTTGTGCTATGATTTCTTACATGTTAACTCTTGGATTTGTGTTTGCAGTTCCTCAGCACTGAAATTCAACCTCTTTGAATCTATCTATAAGTCAACAAAATATTCTGTAGTGAAGCTGTCACTAATTCAAGTTGAGTATAAATACTCTAAATCCTACTTCATCTCTTTAGGACAAATGTATCCTAGGTACACAAATTGCCTTTTCTCTTTCATATAACACCACATTTGAATAATTTTTTTTCAGTCATCTCCTTTAAATTGCCTCTTTGAACAATTCTATTTAAAATTATTTCTTTTTGACTATTCTCTTCTTTATTCACTTCTGATTTCCGAGTTCTCACGTGTGCCTGTGCATCACAGAAGCAACTTCCCTCCTAATCACAGTCTGTTCCTTCTCAGCACAGGAAGAAAACAATGATTTTGTGACATCAAATCCACTTATGCAGTAACGAACTGTGATGCTACAAATGCTTGATTGTGGCAACCTGGAATGAATCACAGACAGGAAAGGATGATGAGCACAGAAATATTTTTTTATAGTGCACATTTTGGTAATTAGCTGCAGTGGCCAAAGGCACAAAGCAGCAAACACTGTGTTTCTTGATAGTGCTTCTGCTTAAAAGCAACTTTGCCAATTAAAAACTGTCTGGAAAAGCAAATGATCAATAATGCTGCAGTATTTTGCCTGGATGTAACTGAAAACTTTACCCCAAAATTAGGATCCAAGGAGACTGTTGATTCAAAATTTTTTGTTGTGTAAACCAGTGTGGAATGGTTGCAACTTAAATTCTTTGATTTTTAATGTTTAAGGCTGGAGGTAAACACTGAATCAGAAAGTTATCTAAATCAGTCAAAACCCCAGAATATTAAAGGCTGGTTTACACCAGCTAGAGACCTACCTCCATTTACTAAATCAGTCTTTGCACAGAATGATCTCACAGTAGTCATGAAATCACAGGGATGAGAGAAACAAGCCCAAGGTAAAGGAAAACAAACCAAGGATGGTGCAGGCACATTCAAAAGCTGTTTAATAGCTCTCACAAGAAAGAGGCAATGGGGAATGCCTTGCCCCTACTGGCACTTGTCTTGCTGTAACTAACACTCAAACAGTGTAAAACAGGAAGGCAAGAAAACCCTTTGTTTGTAGTTGCTGTTCAGTGCTCTGAGTGGCTGCCCAAAGGACATCTCCCCCTGCCAGCTCGGGTCTGCCCTTCCCAGGCACATCCCTTTGCTTTCAAGCTCCTCACATCCCTGCTGGAGGAAGAGCAGAAGCACACAGGGGAAAGCTTCACACTAGGTTCCCAGCAAACATTTTGTTTAATGTAGCTAAACAGTGTCTACTTCAAGGCACAGGGAAATTCCAGTCTTGATTTTATGCAGAGATCCAAGCCTCAGAAGAAATACAGGTACTCTTTATGTAAACGTTTGCCTAACTGATTGCTAAATCCAGGGAGGAGCAGCAGCTCTTTCTGTTTTTTGTATCAGTTTTACATCTACTTCTGCTCAGCAACTGAAAGGTTTACAGCAAGAAAAAAATCAAAATGTGTTGTAAACCAGGATATAAATTATGAATCAGCCAAAAAAGGAGAGATAGAACTGAAGTACTAAATAAGGGAGTGGCAAAAAAGATTAAATTAATAAAACAAACATATACTTATGAATTTATGTAATGTTTTTCTTGCCCCTTAGTCTTACCACTCTGTGTATTCTGATGGTCTTAGAGCCTTTCTCTGACTCTGAGTGTGAGAACAGAAGCAATTGCTTTGCATAGCCATGAGACAATTATTTCTGACAGTAGAAGTTCTCTTTCCTCCCACCCACAACTGGACAACTGTCCACTCCCCAGCTTTAAACACAGATTCTCAAGTGGTCTCTCTTCTGAGTAAGGCTGGATGAATTTCAGAACAGAGGCATGGAAGATGTCACAGCATCACCTTCCCCCTGAGTAACAGCAGGTAAAGGTGTGGACAGTCAGTTTATTTTGCCGCTGCCACCAGTGACTCCCTCTCTACCCCTCTCTCTAAATCAAACATGCAAGACTAAAAATCTCAGAAGATATATACCATTTCAGACCTGCTTCTACTAGACATCTGCTACTGCCCTTTAACTGATTTTAAATTCACCAAAGAGCTGGTGTCAAACTATTTATCTTTACACGTCATTTCCAAAGGCACACTCCTTCCCAGTTTTCATTTTAGATCACTGCTGGCTTTAGGCACAGCACACACCTCTGGGAATTACACAAACCATATTGCCATACTTAAAATTTCATGTAATACCAACATGACTATGTTTATGTCCAAAAGCAAATGTTTTCAGACAGAGAAACAGAGAAAATGAAGAATGCCAAGCACAGTAAGTGAGAATGCTGCTATCTGCTAGCATAACACTAAAGATCCTGCAGTACAATACTTTCTGCCTTTCTATAATTCAACAGTGGTTTAAAAATACAAGAAAGAAAAGCAGAAAGGAAGCAACAAGAGGCCAAAGTTTACACTGGAAAAGAAAAATTCTAGTTTCATGTTTAGCAATAAAAAAGAATTTACACAGTTACACCTTGGAATATAGGTATACCTACTGTTTCTTTAATTCAGCTCATGTGCTTCATAAACCTTGGTGCGACACTTTTTCTAACTGCCCCAGAAGTACAGCCCAACAGAGCTGCCAGGTACTTTCCCAGTTTCTCCTAGGTTATAACCACGGGTAATTTAAATATTTAAGTCTGTAGACCAGAGTATTCTATGACATCCAGAGGAACTAAGCTGTGTCAGGACACAATTCTTATGGCAGAACACTTAAGTTCTCTTTCCTGCTGATGATCATTATGTATTTCAGGGATACATAACAAAGCTCATGTGCTCATGTGGCAGAGAGTTATGGATAACTTTTTAGGAAGGAGGTCTGCAAGGAACCACTGGGAAAGAAGAGAATTGTAATTGCTAGGATAAACCTATCAAATCCTTTTATGATGTGGCCTCTTGCAACTTTAGTGGGGATCCTTAGCTCTTGGAAAAAAAGAAAGGGAACGCTAGTAATGGATGCTGCACTTACAGCAAGGATCTTGATATCAGGAATCAAAATCTAGTTTGCTTAACAGTATAGTTTATGTGAGCCTGGTCTCAAAAGACTCATTTTGGCACCTCTTCACCAGTTGAGAACTGGTTCTAGAATGATTCTGGGAAGGATCTCTAGACTGTGACAGCCAAAGAACAAAGAATGGTACCTGTTATGTACAGTTTCAAATGTTTTAAGCAAAGTAATATTTATTTCTTCTAGGTGAGAAAATGACAGCATACAGAGAGAAACCTAATAAATTATCATATTCTATTTTTACTAACATGGTTACAATTCTCTTTGATTAGCACTGAACAGAATTTACTTCAACAGAACAAAATATTACAATTCCACCCAAGCCTAGTCTTCAAAGATCTTTTAATCTTATTTAGGGATCTTGCTTTTCTAAGGCTGTGGCCTACTTGAAGTTACTTCTTTGACTGCCCAGAGATAATGTGAACATGCCATGGTATATTCAAGCTACAAAACTATCATCAAAAACATAATACAATAATGCATTTGACCCATGTACTATAACGAAATATTATATACTATAACCAAATATCATTTAAGTTACACTAGTCAAGAAGATGTGGAGGCATCCAAGTGCTTTTTAGTTTCCTTTTATCTCTTGCAGGAGATGAAGTCAAGTAAAGACAGAACTTTTATTTACTGATTAAATACTCCAAATATATTTATTTGGTATTTTGTTTTATGCTGGGCCATGTTCCCAAGAAGTGTTCAGCGCTATTTACAAAATACATTCCCTACAAAGGTGTCACAGTCACCAGGCTCAGAGAGAGGGATTGTTGTGAGTGACACAGCAGTGCAACCAAGGATTAAAAGTTAAAAAGGTTCCTCTAATGGTTTCTAAAATAGTAGTGGAAGGCAGAAGATCTCATCGGAGATAATATATCTGGCAGTTACAGTAAGAAGGCATTTACATTCGTTATGTAACATAAAAGGAAACCAGGATTTGTTGAGAGAAGGAAACACACAGCACTGGGCACATCCATCCTGGGTAACCTCAGCTGCATCCTTGCTGTGTGGATCAGGATTCTCCATCCCACACATTGCAAACTGGCACAATTCCAGCAAATGCTATAAGAACTACAGAATGCAAAGAAAGCTTCCTCATCCGAATGGTAACTGAACAATGAGTAACAGAGGAAGGGTGAAAGCAAAGCATTTGTTACAATTTTAATGAGCACCTACTTTGATCAAAATACAGTAAGAGCTCAGTGCCTTCCAGGCAGCTCTGAGTGAACCAGGGCCTGAAAGTCTATGTGTTCATGCAGTATTGTAAACACTGGTATGGGCATTCAAAGGTCTAGCCCTGCTTTAAAAACTTTTCTTTTGCACACATATATATTTGAAATGTAATACCACTAAGATGATATATGGACAGTGTTCTAAAACTGACATGGCATAGTAACATGAAAAATAACAAAATAAACAAAATTTAAAAAAATAAAGAATGGACCTCTGAAAATATACTTATCAATTTTACAAGAAATGCATCAAAATTCACATCACACTAAGCTAAGAAGTGTGATGCAATACCTATGTACTCGGTAGTTATGAGCAGTGTAAAATTTTTTCGGTGTTGCTGTCCCAGGTTTTCAGATGGTTGTTTGCTATTCCACAGCCTGGCAGAGTAGAGCTCCACTGTAACCAGTAAAATAACATTTTGCAGCCAACTTAAAAAAAAAAGAAAAAATTCTGACTCCCAACTGTGATTAGAATGTCAGTTACAGCTGCTGCCTTGTTCTACACCCCCGCACTTCTCAGCTCACAAGGACACGTTCAATGAGAGAATGGCCTGCATTCATTGTGTAATTATCAACCTCACACACCTTGGAAACAGAGAAAGCTCCAACACGTGTAGGACTGAAAACACTACCGTGAGATTATGGGCTCCAACAATTAAACTATTTCCTCCTGTACTTAATACACTAGTGTAATGGGAAAATAATGGGAATATAAAACCTTTTCATTATCTTGACTTTTTATAGAAAGATTCATCATTGGAAAATCGTATGATTGAGATAAGAGGTAAAAAACAAAAAGGAGTCAAATGCTGGAAGAGGAGGGCCAAGAACTTGCTCATGAGTTGGCAGGCTGCCGAAAGCACCTCTGTTGGGGAATATGCAACTTTAATCTTTATTATGGAATGATCACAAATGGACTGTTTCAGAATACCATCTGTTCTCACTGAAGCATTGGATCAGCAGGCTGCATGCTTCAGTCTGTCCTTCACCTTGTGTCTGGGTTTTCAGCAAAGCTCCCATTTTGGAAAGAGAGGGCTTTTGAAAAGAAGCCTTTCGGAAAGACTGGCATAGTATCTAATTTAAATTTAATTTATTTTTATTTTTATTTTTGCAGTGTTTCTATTTTGACTTTCCACATTTCTCTGAGGTAAGCTCCAAATGAAATACTCATAGAAAGAAAGCACTTCTGATTTCTATTTTCCCTTTGTGAAAAACTAAGTGTTTTTACCAGCTGTAGTGTCCAAACAAGCTCTTAACAGTCTAACATTCCTCCCAGCCCTCATTCCAGAATATCATAGCAGTTAAATGTCTGTATCTACAGGGCATGTTTAGTAGCAGACCTGAACTTACTACTAATTCCAAATGTTAATATCTAAAACACAGCAAAGAAATAACAAATGGTATGTAAAGGGACTTAGTTCAGCACTCCCCATCCCTGTGTAAAGGGCACTCTGCTGCACAGCTGGCTAAGCCACTGCAAAGCCATTAGCCCATCAGCAATTAATCACTGATCCTGCTCCACATCTGCCTAGAGATGCAGTATTGCAACTGAATGTGCTCCTGGGCTTTGAGCATTCCCAGGAGGGGCAAAGAGAGGAAAAAGGATAAAACCTTTTTGACTGAAATACAGATTCAGAAAATCTTTGAGGGATTAAAAAATGGGAGAAAGGAGAAAAGATTTATCGGCAAAGTGAAACATAACAAAGGCATGTAAGAAATACAGAGGATGTGAAGTTTAGCACAGCGTGGCTAAGGTGTCACTTTCTCCTCTAAACACGCCTGGGGGTGTGAGGTGTGTGTGTACTGTGACAAAGCCTCACCAGAGGGGGGTTGTGTTTGTCTGTAAGGTCCAAACTCGATAAAGACAGACACCTCTTAAATTCTGTTTTTGAATAAACATAGTTCAACTGCACGTGCTGCAAGTCCTAGCCAGCAGCTCTTTCAAAGATTTAGTTTCCAGTTTAATGAATAGTAACTTCACCTCATCCTGTAGTAAGGGTGATTGAACAGTAGAAGCAAAACAACAGAAAATGAGACATGCTACTGCTATGTAAGCAGCAGCCCTTCAGCACTGGATACCCAAACACTTCTACAGAGTATTCCAGGAAACTCAGCATTTCCAAAGTATTCACAGAGCAACAGGATGCTCTGCCCATTTGGCTCCACAAGCTACAATGCAGAGAGCAACACTGGGGATTTGGGAAGAATCACTTTCTGAAAATCACTGCTAAATTATCACCCCAGATGCTGGAAGTTATTAGAAAAAGGGCTTAACCCACAGCAGGTTTGTGAGAAGCCTGGTGATGTCCAGCACATGTTTCATTTCCACCCCTTTCACTGCACTTTATGCTGCTGGAAAATATCTCTGTGGTGTTAAGGTCCAGTCCTGCCAACTTTGATCCACAGGAATATGAAGAAAGCTATTGCTCTGGAGAGTTATACCAATTAAAACTGTCAGCTGATAAATCCTCTTACCTCATTTAAGAAACTAGATCTGGCTGTGCAAACTGACAGGCAGTTTTCTGGGAAACTTTCATATTGGAGGGAGGAGAAGAAAAAAAGAACCTTTTGGGGCATCAAGGTGTCTTTGCATGTGATTTTCAATGTCTGGTAAATGAAGAAAACAAAATTATTAGTTACTTCTGAAAATCTTAGCTAAATTCTCATATCCTACTGAGGCCTTCCTGGCACACACAGGAAGCATGGAAAAAGGGAGGGAAGTTATCTTTAAAAAGTGCAACGCCTGCAGAAAATGCAAACATAGTTTTGCTCTCTCTAAAGTGGATGTTCTTTCTTTCTTTTATTAGAACAAGCCTTGTATTTTGCCATGAAAAAAAAATCATGACAGTTTTATATAAATCATATACTTCAGAAAAATTAAAGTGTGAAGATTCTCTGTTACGGTGCCATTTTTGAAATTTTATTGAATATTCAAGGATTGTTAGTCTATCAACAGGCAGAAAAAATTACTATTTTACTGTTCTGTAGTTATGAAAAAGTGACTTTTTTTTCTGTTTCCTGTCCTTCTTCTTCTCCTGTCATCTTCCCTCCAAATCAACATCAAAGCAAAAGAAACTGGAAATCATTTCATGAATGGATTATTGACCCAGCTGATAAGCAAAATTACAGCCTACCTTCACATTTCTTAAATGCAAAAATCTTTAGAACTATCATTCTCTACAGAATTGCATTTTTATACTCTTTTTTTTTTTTTCCTTGGTACCTCACCATTTACAGTTCACCTGTGTTAAAACAAAATATTATTGTGAAATGCATACTTACTGCTGAGTGTAATCAACATCTTCTGACAACATTTCTACCATTTTCTCCTACTGAGATTGGAGTATTCATTAAGATAAGCTTTGGAAGAAATTAAAAGCATGCTAACGAAATCCTAATTTGCCAAGGTGAAAAGAAGTGACTGTAGTCTCTTGCTAATGTGATTATGAAGGATCCTGTTCTATGTATGGTTTTTTTTCCCCAAAGAGGACTTTTAAGCAGACTCTTGTTTAAAGCTGGGAATATTTCTTGTCTGAAGCTGTCCTTGTGCAATGCTCACAATGACAAAGAGAAGGCAGCCTGGGAAATAGGTGAAAGTATTAAGTACAGAGAGTGAAAAAAAAAAAAAAATCAATAATTTTTTTTTAAGTTTTATTTTATAATACACATTAAAGGATGCAAATCAAGCAATAACTCAGATCCAACCAATTATTTTGTTTTTAAATTAAAAGAAACATGTAAGTCATGTTTCTCATTAGTACACCACTTAGAGCTCACCTTAATTTAGTACATAGACTGCAAGATTAGAGAAAAGATTTTGTCCTTATTGGTGTAAATGGCCATGTTTCTGTGGCTTTAGTCAGTCAGGGTTACTCCTCATGGCAGTGATTTACATAACATCAGACAATTTTTCCCTTCATTGCCATAGCTGTGCAGTTGGAGGGAAGGCAGGCAGACATCCAGCACCCTCCCAGAGCTCAGGGCTGGTGCTGGACTCTGCCGTGCCCAGCGCACAGAGCGGGCACGGTGACAGCAGGGACTGCCCAAGGGCTGCACCCTGCAGGGCAGCAGGGCTGAGCCTGCCCGGAGGCTCTGACCTCCCTGGAGCTCAGACAAAACCTCCTGAATCTCCAGCATCTTCTGGAGCACTGCTGGCAGCTGCAGGCTTACCCCTGTGCTCGACGCTGGACAGTGGCATCGCTGCCTCGTTCTGGGTGAAACTACCCTAAGGCAGATGAGTGAATTGAGAATATGATATGAATTAAACCCAGAATAACTCCATAGGAAATCCCAGGAGATTATCAGCTTTGAGGCAAACAGTGGAGGAGAGCCCAGCTGCTGTGAAGGCAGCCCCTGCTCCCGGCTGGGCACCCAGTAAACCCAGAATAACTCCATAGGAAATCCCAGGAGATTATCAGCTTTGAGGCAAACAGTGGAGGAGAGCCCAGCTGCTGTGAAGTGCCTGGCTGGGCACCCAACGCAGGCACTGTCCCCCTGCAGGGAGGGAGCCCGAGCTGTGCCGCACAAAACCTAACCCAGAGCTCAGACTTTCAGAAAGCCAACTGCTGACAAGCTAACGTGATGTGAAGTGAACTATGATAAGATGTGATGATTTAAACAGTAGGTTTTCTAATAAAACGTCATATAAGTGCCGTAGAACACAGAAAGGAATCTGCTTTGTGTGCAGAAAGAGCCAAAATCCAATGTGTTTTCTGTGAGAGCATTTATGTCTACACTTATGAGAAGAACACTGTTGCATCTACAATTTTTTTAAAGTCTTGCTACTATTATAGAGGATAAATTAATAAAATAAATCTTTCTGAAATTAGATGATACTAGATTATTTTTTTATCTAGATTAACTCCCTTATCCCTTTCATGCACAGCTGCACAAATGCTCATAGTGGCAGAGAGCAAGAGGCTGAAATGAATGGACAGCTTGGAAAACACAGGAGAGGACAGAGAGGTTCTTTTCCATAGCAATGCTGAATGTGTGACCTAAGTTATCTTGCTATTGAAAACATCAAGTCTTTTTATTCTGGTACAACATATCTGAAATCAGCAGAGCTAATGCTGACTATCTTTGAATTCATCCTTTATTATGTTTATGGAAGCTTAATTAAATTAAATGTTTACTGTGCATCCTGTATTAAACACAAAAGAAGTAATTTTCTTTTGGAAACACATTTCATCAGCTGCACAGGTGATCTTTAGAATAAAGGAATTGCTAGCAGATTAGTGGCTATGGTTTTCTAAGTCAGTTGTGTAATTTAGAACTTCAGGAACTCCAGTGCCTTTAAACTAATCCCATGGGTCACTGCTGTACATGCACACTCCCTTCTTGCTGATAAATGCTTCTGAACCTCCATCCTATAAGAGAAGGATGCTTTTCAACACCATATAATAATACCATGCATTGCCATAATATCAAACCCAAATTCCAAATTTGTTAAATATGCTTCATTAAAAATTCAATCTCTTCTTTATTTCACTTAATCACTGTTCATCTCAAAAGATGAATACAACTTCCCAGCTTGTGCTAGTCTGCAAATAATACTGGACAAGCTTCTAAGGAGTTAGCTGGGGAGTAAAGTTTCTATCAGCAAAATTAATAAGGAAAAAAAAAATCCTGCAATGCTGGATTCACAATTCCTTTATGAACATCTCAGGCCTTTTTCTTAGCTGTGATGTTGGAAAAAAACTGGAAAATTTGTGGTGAGTGTTTGAATGTGAATTGGAATTTAAAAAAGTGAAACAAATGCATATAATTAGTTATTATTCTTACTATATGTATCCATGGCAAACCTAAGCAACACAAAATCTGTAGAAATATGACTCTGAGCAATATAATGGGGTCAGGATTGCCATAAATGTCTTATGTCCCGAAATACTTCCTTGCTTATGGATCCTTCAGTTCTGCAGGTCAAAGATCCCCAGGTTGCTGTAAATTGCACTTTTGCTAAGTCCTGCTCATTGCTCAGGGATCACACAGGAACATTCCTGCCTGCACCCCTTGCTCCAGCTGCTGCTGACTGCCCCACCCCATTTGCCCGGCAGAAGAGGAAAACAACTCTGTAAAACCTTCACCTTGCCAAAACGTGTTCGGGTGACCCACAAATATCTGCTTTCCAAAACACAGCAGGACATTCCCTGATTGACAATTATTGACAATGGAATTTCTGAAAAGACTGTAAACTGGTCTCTAAAAAAGAACAAAAAGTGTTGAATTTCCCCTTCTTTCCTGACGGTTTGCAGGGAGCCAGCAGAGAGCACTGAGTGCTGAACACAAAACCTTCTGGATGATGCTGGAGTTGCTTTCTGCACAAGAGCCCTGGTCTCTGTCATGAGAATATCAATGGCAAAACAACTTGTTCTAACCAGCTGAAACAATCTAAGCTTTAATCAACACTGCTGAAGGACAGTTAGGTGCTTTGCTTATCCTGTCCATAGTTTCAGGCATTTGGGAAACAAGTGCTTAATAATAAAGAATTAATTTATTTAAAACTGTCATTCAAGAGAGATTTCCAGAGTATTATTACTTGAACTGTATACAGGCAGAAGTATTGCTGAGGTAAAACACTCAGCCCTGTGGAGTAACAGACAAGGACAGAGGCTGAAAACTCATGAAGAGTAGCTTTGCCTACCCTGTTTTGAACCACATAAAATGCCTGCTGCTGCAAAGAGCTCTCAAGACATCTCAACTTGTCAGCTGTGTTTACCCACTGACACTGGAGATCCTACTGGCTTCCATAAGGACAGGACAGTGTCTCCTGTCACTAGACAGCAATGGCTCTGGTTGATTATAAATGAAGGTGCTGATGGGCTCTGAAGGAAGTTTCATTAATCCTGTCCATACCAGAGGAAAGTTTAATTCGTTTTGAAAAGTGTTTTCTAGCATAGGTGAACTGTGTTAGCAAAAAAAATTAGCTTGTTCTGGGCACTGCACTAACTGCTTTCAGGGGCACATTCTCTTTCCACTGAAGTAAAAAACAAAACTCTACTGCATTCCAGGGATCGAGGTTTAAAGCTAAGTGCATCTGACAGTGTTGTCAAGGAGAGGCATCAGGAAATGCTGCTCTCCACAACGCCTACCCTGCCACCCAAAGAGCCAACTCCCCTCTCGAGGTATTCACTGGGCAGCTGCCAATGCATCACAAGGGCAGACTTGGTCTCAAACTTAATTTGCAGCATGAATCAAGATCATTTGTATACAACAACAGCAGCAAAGTAGAAATTCAAACCTCAGAGTGGAGGTGGCTTTGTATTTCCCTGTCAGTGAACCTGGAGTTTACAGATGGTAAGAAATAAGGGAATTTTGGGAGCAGAAGTTTTTGAACCAAATTAAGTAATTAGGCAATCAGCTTATTCCTTACATTTTCTTGCCACAATAATCCTATTTCCAGTGCAGGTGCCTCTTGGAATGTCCCAAGAATGACCCAAAAGGCTCAGAGGAATAAACATAGGACAATTATCAATAAGTCTTCTCCCTTTAAACTGACCATCAAGTTGAGTGTGGTGACATTCCAGAAACATTGATTATTGTCTACACAGTTTTCAGTGATATATATCTATAAGTAGTATATAATTCAGGGAGTTTCAAAATAGTGAATACACTTTAAAAATAGGGGGTTTAAATAAAATTCACAAGTGTTTTCATTGACATATGATAACTGACTTTAGATATAACTGTTGAAATAAAATAGTGTTGACAAGATTGTATGTACAGGTTATGTATATTATAATGACCATCTCAATTCAGAACTGATTGTTTCCTGACTACTGCAGAACCTCTGCTGGAGAAGGAAATTTACCTCACAATGGTGTTTAAGAGGATGGTGATAATTTAGAAAGATACAGTTAGTTTTTTAACCCTTTTCTATTCCAAAACTTAGAAAGAGAAACCCTGCAAGCAAAAAGCATTCGTGCTATCATCCCTGTGATGGGAGAATCTATTTCATCTTCACCTTGATAAGACTGAGAGCTATTAGTGAGCAATTCCATTTTCCATAATTGAAGAAACACTTCATTTTTTCCCCCCCAAGACCTGTTTTGTTTCAAGTACAAGGACAAGGTCCTGGTGCCAAGGATTTACACAGTGTATTCAACTAACATAGCAAGCAGCTTGCAAAAGGTGTAGTCCTGCTTTGTTTGTGCAGCATTGCAAGGTAAAATTCTTTCAAATCCAAACATCATATTTACTGAAGCATAGAACAAATGTGTGAAGCAGTGTGCTGGTCTTTCTGGGATGAGTCACAAAATGGATCACAAAATGGACTGCCTTGATTGGCCATAAACCATAGGTGTTTCTGGTAAACATCCACAAAATCATCAAAAGGCACAAATCCACACAACATTTTATAACCCACAGAAGGCTAACACTCAGAGTCTAGACTCCAAAATAAATTTAAAAATCTCCTAATTCCATCAGCAGGGCTAAGATTTCAGTCTAAAGACTGACTTGAAAATCATCTCTATTCAGTGAGATGAAAGGTTTTGTGAGGAGAACAAAAAGATTAAAAGAAAGAATGGGACACCACCTAAAAACTTTAAGGCCATCTGTGATTTCACAGTAGCATAAAGAGGAATGCAAATATTCTTCCTGAAAGAAGAATAAAGGCAGTTAAATCACAACTCAGACCCTGTAGGTTATTGCTATTTTAGCTTGAACTCTTTGTACAGGGGGATGAAAGAAAAACTCAGGTAACTCACTCTCTTCATGTTGTGGATTCACATTTTCCTAATCAAGGCAGAGCTCAAACATGAGGATCCCAATACTGTGAAAAGGGGAGTTTTTTCACAATAAAAAGGCAAAGTTAACAGAAAGCAGGACCTGTCATTACACAATCTTGACTGGTAAGTTGTCCAATCCAAGTTCTGGAAATAAAAGACATAATGATTTTTTTTCAGAACTTTGACCATAAATGACTTCAGAATATTTGTAAATCAAGTGTCTGTGGAGAACATGGCTTAAAACAAAGCTTTTGGAAAAGCATTGATCTGTTCTACTTGAAAGGGTAACAGAAAACAGAGAGAATAGAAAACAGCTTTAATGACTGGTTCAGAACTAGGTGGGTACCAATGAATAAGACATTTTTATGAATATATGTGCACAATATAAATAAACCCAGACAGATATGCATGGAACTTTTATATAATTACATAAGTATATATACTCCCAGAGGAGCTACCACTGACTCTTTCTGTAATGATACTCAGTCCTCTCATACTGCTTGCACCAGTTATTACAAAACACTCAGAATTCATGCTAGGACAAAAAAATAACGTTTAAAAATGAAAGTTCTTATTAAGTCATTTGGGCAAAACCTTATAACAATATGACATTTGTATACAGCAGTGGGCAATAAAATCTAGACTGACTCACAGGACTCAAGGGAACTGGACCAAATTTTACTGTATTTGGTGAAAGCTGAACTTCAGTGCAGAGTTACCCATTCATTTTGGTTAGACAACACCATTAAAAAGTAAAATAACAAAGTTGAAACCCTATGAGAATACTGTATGTATTTAAATGCAAAATAAAAATGCATGTACTACTCCATTCAGATTCACAGGAGTGACAAATTGTCCTAATAAATCAGTATTTTGATTCAAAATATGTAAAGCTGTACCTGCTATAAGGAAATAGGTATTTTTTAGCTGTGAGAAATGCCCAGCTACGTGTCTAGCTTCAGTAAACTTTTAACACACTTCTGCATCTCAATGAGGGATATAGATTACCAGATTTTCATTTGCCAGTTTACTGCAAAGCAGACATATGATTCAATCTTTAGAAGGTGGCTCACTTTAAAATCTAATCTCACATTCATATAGCAACTCCTAATGAGCCCTCTAGGAGTAAACAAATTAGTCTCCAGGATGTATTATGCATTAATTAATCAGACTAATAGTATTATGAAATGTGTAATAAATGAAAATTAGTTCCAAGTATAGTACTTGCACTGAAGAATGAACATAGAAAAATTACAACATAATAAAACTTTTCTCAAATTTTAACCAGTGTCACCTAAATCAACTATACTTCATTAATGACATATTCCTTGCCCATTTAAACTGCATGTTTTGGTGAGACAAATTGCAATATTGCATGCTATTTTATTTTTGACTGCCATGGCGAATTCATTTTTTGAAAAAAATCACTCTTGGTAATCATGGAGAGATAGCTAACCTTGCACTGACCCAGCTATAACAGCCCACATGCAGCATATAAAGTCACTTCAGTCCACAAGGGTGGAAACAAGGGAGTACCACTTACTGCAGTTCTTACACAGAAGAGCTTATTTGGCCCTGAGCAGAAAATCTGAAAGTACACTTATTCCTAAAGCAAATGGACACAGCACTGAAAGACCTGGAGTTTCTAATAGAAACAGAGAGCTGGGGAAGTCTGGGCACTTAACAGAGAGAGGCACTGTATTTGTTCCTCTGTTTCCCCCCTAACATTTTAAAAGGTATTGGAAAAGATCCCCCAGGAGAGATAAGATCATTAAACAGATGTATCACATACACTCTCAACTATTCCTTCTCTCCCCTGCTGAGCTGCCAGCATCCCTCCTCAGGTGATGCTCGTGCCTGACCCCATCCTGTGAGTGCCAGGCCGTGCCAGGTGTGTCCAGGTGTGATCCATGCTGAGCACACAGCCGAGAGCAGAGCAGTGCACACACACACTGCACTTACACTGCTGTGACAGGTGGGGGAAAAGCCAGGGAAGGAGCTCTAAAGCCGGCACCCTAAACCAGAGAGGCACATTTATGTGGATGCTGCACTAAAAGATCAGGCTGATGTGCCAGAGGAAATCTCAGCTGGGATGAATATGGTGCAGTGTACAGCTCTAAGACAACAGGCATCCCTGTATGCATCAGGTTACTACTTTAAATTGTGACCAGTCTGTTTTGCAATACTTCTGCTGCTTTCAGGTTGAACAACCTCTTAAGAATCTCCTTAACCAGCATTTTCTTGCTTTCATGGCATGAGCTAATGCCAGTAGGAGACTGGATCAAAGGAAAAAAAAATTTTTCCAATCAGTGATTTTGTCCAGAACTCTCTACATGTAAGTCTACTTAACTATCCACCCATCCTAGACTTCTCACTTCAGGACTTGCTCATAGCTATGCCTAAACCCAGCTTAACATTACAAATTAAAAAAAAAAAAAAAAAGAAAAAAAGAAAAAAAAAAGAAAATATAATAAAAGGCCAGTTTCTCTTCTAAGCCACTTCAAAATTATTGCTAGCTGCAGAAAGGGATAATTTAAAGCAAAACCCTCAGCTGTGGTTCTGTCTTCAGAATAACTTGGGAGTACTACACAGACTGGCTTTCTTACCCCAGCCTCCTGAGGTGCTTTCAATATCCAGCTCAGTCAGAATTTCTCTGCAGGTAGCAGAACTCCAGCTGAATTCAGGTTGCCTACAACCATCACCTCTGCTCATAGCACAGAGTAATAAGCCTTTAGGAAAGATGTGTTTGTCCAGCTACAGGCTTTCCTAAGGACAGGAGAGATGTGCAAACCAGTCAGAGTCCCAGGATTTTTTCATACATGCCATATTTTCACAATATACAACTAAATCGGTTTTCCCCCAGGATTTACTTCCAGATTGAGTTCCTAGCAGTATTCCAGCATTTAAAAACAGCTGAAGTGAACCACACAGCCACCTTGGCAGAACAGAGGTGGAATACCACTGTCCTTCCCCATTTTCCCCCCTGCATACCATCACACAACCACAGTGGGATACAGAGGAGCACCACATGTTCACTTTCAGTAGAGAAATGTGGCCTCCAAGTTACAGCCACCAATATGCATGGGCAGTGTTCAGCAAGAAGATTTTCAAAAAAAAAATTAAATTTTTTTTTTTTTTTTTTTTTTTTTTTTTTTTTTTTTTTTTTGAGCCAGAGCTCAACTCAAAGTTGTAGAAACAGCTTTAGTATTCCAGTGGTGAATAGTCAACATATAAGCTTAAGTTAAGCTTTAGGGAACAAAATCCTATTAACTTAAATTGTATCTCCTATTGACTTCAGAGGGATGTACATCTGTGGAAGAGAGAAATCTTAGTACAGACTGAAAGAAGCAGAATAACTCTTGCATTAAATCATCCTGTTATTTTAAGAAAAGGTTAATTTGTAAAACAAATTGAGCTTCACTAGGGACTAATTGACTGGAAAATTTTCTTTTAAAGTGTCTTCTAATTATACAGGTGAGAAAAAAAATCTTTTCAAAGAAGTTTTATAATTAAAAATCATCCTTGATACATTTCTTTCAACATTTATTCAAGAAAGAAACAGTACAGGAAGGTTTAGCCGAGAGAAAATCATCATAGTCCACATCAGTGCAATAGGTACCAACAGGATAAATATATCAGAAAGACAATGTCTGTCTTTACGGGGAACAATCTAGAAAGAAATCCATAAGCAAGTTTGAACCATTGTAGGAAAACATGAGATTTTCTGCTGGAGTGATTCAGCAGAGACTGAGTTCTGTTTTTGCAGCTGTGAAATGAACACCAAAGACAAGCAGAAAAGACCTTTTTTCTTATCTCACTAGGAAATATCCTCCTCCAAAATGTGTGTTAAACTTCTCTTCACCATGTTGCTTGAAATACCATGGCAGGTGCCACTCACAAGAACAGTTATTTTTGTCTTTTTCTTTATCTCTGCCATAGTAGTGTGAATAAAACTCTCAGATAAACACAGAGAAAACATTCTAGTGTAATATTAGGGTAAGTAAATTGTGGTTTTAAGTGAAAGTACATATTGCTTTCCTTATTTTATTTTTTTTTTTAAACTTTCACATGTGTTACAAACATTTGGGGGGTTTTGGATACTGTGAGAAACATGTTTTCTTTGAACTTGACTTGAAGCTACCTCAAGTCAAGGATGATTCCAAAACTGTTGGAGAAGAATGAGGTGTTCCCAGCATCGGTGGAGCAGATCTACAAACTGAGCACCAGGACAGCCCAACATCAGGCCCTGGGTTTCCAAGCCTGGTTCTCAGAGTATCAAAAGTGCTCTTAAAGATGCCTAATGGAGAATCAGACAATAAAATCTATAGAAGCATCCTAAAGAACAGTCCAAGACAAAGATCAGGACCAAAGGAATTGTCTACAGCTGTCAAGCTGTAGAGAACTGCAGGGAACACTTGAACATCAAGGGCATTTGGGAGCATGTAAGAGCAGATTTCTGGTCTTTACGCATATAACATAATGAATGCTTTATCCGAAAGAACACTAGTACAAGGAGACATTGGTTTACAGAACTAGAAGGGTATAAACTCAGAAAAAAACCCCTGGTGATTAACAAAGATGGGCATAGTAAAAGACAATTACCTAAGTAAAAGGTAAAATTGTATGAACTGAGAAATATCTCTGTGTGAAAGACAGCAAAAACTAGTTTAGCTGGACTTAAAAGATATCTGGAATTCAATCAAGTGGCCTATTACAAGCAGAATGCTCCAAAAGGCTAGAAGGCATTTAAAATTATGCTAGTTGAGCTGCTGGGAAAGCCTTTGTCCCTGAAAGAATGGCTTCAGGTTGGGATAATCAGGAATGGTATAAATTAGCCCATGATATGGAAACGTGGTAGTCTTGGAAGCTGACTAAGCCAGAGGCAAAGCAACTCATTCAAGAGACTGCACATTTTTGTCAGACTCTATTCACAGAGTAACAAAGGATTATATAAGTGAGGAATAAAAGAAGTTTATTTGAAGAGTAAAATAATAGCAGATGATCAGAGGTCTTCTTTTAAATTTGAAAGAGAAATTCTGTTTGCAGCCTCTCATGCTCAGGGACTACACTAGCTTTGCCACCTGCTTAAAAAAGGCTATATTAAGAAAGAGTAGAATATCCCAGAGCTACACTCTCAGAAACTCCAGAATATCAAGAAACAGGATAGGTTAATTTCAATATATTATATCCCTTTTATATATTAGCAGCAGAAGCATGAAATAATGAAGAAATTCATTCAGAGTAAGAAAAATCAGATACAGAACCAACATCTTATCCCTCTGGAACTTAATCTTCCTTTATGTACACCCTAAGAATTGCATTCATCCTTTTTCCTAGGACACGACATGGCAGCTGAGATTCACCTAATTATTCACTGCAATTCCCAAATATTGGACTGTTGCTACAAATATACTCACCTTTAGAAAGGGCTTACACTACGTGGGCCATGAGCTACAGATATGGCCATCTCACCAAATTTCAGAAATTTGTATCACTATTTCATTTTCTACTACAGTTATCCCTGAAAGTTGGCTGATATTCATGTTCAATTCAAAAAGGTAGTATTTTAAGTGCATGACTTTTTAATGGAACCGGTGAAAAGAACTTAGAAAAATTATCGTGATGTCAGTGAACACATTTCAGTACTGTAAAGGCAGAGTTCCCTTTCTCATTTCTTCTTCAGAAATATAATTTCTAAGTGATTAAAGAGGAATCTTGTTGAGCCAACAGTTCAACTGGAATGAAAGGAAGGGGTTTGTCAGAAGCCCATGTGTGGAAAGTGCTCTGAACAGTTTTTGCTCTCTTCTGATCCCTGCTGCAATCCATGCTTGGCTTTTTACACCACATTTTAAACACAGAATGAGACTCACAGGAAAACAATAATGAAACCTGTTTAACTTCTCTGTTAATCTTTAAGTTTTCACTTTCCTTGTCCACAGATGGACAGCTGCCAAATGGACATCCTTTTTCTGAACTCACATTTAGCTTCCTTCCCCTAAGTGAGCACAAGGTGGTTACACAGTCTTGGGCATTGAGGCAGTGATAACTATTCCCAACACAAAACAGGAAGATGTTATAAATCAACAGCACAAGACTTATTTTTAGTAAATAGAAAATGATGAAGCCAAATTTGCCTAGATAAATAGTGACTATGTAGGATATAAGTCCTTTTTAGATGAATATGTGCAAGCTTCATTAATATTAATAAGCCACATATGCCTAGAGAAGACACAATCATTGTTCACTGAATGAAATGTTCTACCTAGTCCTCAAATAAAAAGATACAAAGACAGTAATCACTTATTAGCTCATTGCATATAGGCTGGTGGAGGAAATAAAGCATTCTGATGGAATGCCCTGATTGCAATCTCCCAAAACAGTGTCCCTTGCAACCATTTCAAAGCTGTTAAAATCTTACTGGCATATTCCAAGTACCTACTGCTGTCAGGACTTGCTGTCACTAAGAAACCAGTGAAGTGATTTGCATTTGGAGTGTGATTGTAAAGCAGCAACATAAAACACTGTGATTAGGAGACTGAGTGAACCGCTTCTAAAAAGAAGGAGGAGCACAGGATTAAAACTTAATATGACTTATATGTTGGTTCCATTTTTTTCTACTGCAAACTATTGCTCCAAAAAGTCTACAAGGCTAATATGTAGACTCTGTCCAGTTCCAATAATACACAGCTAACCTGATGAGAATCTAAGCCCCCTGCTGAACTTGGTGGATCTACCCTGATTTCCATTACTGACAGCCTGGATCAAGATTCACAGTTACTGTGTGTGGCAAGTAAAGCAACATGGAAGTTCCTACTTCTTGACTGCAGGATTCAGCTTTGGAAATTAATTCATTTTTGGTGCTGATAAGAGCCATATCCACCAAATATCTGGGCCAAGGCCCAGGGCTGAAATACCAGTCTGTCACCTCCTGTGTCAGTGTCACACCCCACAGTCCCTCCCTCCTCTCCACACCGAGTCCCTGCTTGCAAATAGTTTCACACTAAAGACATCGCTGCAAAGTGGTGCAGGACCCCAGACTGCAGAGCAGTGCTCCCCAAGGACCAAAATTCAAGTGCTTCATTGTGTTTTTCAGGCTTTGATAGTAGAGTACAAAGCAGTTTGAAATGTATTTTGGAGTTTGCAGCTGTATAAACTGAAGGGCAGGCTTTGCCCTTGAGTTCTCATACTCCAGAATATGGTTAATTTCTAAATCCCCTCTGTAAGGCCAGAATTATGCACATATATAAATTAAATGTTTTTTTTTTTTCTCTGATTACTTTTGCTATTTCAAATGTTAGACAGCAACAAAGGCTAGGAAATGCTAAGAGATATCACCAGAATGGGTGCCCTTCTCTCTCAGCAGCATTTCCCAAAGATTGAGATATGTTCCTTTATCAATATGAGAAGAGCAATATTTTGGGATAATGCACTGCTTTTCAATCTCAGCTTCACTTTGGAGAAGCTGCATAGGTAATATATAAACATTATGACTGCTCAGAAAATAACCAAAATAGTCAAAAGTCACCTCTGTAACCAGTGCCAGTTTGTAAAGAAGCCACACGAGCCAGAAGATGTGAACTCCCCACTGAGAACAGTAGGGGCTAATTCACATGACAATGATGTAATGACACCCTCTGGGAACAGTAATGTGACATTTCTCTTGGGAAAGTCACCAGAAAAAAATTTCCACCCCCCTGTTTTTCAACAACTTTTTCTCACAACTAGGCCAATTTGTTCATCTTCAGCTATTTGAGGGGCTGTTTTAGAAACAGCATAACAGAAATAAACACAGAAAACACTGAAAAAGGCAGAATGAAAAATGTAGTGAACTGGACTTAATGAAAGCCAGCAACAAGAAAGATTTATTTATGCTGGGGCACAGTGGGAGTCAGCTGGTTTCAGGGATGACAACTGCAGAATCCCTTCTGACTGCACATTTACATTCTTTTCTGGGTTTTTTGGTTTGTTTGTTTTTGGGTTTTTTTTTTTTTTTTGGTTTTTTTTTTTTTTTTTTTTTTTTGTTTTTGTTTTTTTTTTTTTGTTTTTTTGTGGTTTTTTTTTTGTTTGTTTTTTTTTGTTTTCTTTTTTGTTTTTTTTTTTTTTTCTTTTTTTTTGTTTTTGTTGTGGTTTAACCCCAGCTGGCAACAAAGTACCCCAGCCAAAACCAGCACAGCTTTCTAAACAGAGCTGAAAAGCAGTTCCTCATTTTCAGCTTTGTTCATATATTGGAGCTTAGGCTTGGGGAGCTGATGATGGAATGTGGTGATATTTACCTTGTAATGCCACTCATGGTGCTACTTTATAACAAAATGATTCTGGGGAGACAAGGGAGAGATTTAAATGGCATTATTCTGTATTTGCCAAACCATATCGCTAAATCCTAATTCTATAGGACTTACTAAATCATGCACTGCTGCAGTAACTGCCATGAAAAATACAACCGTGTTCACTGCATTTGGTTGTTGAGGGTTTTTAAATTTTTTGTTGGGGTTTATTGTTTGTTTTTTTAACTAAACATCTGGTGTTTTATCCACATATAGGATTTCAGGTGTTGAAAGCTTGGAGTGGTCAGACTGGATCAGGAGAACATCCCACGAGACCAATTTCCTATTTGCTTCCACAATGTGGAAACTCTTGCATTGCTCTTCTCTATTTACTATTAGAATTTAGAATTATTAGAAATCAGAATTGTTAGAATTTCCTGGTAGTCGGGAAGGTAGGGAATATGTAAGTGTATGTAACTCCAGGAAAAGGGAAGGTGACGTAATTTTTTCGGACTCTCAGAGTATCACTACATATCAGCTTTTAACTAAGCCAGAAAAGTGTATTTCCTAAACTTATTGGGCTAAATATTTTTGTCCTTACTCCTTGAATAGCAGTGGGTAGCTCTACATCTCAGGCCAAATACCTACCCCACTCTTCAGAAAGTCCTAAAAGTTATATATCAGCGTTGATGAAAAGTGTAATTGCATTTAATTTTAAAAATGTAATTTCTTACTGCATAACTAGAAGATGTTGAATCCCACAACTCAAGAACAGAAATTCTTCTGTGACCAAAGTAATACCACAGACTCAACAATTCAGTAAATCAGCGTTTGCTGTCAATACAATGCAGTAACCACTTAAAAAAACAGCAGTGCAAATAGGGCATTAGCTGGGGAGTTAAGATGAAGTTCCTCACCCCACAAAAAGGGTCTCACTTTAAGGTCCAAACTACAAGATGAACTAGGGAATTATTCCCCTAAATAAAGTGCTGGACTTTCCATGCAAAAAACCCCAGTAGCTAAAAAAATCCATGCAACTTTAAAAACTTTTTTCATAAACAGCAAACAAGAAGAAATAATCATAAAAAAACAAACAAAGCCCTACAAACAACAAAACAACAAAACAATCCCTCCTCTGCCAAGCCACAGAGTAATGTTCTAGATGGATACTGTTTCTGCCCCTTAAGAAGTCTGAAGATATTGTTCAGATTTTTATGGGCAGTGGAGAGCTGAAAAATCTGGTAAAAAGTTTTAGAAATTAAACTGTAACTCAGGAAAAAAAAAATCTCAACCTGACAAAAAACCAAAAAAGACGCCGAAGAATATATCTAGGTTTCAATTGTTTTATACATGCAGTAAAGAACTGTATGTACATATATAACTGTCCTCAAATATATAAAAAGAAAAATAACAATAACTGTGGAATATATTCTGATTAAAATTGACTTTTAAGTTAAAATTCTGTGCTCTTTGAGATGTAAAGGTATATGAAATGGCATCAAAATTTCAAGACTGTTCTTTCAAATGCAAATTTTTTTAGAGGAGTGTTATTGCTATTCAACCTCCAGGAGAAATGAAATACAAAGTTCTTATAATTATGTATTTTAAGGAGGGGAAAGTATTTCCCTAAAGTTTGTTTTATGACTTTCCCATACAAAAGTACAACCACAGATAAATAAAATATCAGTTTGAAAATTACAAAAATGGTTCAGTTTCACAGTTCAACAGAGAATAAGCCCATTGTTCAGAAAGGCAATGGACAGAAATGAGGGAATCAACATTTTAAAAACTGCTGGTAAGTCCAAATTAGTCTGTAGTATTCTTTTATATGGCCTTCCATTTATTCTATAAATCCCCATTAGGAGACTGCTAGCACCATCACTGGTAGTTTAGATGGCAGCTCCCTCTAAAGCGACATGGAAAAGGGGAGAGGTTTTTTTTCTGTTTTGACACAAAATGTAACATCCTTTACCTAAGACTGGAGGTTGCCAGCTCAGTTCCCAATGTGTTTGCAAATGGCATTTGAGTACTTCAGCAGCATGTCCTCACTGCACAGACCATCTCCTGAAGGACTCATTTCTCCAAATCCTCCTTCCTTTCTACCACTTTTGTGGAAATTATCCTTCCAGAATTTAAAAGTACACTGACAGCCACACCGACTGCTTCTGTACCCCTTTATATGATTTATTCTTGCCTCTTTTCTATTATCTCCTAATACCAACCACAGCCTCCTATTTTGCACTCAGACAGGAAAAGAAAAAGAATAGTGCCCTGCCCTATTTTGTGTTCATGCTAGGTGGGACTTCTCACAGAGTGGGCTTGAGCATGGACAAGGTTCTCAGGATCCTGCACTAGAAAAGTTGCAGTAGAGATCACAATAGTATGAGATGCTTGAATCCCTGGTTATAGAAACCACTGGCCTGGGAAAATCTCTACCCTAAACATGAAAGTAACAACCTGGATTTGCATTGCAAAGAATTCCTGTAAATACAGATTGCTTCAAACCCTTCACATCACCTTGTCACTCCTCTTTTCAACTCCTTTCAAAGCTTTTAAATACACAGAAAGTCCCTCCCAATATCTACTGACTAGTTTTGAAGTAGAAGTGATTACAGATATTCTCACAGAAAGTTGAAGAAATAGATCATTGAGGTTTCTTGATTAAAAAAGCCTTTGTTCTTTCAGGTTCATAGACTTCTTGAAAACATATCAATTATGAGGAAATTTCTCAGAAAGGAAATATCAGACTGGACATTCTGCCCTCAGATCATGGATGGTCCTGTAGAATTTTTCAGGTCTTTACCAGGTCTGTGTACTGATTGCAATCATTCTTATGTTTCCACTTTTGTTCATGTCTAATGTGATAGTAAATTAGTAATTGAATGCAGATAAAATTGTGTCTCAACATTTACTTTTATCTTTGTACAACTATATCACATGATGATTCTTAACAATTTTACTTGTTGTTTACTTGCCCTTTAACAGTTTTTACTTCTTTCCCTTATATCAGCGTTGTTAATACTGAAATTTGAATTAAACAGTTCTGCATTTCCAACAGAGTAGGAATTTTAGCTATTAATTAAGTCTAATGATACAGAATAGAATTTAAGTCTTCTGTTTAATTTATTTAAACAGTCTGAAGCTTTGGTGGTATAGAGGAAATTCTACTGGCACAAAACTGCACAGAAAAAAAAAAAAAGAATCCCAGCAGTTTTATTGATCCTTGTGGGTTTTTGATTAAATGTGGGGTTTTTTTTCTGGAATATCTGAGCAAGGAAACAGAATTTCCTATAATTATGCTAAAAATAGAGAAAGGAAAGGTAACGGTAAGGAACCAGCACGGGCCTCAGGTTCAGTAACACTACAGTTGTCTGAAACTCTTACTATCAAAACTAAAACTATATAAACCACATAAAATTAGAAGTTTTACAATTTCTTCATGAAGTATCTAGATGGATGCGACTTAATATTCATTGGTTATGCCAGCTACTAAATTCAATCTTGTTCTTCAACACTGGACTGAATATTTTGTTAGTGTTTGCAGAGACATCTGTAAGATATGCCAATTAGGCAAATTAAGAATGGATTATGAAATAAGAAATTACTCTGAATTAAGCCACCTCCCATCCAATATTCGAAGACCAACAAAATAGATCATTTTGACAGATATGAGTCTTCCTCAAACCATTTGTACAATATCTTCTAACAAATGAGAATATTTCCAAATTTAGGTTTGAGACAGTCTTTTTCATTTACTCCTTTCTCATTCAAACTGTCACTTTTGATGAGGAAGTATTTTTCCACAGAAAAATATTCTTCAGAATATCCCAGCCTACCTCTGCTTACCAATCTGGTGAGCAGGTGCAGAAATACAAATCTGAGCATGCTTCACTCAGAATTTTAACAAAGTTCCAAGCAGGCAGAGCATTCCCAGTGATCTGAAATTCAGCTCCATTGCAGGAGCCCTATTAGGGTGAAATGCTCTGCAAGGCTGTATAGAAATCCTGACTCACAGACACCCCATTAGTGCAACTCTCCCAGATGCCCTTGCCCTGTGAGAAAGCCAGCCTCTTGCTCTAGAAACAGTTGGCTTTCTGTAAATGCCCAGCCTCCAACTGTCTTTAGCAGGTGACAACTGTTTTACTTCTGAATATGACCCGAACTATTCTCTCTACAGACTCTTCTGCAGTTGCTAACAGTATTTGGGAACTGCTGCACTAACCAATCATTTTCAAAGGTTTAAGATGAAGCAGCCCAGTGCCCGTGCAGTTCTGACCACAGACATGTCTTCAGCCTTTTGATCTCACAACTTTGTTCTGCAAGATGCAGGAGGGTCTGGCTCTGATCCAGCAGCACCCATGAACCCCCCCTTAACTTCTGACAGAAGAGTAAGTCTGTGAAAGCTGAAGATATGTATATGCTCCTCGTTAGGCAGAATACAAGCTTTTAAGGGATTCAAAGGCTCTTAATTGAATAACTGCACTGCCTCACATAATACCCTTGAAAAGGGAGTATTCCTCTTCGAGAGGACTCTCCAAAGAACTTGAAGTTTACAGAAGCAGGGTGTTTGTTCTCATGAATTTTGTGTATTGTGAACAATGTCTGTTAATATATTATTCTGCTTAGTGTGGCTGATATAGAAATAAAAGCTTGTACAAAACAAGGATCACAGAATCAGGTCCTTCCTTTTTTTGTGTTGTATTGGCAGATGAACAAGAGAGAAAGAAATAAGTTGTTTCCTAAAGCAGTGGGGAATCAGATAGCCTTTCTTTTTAACCTCAGATTTATTCACTTTGATGTTGAGGGTATATAAGATTAAGAAATGTTCAATTTCTTGACTGTTAAACTCTGCCTACTTGTAGCTGATGATTCATGGCTTATTGCTTCTCTAATAGTTTGCAGTTAATTGGTATGGTGAAGAATTAAAGATTAACTGTCGAAATGTAAAAGTGTCAGGACTTTTATTTAAGGGAAAGAACAGAAAATATCTGCAGATGAAGAACTCCTATCTAAATAACTTCCCACAATATCTACACAGCTACAAAATCAACCTTTATCCCATTGCACAAGAGAGAATGCTTTTAAATAAGGCAGTTTCAATTTTATAGCATCCCATAACTTGCAATCAGCAACTCTTTAATAAAACTGAAATAAGCACCTCACAGTCAATGGGTATTTCTTATATTTTTTTTGCACAACCAAAAATAGGATTCACATTAAACTGAAAATTGGGTCATGCTTCAGCACACAGTAATTTGACCTAAAGATAACATTCCTATCCCACAGTTACAAGATGTGCCTTTCAGACAATGAAAATGTTTAAGAACTACAATTTTAGGTAGTTTGTATAATGTAAAAATGTCTGTCACGCTCCTGGAATCTAAAATATAATGAAAGCTTTCATTCTTGGCTGTACATAGCACTGTAGTATTGTATGATGGCATAATGTTGGGCACAAGAGAAGGAACACAACAGGAAAAATGACATGTCTGATTTCACCCAATGGTTTATTTCATACTAATAATCTGCAGCAAAGCTGAACTTACAATTTGTAGGAGGTAAGACAAATGTTTATTGGTGCCTGGGTGCACCATGAGAAAAGCCCTCAGTTCTTTGATCATGGCAAACTTTGTAGCACCCTGAAGGCATGTTTCACTCAGCTCAGGTAGATCAGGCAGGATTCAGAGCAAGAAACAAAACACAGGTCATTTACCAGGTACCAATTATACTGGGTTGCAAGCCAGTCACTGACATATTCAGAGACTAAAAACCTTCAGGAAGAGAAAAAGAGGAAAAGAAAAGAAAAAGGGAAAAATTCTAAGAATAATTGGGCATCTAGAAATAAGAAAGCAAAGACCCTGAATATTACAGATATAGTTTGGGTATCACTACTGTTATCTGCAGATTGCAATTCTCAGCATTTAAATCAAATACCTTGCAATGATCTCTTCCCATTGCCAAGTTCATTAAGGTACAGACCACACTGCACATAAATACACAGAGCTGTGTGCTGTGAAAATGGTAACTCCCTGACAGCACAGCCTCCCCCTGCTGCCTAGTAATGAGTGACTTGGACACCACCTGACAGTTCAACCTCAGATAAATATTTCAAACATATCATGCAAGAGATTCTCAGATCAATCCCCACCTCCAAGAAACCAGTGGAGTGAGACAGAAAGCCATTTTGAACTGGTGCACCAGAGCAGAACACAAACAGCAGTTTTCCTTGGTTTTTGGGGGGAGGAAGGGTGTGTTTCCTTTTAGCCTGTGCCACAGTAGAGTGATTAAAGGTAAGACACTGATCTGTGCATTTGGCACCTCAACACTAGAGCAGCACAAGGAATTTGGACAAATACATGCAGTGAACTCCTTTTACATTCGTTGTATGATGATCTGACATAGAATTAACAGAGTGTACAATGCCTGCAAAATCATTTTCAAATGGCTTCATGAAAAGTTTCTCAAGCAGCAGCATGCCAGACTTCTGAATCTGTCTGTGATCCTATCCGTCCATACACAAAATGGGCACATACTGAAAACCAGCAAACAGACTGAAATATCCTGCTTCTGTCACATCAGGTTTGAAGCCCATGAGATAAGCAAGTGAATTGTCTTTGCAACACCTGTTTGAGAAATAGAATTTATTTACAGATATGGAAAATGGGTAAATCCTTAGTTAAATAATTTAAACCAGTCAATAATAATGCTGCCAACAGAGAGAGAATGAAAACTACCAGAATATTTTCCAGATATGGTGGAATACACTTTGACCAACATTTACCTTGGACCAATGCCTCTTTAGAGCTGCATAATCAGAGCAATGTTCAATAAGGCTCAAAATCAAGATTTCATCCATGATAATAGAAAAAAAAATGGCTCAGCCACACATATTTACCCAGCTCCATAGCTAAACTCACATGCTGATTTAGCAGAATATGCCATCTTTTAAGAATCATAAAGTAAGATAAGTCTGTAGGCCAAAGCATGATGGATAATCAGATCCTGAACCCCAGGGCTCATCACACCGTTTTGAGACATTTGAAATAATGGTATCCATCCTGTTGGCCCTGCCCAGGGTAACTGCTCTGCCTGATTTCCTCCCCACTTTGCTTAGAGCACATCCCTGAGAGCTGTGCCATGGAACTGAGCACAGCACAGAAATTCACCCTGCTGAACATGCAGCAAACCTGGAGCCCAGCACAATCCCCTCCTTTGTGCAGGATGTGTGAGCACACTGCTCTTCCCACCTTGTCCTTGCTCCTGAGCTACAATCTCAGCAGGATATTGCCATGTCAGCATGCTTGGAGCTCCACCAGGCATCTCTGCACTTCACTCCACTGCACTGCATAGAGAGATGTGAAGGAATTTTCTACTCCCTATTAAAATCCTTCTAAAAATATGCTTAAACTTATATTCAAAAATAAAAATTAGACATGGTCATTTGTATTGCATAAATTAGGATCAGGGCACTGTGCTGGCATTTAAACAAACATTAATAATCAATGAATAGGGCAAAAAAAGATTAAAAAATAGCCAGTCAAACTAAAATCATGAGGATGAAAGTTTAAAAAAAAATAGAAGAAAAGGGAGAGAACTGAGACTAATTATCTGTATTTAAACATGTGAAGATCTTACTGAGTCTACAAGGTTGAGATCTTGTTCCCTAATCAAGTGCATCAAAGGCATTCCCCAAGGCTCACAGCAAAACTGCAGAACATCCATACAAATCATTTTTATTCAAGAAAGGCCCTGAAGTGGAGTGAGTTTTGCTCCCCTCTCTGTCACACTGCTGCTCAGTGCCGAGCTCCCAGAGGTGCACAGTCCTGGATCACACGGCTTTGCAGATCCACACTGACATTCCAAATGAGCTCTTCACTTTTGTTCTACTTTATTAATTATTAAGAGGTCCAGACTCTGCCCTCTTACTCTGCCCACAACATCCTGAACGTCACTGACTCCAGAGTGTAAATGAAGGCAGATTTTGTCCATCATTTAGCAAGCACTATGTAATTGAATGTTCCTCATTGTTCAGAATGATTGAAGGACTTAATTTACTAATAATTAACCGTACAAAGGGGCAATACTGAGTTTAGTTCTATTTTAAGGGGCTAATATGTAATGCATAAGTAGTTGTATATAAGCTGTACATTTTCAAACCTTTGTTCTGACTGTAAAATGTCAATTGGACTCATTCTGGTTTTTTGCTGCCTCAAAAAACATGCTGTGAATTTGTAGCTGCCATAAATGCTTAATGTAAGACCTAACTGTGCAATGCTGTGGGAATTCTCGTTTTAAAACTTATGAAAGCAACATTTTACTTACATTTTGTCCTCTCATGTCAAAAAAGAGTATAGACTTCAGTGTCACAATCATAATAGATGCATAGTAACTTGCAGAAAATCATAAGGAGTTGTTGTAACCTTCTACTTTTTTCTTCAAAAAAAGAAACATGCATAACATAATTCCCAGTGGGGGGAAAAATGTCACTGTGACTAGCAGTTGTGGCTTATTAGAAATTTGACTCAAAAACTTCAACCTCTGCACTTGTATAATTTTTGCCAAGAGAGAGTCAAATAAAGAGATAAATAAAATTACCCCTATTTTCTTTCAGTTATCATCATGTTATGGAACAATCACTTAATAAGCATAGATTGTACTTCTAACACAATAATCAGCTGGCACAGTCAGTGCTTGATTTTTTTCTTTTTAGTTTCTAACTTAATTGGCACAATTTTGTTGTGCCCAATTCTAGAACAATTAATAGTATTCAGCTGCATCTAGCAACCTACAGATCTGGCAGCTAAGAGCAGTGTGCCCCCAATTCCACACAAAGCTCAAAACTTGCAGAGAATCTCCAAAAAATTATACCTAAAAATTAGTTATGTAAAACACAGGCTCCACAAAGCCTGGATTCAAAGTTTCTGTAATTTCTTTATTTGCTTATTTTTATTTTTTCATGTAAATGTTACTTTTACTCCTCAGGAATGTAAAACAAGCCTCAGAGTTCTTCCTTAAACCAGAGAACACAAAACCTGCCGTGACTAGAAATCTTGGTACGATATTATGCTGTTCTACTAACAGCACTGCAAAAGAAAGCAGGAATTTGTGAGCTGAAGTGTGAGGAGTCTGAGTTATGGTACAGAATAAAGCCCAGCTAAAACATCCCTTTGATCTGAGTTACTCTTCACGCAGAATAAAGTGCCAGGGATCGTGGACTGGAGTTAACTTTTGTCCTAGCAGCTCGTGTGGGGCTGTGTTTGGGGCCTCTTGGTGACACAGTGTTGGTGACACAGGGAGGTGTCAGCTTTTGCAGTGACACAGTCACAGAGCGAGCACCAGGAGCTGGGAGGGGACAGCAGGGACAGCTGTCCCAAGCTGACCCCAGGGACAGCTCATCCTTCATGTCTGTGTCCAGCAACAAAAGCTGTGCAAATAAGAGAGGAGTGGAAGGGCTGTGTCATGGCATTTGTCTCCCAGGTAAATTACTGGAATAGATTTGCTGTCAGAGCGCAGCCACAGGGAGTCTGTGAGGCCCTGCAGAGATGAGTGAGGAAGATGTTAGATGTGGCTAAGGAATCTTTCTGCCCACGGAGAATGAAGGGAATCCACCTGCATTATCCAAAAGGGGTGGGGATTTGATCTCCAATTGATGCTCCAATCTTCATCACAAAGTGAAATCCCTCTCAGCTTGGCTCTTAGTGAGGTAAGAGAGTGAGCCTGGGGAAATGGGCAAGACAGACAAAAGCTACAAGATACCTCAAATATAATTCATTCCTTGTCTAAGGTTATCATGGGTTTTTCTTGACCAAGGCTCGCAAGAGTAGGGGTTGTTTTAAATTTCAGCTGTTCTCATCATTGCTGATAGAGTGCTTTTTAGAAATCTGGAATCTGAGGTTAATATAGTCATGCCTTAGGGAGCTTTAACAGAGGAAGATCCACATCTTTTCAAGCAAGCGGCAAATCAGTTCTTAATTCACCTGCATTTTGAAGACACTCAAAAGAATTAGATTATTAATTTCCATTTCTCTGTCTCTAAGCATCTAGCTAACAACCAGACTGAATCTCCCAATGTATTTACATATGTCATGCAGAGGGACATGATACATCTACTTTGTTTGACTGCTTCAATGACATGAACATGGATCAGTGGGAACTGCACTCCTTGAGTCCAAGGTAATTCGACCTGGCAGTTCCTGATTGAGGCCTGCTCCACACAATTGTTCTGTGAAACAAACTGGCAGACCAGTCTTGCATCCCTGAACACTGCAAAATCCTTGAAGCTATTTGATGGTGAAAACAAATGCTCAAATTTCACATGCACACACACACATATATATATATATATATATATATATATATATATATATATATATACACACATACATACATCCACCTTGTCCCTTCCAACTTAGGATATTTTTTAATTCTACCTACTACTTTATATATAGATGTGTATTTTCTATAAATATATGTATGTACATGTACATATGTGTTCTATATATGTAATATAGAATATGTGCTATATATGCTATATAATAGTTATGATTGCATCCTTGCTTTTCTGCATTTTTATAATTCACATGGGATTTTTTATGCATTATCTAAGAAGTGATTGCTCCTCTTTGCAAACCCCAAATGAATTATACAGACACACTGTCTCCCTAAGCCTGCTGATGGACATGTCCAAGAGAATTCTTAGACACCAGCCTATCAGGCAAGTGGCTGTGCTCTTCATTAAGGAAAGAGATACTTCCCCAGAGAGGCAATATCATTTAGGTCAGTCAGTCTCACACAACTATGACCAAATGACCTGGGGTTTTTTTGGTGGGGGAGATAGTTTTTCTTCCTTTTAATTTCTAGGCTTTAGAGCTCATTGAGGAAGAAGCTATAGCTGAAGCTTTGAATAAAAATTTTGGGAAAATGTAAGTTTGGGAACAGAATTACCATAATTTCAATGAATTCTGGCCTTCCTTACTATCTGCTCATTTACACCACCCAGTAAAAAAAAACAGTGTATGGTATTTGCTGCATCTCTAGTATGTGGCAACCAAGAAGACAGCTGGCAACAGAGCTTTACCCTAATTGTGGGGTTTCCTGATTGCTGCTGCAAATCCTGTTTTGCTGCGAGGCTTAGCCAGCACACATTAAACTGAAGATATCAGGATTCTCAGCTCTACAGAGATGAAAGAGACCTAGGGCAATAGAGTTGTTGAGATTTCCAAGCAGTGTAATTCCATTGATTTTAGTGCTGTCTTACTGGGGGTATCTGTCCCTACAGCTATCTATTCCTACTGTGAACACAGAAGAGAAATACTCAGAACACTGGAATGTAAAACCAGATGATTACAACAGTTTGTAGTTACTTTGATTCATTTAGTTTATCAGAGGATAAGATATTCACCAATATTTGAATTATTTTCCAGCTCAGGCTTGATCTTGGTTGACAAGAAGGCAAGAAAGTAAAGTGTGGAAGAGCAGAGATCTACACTCTCCCTTTCAAATTTCTTCCTATTTATTGTATGCAATTTCCCCGGGATCATTTTATGTCAGAAAGTGAAGTAATATTGTTATTTTTAAGTAAATGTGATAAAAATCATGCTAGGGATATGATATACCTTCTAAATTTCAAGTTTTCTTTGACATTTCAAGACTGATTTTGCCATAAACATATAATGGTCTGATCATCTATGTTTGTACAATAAGCAGGGTTAGAAACCTTACAACCTTAATATCTGGAATAACTAAAAATATCTTCCCTCCTTTTCATCTCCACTGCCTAATCCTACATTCAATTTCTGCAAGGATAGGTGTTCCTGAAGGTCCTATAGTCCTAGAACTGTTTGGAATGGAAGGGACCTTAAAGCTCACCCAGTGCCCCCCTGCCATGGCAGGGACACCTCCATTATCCCAGGTTCCTCCCAGCCTCATCCAGCCTGGCCTTGGCCACTGCCAGGGATCCAGGGGCAGCCACAGCTGCTCTGGGCACCCTGTGCCAGGGCCTGCCCACCCTCCCAGGGAAAGATTTTTTCCTTACACCTTAGCCAAACCTCCTTGGTTTCAGGTTAAAGCCATTCCCCCCTTTCCTGTTCACTACACATCCTTGTACAAAGTCCCTCTCCAGCTCTCTTGGAACCCCTTTAGGCACTGGAAGAGGCTCTGAGGTCTCTCCAGAGCCTTCTCTTCTCCAAACTGAACAATCTCAGCCTGTATCCAGAGCAGAGGGGCTCTGAGCATCTTCATGGCCTCTTATGGACTTACTCCAAGTCCATGTTCCTTATATTTAATATGTTTATTAGATTAAAACCATAGAGCCAACTGTGGTAAATGCTGAAGTATCCTCTATTTCATGTCAAAAGAAATGAATCAAGTGACTAACTCTAGTGTCTCTGCATAATATCAGAAGGTTCTTATCTTATAAATAGATATTCTGATTCACAGCATAGTTATAATTAAGCTTAAAAATTTATAATTGAATTAACATTTCAATTGAACCTAGCATTTTCCTAACCAGTACAAAAAACTGCCCAAAACAAAAATTCAATTTAAATGTTGGTTTGATTACAGAGACAAACAGTAAAAACTGTGTTGAACTGGACTGTGAAACTGATGAAAATGGAAGTCATTAAACAGCACACTGGAAGACAAAACGAAAGACAGTCTCAGGAGAGAAAGATAAAGCTGTTAAGGCTGATTTTAAGAGTCTTTAATTTGTAACAAGATGTTATTTGTCTCTTAGGCTAAACAATTTCAAAAGCATCATTTTTAAATATGTAATGTCACTTGCTGTGTACATGTAGGAAATATTCCCCAGATTTGCTAATGCTGTGTGATGTGGGCATAAATAAATACATCATATTGTACAGGTTGAGACAGCACCTGTCTGTCTGTCCTCCTACCACAGAATTCATGTATTGCTTATTCAATATAAAGCCTGCTTCGATGATTTGGCACATCTTTATTCAGAAAGATGGGCTGATGGCTGACAACTTTGATGCAATAAAGACTGCTGCAGCATTACTGGAAGAAAGTCATTTGATAAATGTATATTTTCCATTTTGCTTTAAAGGAATCTATTATAAGTGCAGCTGCTTTCTGAATGAAATTAATGCCGAAGTGAAGCTCCGTATTACAAAGTAAAATGGAACTCGCTCTCTAATATTAGACTGAAAGGCATTGTAATGCAGCAGGAGGATTGAACTTTGACTCCTTCAAGAACACTGATTCATACAATAAAAAGGAGAAAAAAGGCTTTAAAAAATGCTAACATCCTCTTTTCAAAGCTTAGTAAAGCTGGTGTCCAGAAAACAGAATAGCAAATACAGGTCGTATGCATCTCCAAAGAAGATGTACCCTAAGGAATACAGCAAGGAATCCACATAACAAAATTCTGAAAATTGTTTTGAAGTTTTTGAAAGATACTGAAACACACAATTGGGAGGAGAATCTCTCATCCTTTTTCCCATCAGCAGTGATACCTTGCTTATTTAAATGGGTTTTAACCAAGGTATATACTGTTGGATTACAGCTAAGCTTTACCAATCCTTTATGATTACAACTTCACATCTGAGAAATTCTCCCATCCTTTTCAAGATTAGAAAAATGTTCCTGTTCAACACTGGCTATGAATTAGGGGGTTTTACTTTCTATTTAAAAAGGTGTGTTTTTTCCTTTTCTGGTGGAAGGCAAGAAGGCAGGAAAGCAAGCAGGGAGGCCTATCTCCTTTTTTATATATGGATTTGATACTTCCAAATGATGGGTGTAGACTTGACTCTCCTGTTACTGACAAAGAACCAAACTCTGAAAGTCAAATTGCTACCTTGGTTTGGACACAGATTTCAGGCCCTTGACACAGTCAGAGATGAGAGATGTTTTTTCAATGGTGAATTACAAACAAACATCTGGGATTCACCAGTTCTTCTTGCAAGTTCCTCAACCTGATCTCATTTTTCCTTTAGTGATTAAATTTAGATCTCATTTTTCCTTTAGTGATTTTAGTTATTAATGCAAGATAATTTTGATAATTTTATCTATCTCAATACTAAAATCTACTGAGTCTTATATTCCAACCCTTTTTTTCCTACTTTCTGTTCTCTCAATATTTCCTTATTCAGACTTCAGAAATAGAAGCAGCACAAATTATCCTTAATTACTTCTATGAAAAATCCCTATTATCAACATTTTAAACTTTTACGGAACCTAGACATGATTTTGTTTCTGTACATTCTTGCTTTTTGTGTCCATAAAATATTTTGCAAGTAGAGAGAAGACTTCCTAAAAGAATACTGAATATTCTATTCTCATTTTGCAAGAGAAAAGCTGTCTCACATGGCATTGAACAATCCCTCCTCCTTAGCAGACTTGGTCGAAAGATCACAAGTCTAGGTGCAGACACTTCTTTCCAAATGTTATCTTTTGTTTCCCTGCTTTCTTTGTGTTTGGCTTGCAATAGTCTGTACCTTCCTGCTGGATAGCTGGCTAACCCGTTTCTAATATTTAAACTTTTTAGGTTTGGTCTCCTCATGACCCTAATACAGTGCATTTACACTACACTCAAAGGAGATGAATAGCAAGCCTACCAGATAAATGGCCACAGACTCACAGCCTTCAAGAGACTTATTCACCGGTGTAACAGCATTAGCCCACAAGGGCACTTTCAAAAGCTTTTCATGCCTTTCTATTCTCTTGCTTCCAATCTCTGTCATTACTGGGTGATGTTGCTTTCAGACAGTTTGGGCTTTTGGTCACTGCCAGCTTGGGAAAGATTCATATTTATGACCTTGAACTGAAAAGCTTCCTGCTGCCCCTCAGCCACTTGTGCCGTTCCTTCCATCCTGCCACTCTCCTTACATTGGAACTCATTTCCTTTCCTCTTCAGCTTAATCACTCTGATCCTGCATTTTGGTCCTTGTGGCAATGGAGCACAAGGACTGCAGAAAATATAAAGCTACAGTTGAATACTGCGTTATTCATGGCACCATATTGCGTGCTGTACAAACCAAGGAAGAGAGCCCTCCATCCCACAGACAGCTCCCAGCCCTGGGCTCTCTGGAGCAGGAGCTCACACTCCTGACCTCAGTGCAGTAATAAACACAAACCCATCTGAAATGTGAGCATTTTGTTATTGCATCCTGCTTTATTCCTTCCTTGCCAGATGTACACATCAGGCTCACAGTGACAGGCAAGGAGGAAATAAGGAATTAGTACTGAATCTGTATTGTTGCACAAGGCTAACTTATATCAGAAGCAGCCATACACATTTCTGTCATCTTGGCCAGGGCTTATCATACAGCCAGATTTATGATTTCCCCTTGGCTTTGTTTTGGCTTTTAAAGAACAGATGAAATGTGAATTGATACTAAATTGCTGCTGGAACAAGAAAACCTGGCAAGTAAAGACATTGGGCTTGACTGCTACCTGTTTAAAAGCCTTTAACCAGGTAGCAGTCACAAAAGCAAGGACAAGAGACAGAAAAAGCAATAAATCACAGTCAGAAACACCAGCTCTAACAAAGAGGAGATAGTGAAGAGAGAACCAAAGACAGAACTCTCAGGTTCCTGAATGATGGGTGATTGGAGGAACCATTCCAAGCCTGAAGAACAGATAAGAAGAGGTGAATTACTGTGTCATAGCAATGACTGATTTCAGTGCAGGGGTGGCTGTGGGAACCTGCAGAATTTATGGGGTGTTTTAAGCAGCTCTTGGGAACGTGAGAAGGAATCAAGTTGACTGGGGAGAAACAAGCACGAGAATTGGAGAGGAGGGTTAACATAAAAAGAAAAAAAGAAAAAGAAAGGCTGATTGCCAGAAAACAAGCTGCTGCTCAGTAGAGTTCTCTAGAAAGCCCTGTCCCTAATAACTGAAGTTTTATGAAACTCCATCCATCTCTTTTCTGTGTGACTTTGCTCTCTGCTTATGCGTGATTCACAAGCAAACTTGAGGTTTCACTCAGCAGTAAGTCCTGCAAAGATGTGAGACTGGAGACAGGATAAACAGGGCTTAGGTTCTGGGTTTGGATTCTGTGAGGACTTAAGGTCCAGTGCAGGGCTTAAGATGCATGAGAAATGAGAACTTCAATCAAGCTGCAGTAGCTGGGAAGATGGAATAAACCAGAAACTGTCAAAAAACCAACCCAGGCTGGAGATAGCGAGGCCAATAATCAGGGCAACAGTTCTGTGTGGATTTATAGCCAAAGTCTGGGGGCTTTGCAAGTATAAGAGTGGCTGTGCATCAAGACAGAGAGAGTTTGGAGACAAGGAACAGGCCTGGGCTGTTTTAACGTGTTCCTGTAAGTGCTGTAGGTGGCAACAAAGGCAATGAATGCTGTGTGTTGATCTGTGTATCCAAACGTGAATGAGCTCTGTGTGTGTTTGTGCACATCTGCATTTTTGGGAACACATAGATTGTTGGTATGACCTACAAATGGCAAGAGCAGGAAACAGACTGGGAAGGAGAAATTCAGGTTCCCCCAAGGGCCCCAGCCTATTTTGGACCTTTGTTACAATGATGCATACAGACCATAACTGTGTTTTTCTGTGAAAAGCCTGTCTTTTAGCTGTTTTAGTCAGCTCCAGAAATTTTTCTCATTTCTTTTTTTTTTTCTGACTACACAACTATAAAATTTTAAGTTCTATCTTTGTTTGTTGATTTGTTCTATATGTTCTATGTTCAGCAGCTCTAACATGATGAAGGGGAAATAAAGCAGTCACACTACAAAATTAATCCCTTTGTCCCAAAGGTAGAGATCAAAACACATTCAGCTGATAAGGCAATGAGCATGGAAGTGGAATTACCAACTCTTGGAGTCTGTGCCAGGTATAATATAATAAAAAATCATAGCAATTATTACCAATAATTTTTAAAAGACTTTATAAGAGCAAAATGAGAGTAATTAAGATCTCAGACCCAGCTCTTTCAGTTCCATGTCTATCTTCAGACTAGAATTATAGTACAACCAGGAAGGGCTACCTTTTACAGCTTGCAAAATATATCAGAAATTAATTCCCAAGCATCATTATTCTATTCTGTGCAAGACACAAATTTAAGGGAAAAAAGTGAAGGAAAGAGCAGCAGCAGTGATGAAAATGAGAATGCCCTGCAGGAGCTGATAAGATTTCAGCTGGACAGCTTCTGCTGTTTCCTTGCAGCCTTTTTGGGGCTGATAATCAATACCTGTCTTCATCACTTCTGGTATTTTGCCTTACACACAATAGCATCTTTTGGGAATACATATAAACAGCTATTAGATTCAAATATAAATCCTTAACTGAATATATTTAGAGATTTTTCCCCCCCTGTGCTTAGAAGGAAGGAGACACTTGAAAAAGATTCAATCAAAGTACAGAGTGAAGTGATAAAAAAGTGACAACACAGCAGCTGTACAGTCTTTCTGGCATAAGGAAACAGCATCTGTAAGGGGAAAAGCTGTGTGCACACATGCTCACACAGAGTTTCAGGGCTCAGTGGAGTAGTTGGTTTGGCAGCTTTGTAAGTTCAGTAAAAACATATGTAATAAGAGTGAAAGTATCTTTGTAATTCCCCTCCATGACAGGCTCTTCTCTAAAAGTGCAGCGATGATATGAGCCACCAAAATCAATCCTTTTTGGCTTTTCTGTTTCTGGAACGGGCAGGTCTGAGGAGGGTACACCAGTGGAGGCCCACAAAGGTGCAGGTGTGGCTGAGGGAGCCAGTGAGACACTGAGCCACCCCCAAACCTTGGAACCAGTTTATGGCTCTCCTCATCCATCCCAGCTCTGCAGGTGTGAGGCTGCAGAGTCACTCCTGACCCTTTCACTCCTGGCCCTTTAAGTCACATTTCATGACAACAAGACTTACTTTTTTTTCTTTTAACACATAAAATGTCTCAGAAATTGAGTGCAAATCTTCTTGTTCCTTTGTTTGGTTTTAAGATAAATCATGTCTACAAGGATTATAAGTGTAATACTGCTTTTGTTGGAAGTTCTGATAAAGGTGCTTGAAAGAAAAAAAAAAAAAATCTTTCATTACCAAAAACCTTTGCCTTTCTCAATGCAGTAAAATTAACACAATGAAATTCCCTGCCCCAATATCAGTAACACATGTTCAAAGTAAACTTTGAATTGTGTATTCAGAATTTTACTAAAATACGTAAATAAATGTGATCATCTCCTTAGGTACAAAACAGCTATTTAGCATCCCATCTCAGAACTGATCTTTGGAGGTATTAATGACTCTATGAAATTTTTCTTTGCCTGCTCCTAGTAAGTACCTTCTTCTTCCATTAATCTATCAAGGAAATTTATTATTAATCCCATCAGTTGTGTGATCCTCTCCTTCACACCTGAGTAAAACATTATGAAGAAAAGTGGCTAAGCCAGGAGTCCCCATACATTGGGAGACTTTGGTTTTATTAGTTTTTTCCCCTTTGGTAAGGATTACTGTCCTATTTATTTGTTTACTTAACATAAATTCACAAATTAATTTAGTCACCGTGTTATCAGCACTATGTGTTAATGATTGGAGTTTCAATTTCTAGAATAGCTCCAGAGACCAAATCTAAAAGACTGGATTAGTCAGAGCACGAGTCTGCACACGTAGGGATTTTTAATAGCTGTTACACCTGGATGGCCCCTGGCTCCATGTGCAGAAGGGGCTGTGATAATTTTGGAATCTCCGCGCTGTGACAGAGGCACAGCTGAGCCACCGCTGCCTGCGGCGTGCAGGCGCACCCAGAGCGGCCTGGGGTCATGCAAAAACGCCGAGAAACGGGAATAAATCAGAAATGCCTACATTTCACCTCAGCTCTGTTACCGCTCTTTGCTTTATGCTGCCTCCCCTGCGAGCAGCCCCGTCAGGAGGTGCCAGAGGAGAGACCCTGAGGATGCAGCGTTCGGGTCGGTGACAATGACAAGCTGAGCAGCTTTCACTGGAGGCTCTCACCATCACCCAGAGCCACACGAGCACATCGACAGTGGGAAATGGGCGATGTAGTGCAACATTCCCCACTCCGCTCTTTCTCCCATATGCTGAAGTTGGGGAACAACAAAGAGAATTGAGCAAATCCTACGGTATTTGCTTACTCACAGCTTCTTACTTCTAATTCTTAATGAATATTATTTTTTTAATCATCTGTGTTTGATGTTGAATGTGCTGCAGAGCAACCACAGGGCAGCAGAAGGAATGAGCACACTTGGGAGACACACAGTTACTTATTAAAATAGTTTAGACGTTTATATTGTGAGGCTCTTTTCACAAAAGGAATGAGCCTCCCCCAATGCTTACTGAAACCTAATGCAATGTGGGAGATGTGTACCAGCTACTTCTGTGATAATCATGGTTTGAATGTGCACAGTCAATTAGCTAACAGAACAAAATCCTTCGTGAGAGCCTTAAGAAAACATTAGATTATACTATCAAATATACCTGGCTAGGTAATTACAGTGTTGTGCAGTAGCTTTAGAATTTAGAGACACTAAATCAGCTGCCAACAACGCACACAGCCCCCTTTGGTACAGCAGGGCTCCTAGTCTGACTGAAGCACGGAGCAGACCTGGATTGCCCAAGGTCTGGCTGTGTCGGTGACAAGATGTGGCTGGAGCTGACTGGAACCTTCCCTGGGACAGCAGTGTCTGGAGAGGCTGCGAGGCCGGTCTGAGGCGCATGATGGATCGGCTACACAGCTTTACTTCCATTTATTTATTTCAGCTGCTAAGCTTCTCAATCTGCATTTTCATGAGCTTTCAGCAGAATCATTGAATCCAAATGGAAATAATCTGTCTGGCTAACAAGGGTGCACCAACCAGCTAATTGTATCATCTAATGGAAATTCAAATGAACAGGAAACAGCTTTGAGCTGCAGCACAATTCCAGGTGCCACAGTGAAGGCAGGAAAAACAGTTACAGCTGAGAATCTGTTGCAGGGATGTGTAGGCAGTCAGAACCAACAGCAGCAGGCAACACACTAATCCCTCAGAATAACTCTTGGCAGGTTAGTTTCCCTGTAATATTTTGTTAACAAATAACAAAGTTGTCGATAATATTGTGGGGGAAAAAGACTTGTAGATAACGCAGTGTAGTTAAATAATCTTCTTTTGACAATGGCAATTAAAGGGTAATATTCCCATCTTCAACAAACACATTTTATTAATAAATCTATTCTGCAATAATTGGGTTTTTTTCTTCTCCAGAAAAAATTATTTTCTGCTGTAAAAAAAAATTAAGCATATTCATGGAGTCTGAAAAGGTCAAAGAGACCTGAATCTGAATGCTCCTATTTTTTATACTGTTGACCTACAGGGTTAAGATAAAAGTCAGTCACCATGATGATATTCATAGATGACTTTTTAAAGGTAACTTTGTTCATAGTGACAGAAAGATACAGTAGTTTGAATACAAACTCCAGAAGTGAAGAATGAGGACAAATATCTCCCTGAGGAAAGCAGACCTCATCCAAGGTCCATTGAATTAATTAGCATCAACATTAGCTTTGCCTAGGGGGCTAAAGCCTCTCTTTATTTTATCTCGGATTGCATCATCCCCCTGGCTCTTTTTTTTTTTTTTCCCCCCCTCCCCCTTTTTTTTTTTTTTTTTTTTTTTTTTTTTTTTTTGACCAAGCTGCATATCACAATATGTAGACTGGCATCCAAAACCACACTTAATCATCTTTGTGAGCTAATCCATTTATGTATCCAGCACTTAGAAAGAAATTACGTTCATAATGGTGTATTTTCGCATTTGAACTCTCTGACTTCAATTCAGCTGTTACCACTCCTAAGGCAAAACAACAAAATCTGCCTTGCAGCAATCTGAATTAGGGAGATACTCATAGTTCTATTTTGCTTTTAGAAGAAATGTTGTCCTTTCAGCAATTTAAATCTAACAAATTTAACCCATGCTTGAATGCAAATGTAGTATCACCAATCCATGGGTGTGTAGCCAAATATGTGGTAGTATATGGGCATAAATATTTAGCAGTTGCAACATCCTCTGTTAAATTTGAGACTTGCAGCCCTTTTTCTTCAAGAAGACCACCAGTAGTGGCAAGCTGGAGAAATCCAGGAACAGTAAGACTGCCTTCTTCTACTCCAAATTTGAAATTATTTGCTAAGTCTTAAAATGGTGTTAGTTACAAACCCCAGGGCTTTGTTGTAGGACAAACATTTCTTCATTCAGTGGCTAAGATATGTCAGCATTTCTCAGATCATCAGTTAAGCCAACAGCTCCTGCACATAAAGGACACTGACATTTTAGTCCCCTGTGTGGTCGATTTTGTTCCCCTATGTGTCTTTGTTGGATGGCTGGTCAGTACCCAGTTTGCAAAACAGGGATTCATTCAAACACAGAATTGTAAAAAATTAGAAACTTTACCATAATCTGGTTATTGAGCATCGCTTTTTTGACTGCTCTAGTCAAGAGATAGAAGAAACTGCATGCAGAGGAGCTGGTACCTGCAAGTCCCTCTGCTGTTCTTGCTACAACAGCTTAAAACTTTATGGAAGTTCCTTTAATCCCCTACAGGAAAAAGTATTGTCTTCCTTTTAAAGAAAAAAAAACCCCAGAATTGAATAAATGACATCTTTTACTTCAAACAAGAAAATCTGAGTTAAGACTGAAACTTTTAATTCTCTCTGCATTAACTGTAGATACTTGGCTTTCTCATCTTTAATTTTGGGAGGAAAATGGGATTGTTACAGTATTGCTGCAGTCCACTTCTGAGTTTTTATGTTTTATTTATTGCTATATTTAACATGTCAAGTTTTTTGCACAACTGCAAGAATAAAAGCAATTTGTTGGCTGCAACCTCCTACAGACCATGACTTCTGTGAAATTCCTGTATGATTGTCAGAGGTTATAGCATAGATACAACATCAGGGGACACAAGAAATGAAATCCTGTGCTCTCTGTCTCAGTGCTGGAGTGCCTGTCTGAAATTTTCAAAGGTAGTAATACCTCAGAAAGGGGAAGGTGACCACCAAGACTATGCTTTGTACAAGCAGGATCTGCGGACTGGTGTCTCAGAGAAATCACATGCATCCATCTCACAGCTTTGAAAAAGGCTGCTTACACAGTGAGCACTTCTCTTGTTGGACTCAAATATTCTCATTTAACTGTTTCTTAGAGGGAAATGGAAAGTGTATAAGGAACACCTTGAAGGGATTGATGACACCATTGAGCACATTTGTGGGACAGCTCATTAGATACCATAAAAAGGGCCCCTCACAAAGTACATTAAAGAATCCGAGGGAAGCACATTCTTGATAAGTTTTAGATCCCAACTCAAAGGCACCACGCCAGCTTTATGACAATGGGGTGAAGCCAGTGTGGAACACTTCAGAAGGATTTACAGGAATAAGGTGTTCAACCATGTATCAGGGATGATCAATGAGGAACAAGAGACACACTTCTCTACTGATGTTACAGACCGGATAGACAAGACTGCACAAAAATGTAAAAATAAAATCAACCTTCTAAGTCAGAAGGTGATAACTTTTGTAACAGGCACCCCTGCCATCACTGCCTCTTTTTCATGATTTTTCTTTTGATACACAATAATCTTCTATACCACCTGAAAAATCAGTCTGGGTCTGGTTACTAGATCTAGCTCAACAAATGACCCAGTTTCTCCACTTGACATTTCTAATGACAAATAATTTTTTTCTCTTGTCATTAGTAGTCCACAAGAAGAATTCAGTTACTCTTAAGAATTTTATTCCTGTCATAATTTAGTGGTACATAGACCCTGAGAATGAGACCACATCGAGCAAAATTCTTACTAGGGGATAGAAAAGTCCCTAATCTTTGTGGCTGTACTCTGTTTCTACCTTTAGCACTTTCACATAGCTGAAATCAGAACACTAAAAACCTGAATGACACATTGCATGCAGTGTGAAAAGATGTTAAACAGTATCAAGACCAGTTCTCAAACCTAAACAGATATTTTTCATTATGAGGTAGTTACTCCTAACTAAATTTGAGATGCTGACACTAAGTCTTGCCTAATCATTTCCATTTATATATCTTAGCAAAATGAGAGGCACCAGGAAAACAACAATCCTGGGGTACTCCCTGCTCTGCAGTATGGTTTCCTGACAAGAGGCACTTCCACCTCTCAAGTCTACTCTGTCAAGCTAATTGTGACAACTCCTATTTCTTCCAAGATATTTACATTCCCATCAGCTGTCATTTCTCTGTCAAGAACAGTAAAATGTCATACCTGGAGATAGTTCAATGGAGCTGAAGTAAAGCAGGCCTGCAAGCTCTACAAATCAATCTCCATGGATAAGTTGCTTCATGCTTTTAAGAAACCTTTTCCCCAGAATTAATTTCTCCCTAGTCTGATGGGCCTGACAATTCTGAAGTATCTGTTACCTCCTCTATGTAAAAAAATCTATCAAAACCAACGAAGAATTACATGTTGTACTCTATTTAAACCTTTTCTGATTTGGTGATGCCAAAAGTAAGTGCTTTTAGAACAGAAATACAGGGTTTTAGGTCTGCAGGGTGCATTAGGAACAAACAACAGGGCCTGGTATTATACTGCAGCAATTTTGATTAGTATGACTTAGTTTGTTGCACCCAAAGGCAGTGGCTTACAAGGTACAAGAATATCTGATCTAGAATTTTCCTGTGACTATCACAAAAGAAACAGCAGTAAGCTTCAAAGTCAGAGGCCACAGACAGGTGGAAGTTTATCCATGACTAATCCACTCACTAAAACTTAGTACTAGTGAGAATCACAAATGAATTTATCCCTCAAGGTTGTTGTGTCCTTCTGAGTACTGCTATTTTCATGTGTTATGGACAGAAATTTCAGCAGTGACATTGCTTTAGGTTTTGTGTTCCAATCTTGAACTGACTCAAACAAGCATACATAGAAAAAGTACTCAGCACTTCATGAAAATTCCTCATATTGTTTCAATTGCCAACCCCAAGTCTCCAGCCTCTCTTGACTATGACACAGGCAAATTTTATGCAGTCTACAATCTAGCTGCAATATCACTGTCCTTGGGGTTTGATTATACTTTTGATGCAAATAATGGTGGAATGCAATGAGAAGGTTTCATCCTCCCTCCCCTCCACTAAGCTCCTTCAAGGCAAAGGATACTTTTAACATTGCAAGACCAGAGACATTTTACATTAGAAAGGAGAGCAGTGATCATATCAGCATAACTTAACGGCTTCATCTGAAAATGGGTTTTTCAGAACTGATTTTACCCACCTGCAGTTGACTTAAAATTGCACAATAACCAACTTATAGAGAGCTGATAGTCATCACAAGTGGGTTTTGGTAACAAAATTAACAGAGGGAAAAGCATGCTTTAATATTATACAGCATTGTGTTGTATTGCTGCCATACACTACACTGATTAAAACTATTATAAACTCTTTTGTTGACTTTGTGAAACATTATATTCCAAGGACTTTTATGTACTTTGTACACGTTTGTTTACAAATTATCTTGAAATGAAATCCATATTGTAGGTTTACGTGCCTCAGGATGATAACAATCTACTTAGTGCTTAAATGCAGAAATGCACAGGCATAACATGGATAGGTCTACTGAACTAATTTAGATAAAATGGAATGTAAAAATAAATAATAATATCTGGGACTGTAAGTACTTTGTCACCAGCAATTTTTATTAAAGGTTAAAAATATTTAATGTAAAGCCTTGCAACAGTCTTACAAAAAAACAAACTATAGATCTTCAAACCCTGGTCATCTAATAATTTTTGATATTGCTACCAGTGAAACCCCTAGGCCCACAAAAATAGACAGGTAGAAAGAAGGCTGAAAAATCAGAATTCTTAACTTTGAAGGAAATTTTATATAAAAAGCAACAAATAAATATAATTCAGTTGTACTGATTATTATGGAATGATCTTCCACCAATTCCTACAATGTGGTGACTGTACTGACAAAGCAGAACTAACTATATATATATATCTAATTTATAGTCTATGAGGGCCTGACCCTAAATTCCAATATAACTAACCTTTCCCAGTTGCTCATTTGAGGTGTAGCAAAATAAACCTACAGATCCTTTTCCCTCTGTTCCTGTCTGCCCTCTGAGCAGTGGTCTGTGTGAAAGTGGGGACACCACAAGTTTAACAGCCCATACCCTGTCATTCTTGACAGAGCACCAAGCAAGGACATCAATGCTAATTAATCACTGTCACAAGTGGACCATGTGTCAGGATGTCCTATTTAAGGTCAGAAAGTGATGTCAGTAATTCCATACCACAAATGTTGGAGAAGACATGAAAAATGTGATTTTTCATTGGAAGATTAGCAAGTGCTGCTCCTATTTCAGAAGTTTCTGTAAAGCATTTCCATGTACTGATTGCTTTCAAACAACTGCTGCTATATTGCGATCGATTGCAGTAACAACAGTTCTGTAAAATATATTTATCATTGTACAGAGCACTAGTTTACTTATTCTCCACCTTTTAAATTCCTTTTTGCTTAACCTTCTGATTAAACATTACTATGTTGCAAATTATGAAAGAGAAAATCAAAATTGTTTTAAAGCATGACTCAGTCTTAGAGAAAATATTAAATGAGCAGCTAGCTAGGGTCATATGAAGCACAGAATTCTCAGACTTCTAAGGCTGGAGGCTGACCAAAGGTAACTTGCTGACCTCAAGCATAACCAAGCACCACAGATAGGTCATATTCATCTGAATCATCAGCCACTAGTTCATTTAAGGAGAAATGGATAAAGTTAACGGGTTTCACAGCTTGATCTCTTTTGGTGATCATATGTTTTAGATAATGTAAAGTTAACTTCCTCTGCTTTGACAGCATGCAATCATAAAGGAAAAATTACTATGAAAACCAAAGTCATGGATATCTTTGGAAGAAATTGAAATATTTTAACATTTAACAGAATGACTTGGGAGGGACCTTAGAGATCATCTTAATACCAACTCTCCTGCCATGGGCAGGGACACCTTCCACTAGACCAGGCTGATCAGAGCCACATCCAGCGTGGCCTTGAACACTTCCAGGGGTGGGACAGCCACAAGTGTTATAAAATTGTAAGTATTGATAAGAATCACACAGGCGTGTGTGTATGAAGTAGGATCTGAATGATACAGCAGAATCCTACAATAACTTTTTCTGTTGGAGTGAAGCTGGTGTGGGTTTGATCAGCTTCCAAGAGCGTAGTTTGCTTCTGTATCTCAGGTTGTTGGATATGAAACCACAATGTAGACTCCTTTAGGAGCTCAAAACAGAAAACAGGTTCCTGGAACCAGTAAGGCTGTTCCTGTTTCTCAGTCATAAGGAAACAGCATCATTCCGTGTTTTTCTCTGTGTAATTATTCAGAATCCCCTTTTGTCCTTTCTGAATGACTTTTTACATGACTGTAACAACTTCCTGGTGTTTAATGTGTTAATGCAAGACAAATTTTGGCCTTGAAGGTCTGCAAGAATATTCAACTGCATGCACTTCCCTATCTGTCTACTGGTCTGTAACAGCTAAGTCAACTCCAGCAACTTTCAGATCAGTCTTATTCTCCCAGTCTTTGGTATCAGCTCAAGCTCTAAATTTCCTATGATTTGCCAGAAGCAAAAGCAGTGCTACACATTACTCAAAGATGGAAAGTCAAAAATAAAATGATGAATAAAGAGGAACATAGAAAAGCTTCACATGAAAATGTAATAAATATGCAAGAGGTCACTTGTCAGAAACATCCTTTCCTGCATTAGGAAAACATATTCCAAGAATTTCAATTGAAGAATACACATATATAGATCCCATGAGAACTTGCTTCAACATTCCTACATATTCAGGATTGATAAAATCAAGTATCTTCTGTATTTTTAAAATTATTCTACCAGGAAGTGAGTGAAAACTTGGCTACATCTCGTTTGGTCTTGAAAGCTCTCTCATGTATAGCATACCTCTTTGGAAAATGCCTGAACTGAGTTGCAAATCTGAATAGGAGCAAGCTTCCACATTTTCCTTATATTTGCATACAGATGGCAGTTTTTCAAAGATAAAATTATAAGCTGCTAGTACACTGTCAAAGTTCAAGCAATCTGTGTTTAGTACAAACATTTCTAATAGAGTTACATTGCTGTATTGAAAATAATTAAGTAGACAATGGACCATTTCTCATCCATTTAATGATGCTGTACAAGTATTGGGAGGGGTATTTCACAGCCTGGGCACTCTATTTTTTTTTTGGTTTTGTTTTGGTGGTTTCTCCATGCTCATCACAATTTCCATGGAACCACTACTCATGGAGCATGGATGCTCACAGAGAAACCATATAAAAATTCCTTTTCAAACAGAATGTCATTCTCCTCTTGAATTTAAAGCAGAATTAAATTATCATGCAAATTCACAAAGCTGCTTTTCCTATGATTTTTAGCTATCAATAATACCCTGAAGTCCACAAAACAGTATTTCACTTGCTGTTGCAATCAAGGAATCTGTACTTGTTCTAACAGGTACAAGCAGACTTGTGCCAAATTTCTGCAGTCTCTGTGTCATCTCCCACGTGATCAGGTTTTTTGACAAAGAAAATGTAACAAGAAATTTGGTCTTAGAGGATTTGCTAGAAGAGTTTCAAATAATCAGTTTTTTTTCTTGTGTCAGAACAGTCCCTGCCTCTACTGCATAAAGCAGAAAAAGCCTTATGGCAGTTATTGAGATCTGCACTGATCCATGCAAAAATCATTTCTCCACTCATCCTAGAAAGTATAAACCCATCTTTTCTTAAGAGATCATGATCAATGTTATAATGATGTGCAGGTATAGCTGGACTAGCTACAAAGCATAATCTAAAGACTTCTTTTCAGATCATATTGACCGAAAAGTTACAAGGAAAATATGTATAATGAAAAGTATTTTCAGAAACTACCTAAATTTTGCCATTCTGCATCTCACCAACAATTGAGTTCAATTTGATGTGAAGTTTGTAACTAAATTACCTTTATGCTTGAAAAGAGTCTATCACAATGTATAGTGTTTGAAAATACAGGTCTTGAAAAACATTCTTTTGTTTTTGTTCAAATGAAAAATGGCCATGAGTACAGATTTAAAAAATTAAAAAGTAATTCCAGGGCTTATTTTTTTTGTCTCACATTGGTGCTTTTTTTTAACTTCTGGGCACTGTGTCTCAAAACAAAGTCTGAGGGAGGGACTTTCAACTCTAGCTGTAGGAATCCTTAATGATCATCTTCATAAATTTAGTTGTCTTTTCTGAGCTCAACAAGGTCCTGTTCATCTTGCAAATTCCACAATATGTCTTTGAAGCCCTGCCCAGTATTTTTTGCAGCAGCTCAGCCAAAGTACCAGCTCATCAAATCTGCTGGTGGCTGAAGAACTTCCTCTGCAAACACATCTGCTGCTGAGCCTGGCACTGGTTGAAAATTCCAAAAGGACTCTGGTAAAAGCAGCTTCTAGGAGACATTCATAGAATCACAGAATCATTTAGATTGGAAAAGATCATTGTGTCCAGCCTTTAACCCAGCACTGCCAAGCTGGCCATTAAAGCTGACTATTAAAGTGATTAAAGTGCACTCCAGGCATCCTGGGCTGCAGTGATCCACACTGCTGGAGTTTGCAATCCTGAGGGACACGGGCCAGACCAAGAGTTGAGTCAGGACCCTGAATTTCAGGGAAGTAAAATTTTTGCTCTCGGATGAAGTCAAGAGGAGGCTTTGAGAGACTGCCTTCAGGGAGAAGAAGCAGAAATGAGCTTAAATTATACTTTCCACAGAGCACAAGAAATCATGCAAGGAGGGCAAGAAACTAAAGAGCAAGAAGGAAATTTGCAGGTGGTGGAAAGAGGGACAGGTATCCTAGAAAGAGTAAAGGGATGTGCTTGGTTGTGTAGGGATGGGGTGAGGAAGGCCAAGGCACAGCTGGAGCCATTGGTCAGTGACTCAATGTCCAGATGGGGATCAGTGACAAGTGGTGACCCTCAGGGGGCTGTATTGGGACCAGTGCTATTTAATGTCTTCACCAATGACACAGGCACAGGATTGAGAGCAGCATCAGGAAGCTGGGCAATGTCCCATTCCCACGCTGGTCACAGTCAGGCAGAGTGTGGGCAGGTACCTCCAAGCTCATCTAGAAATTCTGAACCACCGTGAGCTTAGAAAAGTCTCTCCCTTTTGCTAGTCCAGTACCAACTGCACCACCTGGCTCTGCTTCGGCGTGGGCATCAGACACACAGAATGCTAACTGACATTATGGTGTCATGACTATGATGGAAGACTTCTGATGCTATGACTTTGCTTTCAGAAAATGTATGAATTTTAATATAGAAATCTATTATTTATCTTTGTGGAACAGTATTTCCCATCAACTGATGTTTTCCATGTAAATAGAAACTTGCCTTTAGATTATCCATTTGAAAGACCTGTGACAAGGGTTTAAATTGACCCTGCTGCTGATGTCAGGGAGAGGTTGTATGTAGCTAATAGCACACCACAGCCAAGATATTAATTCAGGATTTGATACAGATATTTGGTTTTAAAATTAAAATTATAAATGCATATTCATACAGTCTGATCTTTCAAATATACATATATTCACGTAACCTTATTTACAAGGAAGTGTGAGAACATTTATCATGGATTTAGAAAATTAAGCAAAGGCTTAAATTATTTCAAATCAAAGGGATATGGAAAGCATATTTTAACATTGAATTGAATATCAAATGGCAATGATGGAAGTCAGTTAGAATTCATAGCTGGACTATCCATGCATTCCTGTTTCAGACTTACAGGATAAATATCGGTACATACACTCCCTTCCCCAAGATAAAACCTTGCTTTACTGTTTCTGTAAAACCCTTAGCTATATTTTGACTACCATACTATTATTATAATAAATAACAGCAAAACAGAGAAGAAGTAATAAAAACAACAAAAAAAGATCTCCTAATAGAACCATTTATTGACTTCATTAATAGCCTAAACGCTTAAAGGTTTTATATTACCAACTGTGCAGCACTGAGACATCTACACATATTTTAATTAACAGCAATCACACACACTAATAGTATAACCTACTGCTTAAGTAAATGAACATCCTTGCCCCCTGCTGCCATGAAGGGGCTGATAGGCATGCGCTTTATTGACAAAGTAAGCTAATTTACAGAGTGATTGTCCAAGAGGGAGCTGCTGTTTATTTGTAGAGTTTTTCCCACTGAACTTGCAGGGCAAACAACATGCTTAAATTGTTAATTAAAATATCAACAGCTAAATGTAAATACTATGGTCTCTGTGAGTACACTGACACAGGTTTACCTATTTAGAAAGAAAGAGTCCCAGCAATTTTCTGTTTCAAAGAAATGTTGTCCATCAAAATGCTACAGCAGAGAAAGGAAGGGACTCTCTGTTTCTCCAGACATCACTGCCAGTAGTTACACATCTCAAAGAGCCCACAGACCTACAGACCCACATAGGCTTTAATACCACTTCACAGCTTGTTTGGAGATACCTTTCTGAAAAAATAATGAGCCAGGCTGCTCCTGGCAGAAGAGAAATCTGAATTTAGAGACACGATGGTATCAACTTCTGAGGAGTTTTCAACACACAAGCCAAAGGCCCTCTTGAGTCTGCATTCTCTGAGTACTGACCTTTTCCCCCTAACCTTAACAGGACATTGAACAAGAAATATCAAAAAATATTTTAATGGTCAAACCATCAAAAACTTCTACTTCATTCTGCAAAGTATGGAAGGCTGTGTTTTGGGAATCATGTTTTAGGGAAGAAACTTGTTTGAAGAAGAAAAGAATCCCACAGCCAAATATTAGAAATTTATTGATGAAATATCAAGCGAGCACACACAACTCTCAAATGTTAGAGCATGTGCTTCTCTCAAGTGTTTCTGCTGAAGCTCATATTTAGTTTAAAAACTGCATACTGGAATACTGATTCAAACTTTGTATCCTTCTCTTTTTTTCTGATAGATGTTTCTGATTAAAGACTGCCATTCACTTCCCCAGCGAGACAATGACCTGAACCAGCAGGGAACACTGAGAACAATGCCAGCCTCCTCTTCCCAGGGTTCATTTCCTCAATTTAATAATTTCATACTACTGAAATTATAAAAAAAATTAAACATGATGGTTTGTCTTCCTGTCAACCTAAGTGTCTTGTCCTACCACAGGTAATTTTTGCTGGTCAAAAATAATTTGAAGAAATGTTTCAGGGCAACCAAAACATAGCTGTGAACAGATAACACAAATATTGTTCTAAAAACCACTACCTAAAGCTAGCAATTACATTATCATCATTCAGGGACACAGTGTTTTTTTTCTACCATATTACATTAATGCCTATAAAGGAATAAAAATTTGGTAGCTTTCATACAAATTTTTCAACAACACTTTGTCACTTTAGAGCAAGTGTTGTTTTCCCTGTGCACTTTAGTCTGTAAGAGCATGAAAGACAAATCTTACTTCATGTCGCTGCCACAAATTGTGATAAGCTGAGGCGGTATTCCCAGAAAAAGGCTTTTACTATTGCTCTTGTGCCGATCTATTAGTTCAATCTTATTAGACTTCTAGAAAAACGTAAAGCCTGTAAATCTGCAGCTCTAAATTTCAGAATTCACAATCCAAAGGGGACACTATGAGGAACCTTAGATTAAATTTTCTTTTTCTTGCTAAGCAGCATATATCTGTAGAGAAGGCAAATAAGCATGCTACCTATAAGTGGGGATGCATAAAATTATTAACCCCCATTTTACTGACATTTGTGTAAAATACTAGAAGATGAAAATGCTGAAAATTGTGAAATAAGTATAAACCATTAACAAACAAACAAAAAACCCCAATAATGCAATCCTCTCAAATTTTGTTTAACAGCTATTACTGCTAAAGAAAGTAATTTGCAGTTGTTGTACATGATCCTTTGAAAATGCCGTGTCTGCGCTCAGGGGCAGCCAAAAAGAATATCTGGAATTATTAAGAAACAAATCTGGAATGAGCCCTAAAAGCATCATTACATTGCAGTGTAATCCCATGATGGATCTGTCTCAGACACGACACCGATCCCCATCTTAAATAAGATATTTAGAATGTGTGCCACAGATTTCAGGCGAGAAAAGATGAAGTGACTAAAAGTTTTCATCTTGAAATAGATGACCTAAGGGAAATATGAAACAGGTCTACAAAATCATGCACAGTAAACAGAACATAAAAAAAGGTTATTCACCATTCCTCATGCAATAGGAACTAGGAGAACAGCAAAGAAATGCTCACACAGCAAGCTTAAAATGGTAAAACATGCAATTCATATTTGAAATTGTAAAGGGAACTGCCATGGAATGTCATGGGGGACAAAATAAAAGTGGGTTTAAAAAAGTGCTTATGTGACTCCATGATATGTTGATAGCTACCAAACTTGATGGTGTAAATTCAAATTCCAGCTCTGGAAGATACAGATTACCAGAAACCAGGGAAGTATAACATAAAAAGCATCATTTCCTCCTCAATCTTGTTTCCCCAGACATCTGCTCCCATCCACCCACTGCTGGGAGAGTGGCTACAGAGCACACTGAACCTTTAGTCTGAATCACTGCTGCCATCCTTACCTTCCTGTATAATTACATCTCAGTACTCCCATTTAATTATTCTGTGGCTGTTTGAACAGTCTAGGGCCTGGTATGTGATGTATTTGCAAATGAGCTCTGAAAGTCATCATTTAGCAGGGGGTGTTATAAACAATTTTTTGCAAATTTTCATCTAATACTGTTAGCTTTTGGAGAAGGGAAAGTATGGATTTAATAAGCAGCACTTGGCTGAAGCTGTCATGTTTACAGCTCTGTGAATTATTTCCATTCACATTATGTACCTCTTCATAGCACGATCTAACTTCTGGGAAGGAAAAAATAAAACCACAGCTGTATCTGGATAGATTTGAGATTTAATGCAAGTTATTGCTCTAACTATGAAATACAGATTCAATTCAAGACCTTCAATTTACATCTAGTAACTAGTTTGTACAGTAACAGAATACTGGTTTTATGTGTAATAAATTCCATATTGATAGGTTACATGAAGCAACTGCTGCATTTCAGACATTTTTTCCCCGTAGACTAGGAAGTCTTTTGGGGACATGCTCGATTTCCCAGTTCTTCGGTACTTAACAGATCAAGTGAACTCTATTTTGAGGACTTTTGCATGACTAATGGAGAGTGACATCTGAATTACAAACAGGTCTGCATTGTAATTGAACCACTGTGCAGACAGAAGTGGAGTTCCAAGATTTGCACACTTAAGGAAAAGAAAAGGAAGTACATTTTTAATCACAAACTTTATTAATCACTTGTCACACATGCAACCATTGCAGCTATTAATCACTCACATACAAGAGCACTCCTGTTGGTTTGCTAGCCCAAGTATAAATTATCATGTCAAAGATTAACCAATTTTCTTTCATTAATACTTTGTTTTATTTCCTTCCACTCCCCATTTTCTCTTGCAGAGAAGGCTTGAGTTTGGACAACTGGAGTCTGAATGATTAATCATAGTGACAGAGGGTTGACCACAGGGTCAACAAACAATGAATAAAAACATAAAACACGGGTTCATTCCAGGTTACACTCATGTTTCATTTCAAAAGTGAGAGAACAGCAGGCTCTTTTCTTCAGAAATTGCTGTCTAATAGTCAGAAGGCAACCTTAGCACAATGCCTGTGCTGTTACTTCCCCACCAAAAACCCAGAGCCATTTGTTATTAGAGTTGCTGTGTAGGCCACCCAGTCTGGTGGAACAACACACTTCAGCAATTTCAGAGCACAGCTAAATGCTGACATCTCTGGGGCTTTCACTACTGCAAACAAAGCCAGCAATCAAGCCACAGAAGCTTTCCCTGAAGTGTGATATAGGATCATAAATATAGCATGATGGCTATTAAGCTCATAAGTTGTAGTCAGAAGATCTTATAATCAAAAGTCCTCAGGGTTGTACTGCTAAAAATAAAATGACTGTGAAAGAAAACAAAATGTATGGAATTGGACATTACTGATTGAGAAATTGAGTCTTATGATGACTTCTAACAATTTTTAGGGATAAAAAATTGGATGTAAGTTACATTGCAATTGTGACACAAATAGTTTTTAGTAATATTTAAGTGAAAGCCTTTTTTAATACAGTAAGAACTGAGACCAATCAAAGGCAGAATAGAGTCCCGTTCTTGTAAAAAGCAAACAACAAAAATGCAATGAAACTACTCGCTCAGTGAAGTTTACAAGGAAGTCTTCATTTTGATGATCAGGAGAAAGATTTTTCCCTTGGATCAAGAGTGTAACAACAGTGATATTTTCAACCCAGTGGAACAATTCCATCAAATGACTCAAAATCCCAGCAAGATTTCAAGGTCTATTTTGCAATAGTAAAGGTTCAAAGACGCTCAATCAAAACTCTCCAAGAGATGAAATTCTGTAAAAAGCTCTTTAACAGCTTTTATAAAAGAGTGTGGTGACATCTCACTTTTTTTTGTGCTTGCAGAAACTGAACGTGAAGAATCAACAGAAACAGAAAATTTTCAGGTAAAAGCAAAAAGAATGGGCAAAGACTTAGAAAGATGATGCAGACTGCTTGTCTATGCCTTTCATATATAATCTACACTTTGATGGACAAAATAGCTCCTTGTGACTTAAGACAGCTGTAAGCAGTGATCCTTTCTCCTACTGACTATTTTTTCAAAAGACAACTCATTTGCATATCTAAGTTTTCAGAACTTTCTTAAAAATGTGAGGAAATGTTTACTCACACAGCTACAATTTTTAAAATTTAAACTAGTTTTGTACTAAATTTTTAAAAATCTTAAAAACTACGTGACTGGAAGCTTTGGCATGCAACATTTTTATGTCTTTTTTTCTTGATATTTAAGTTGGCTCAAGATGTGGATAAAAAAAAGATGCAAGGAGATAAACATCTCATTTTTTTCAAAACCTTTTAGAAACAAACACATTGTAAATTTGGAAATCAGCTAAAATTCTTAATGTAACATTATGCTAAGCAGAATGTTGGTACAAATGTTTTTACTTTGCCTGCATTTCTCTGATGCCACCATCCATGTCCAACTCTGCAGTGAAGACCAAAACCACTCATCAAATCTGTCAGTCTTTGAATGATACCTTCCTGCTGGGTAGCATTTTCCAGCTCTAAATCTCAAAGCACATGACAAATGTCAGCATTCCTATCTTAGAACATGGAAACCCAGGAAAAGAGTTAAATAACAAAGCGTTTAATAAAAAAGTTAGGAACCAAATCAAAGAGAGCTGAATGTTCAACTGTATTTTATCCAGCAGAGGCCTTTTTCCCAATAGTACCAACCACAGACACCCTTGAGCTGCAACTGGATTCACTCAAGAGCATTCCCAGCAAAGGCTGATATGCAAGGAGCCCAATGGCATGGTTTATCCTGGGTGCAATGCTGACCATCAAATAAAACTACCAGCATCGTCCATGTGCTCAAAGCAGTACATGGATTTCTTGGAATTCATGAGTTAATAAAGGTCATTGCTTTGCATACCCACTGAAAACAGCAGCATTTCTTTAGGAGTTCCTGGGCATGCCAATATTTCCATTAAAAATATCCCAAACAAAAAAGCAGTAGCACTGACACAACTCTACCAATAGAAGTCAGCTGTAACATAAAACATTAAATATATTTGATTACATAACAATTCAACACACACAACTGTCTTACTGTGAATATTTGTGTGACTGAACTTCACTTCAATCATCATCTTATTCTGAAGTGTTTTTCTAATCACTTCATTGTGATTTGTTTCAGAACTCCTACAATTACCAGGAGTCTTTCCAAGAAGGCAATTTTTGCCAACCAGTTAAATGCAGGACTCAGGAAAGATCTTTGTATACAATCTGTCTGATCTACCTCGTCACCTGAGAGGATAAACAGGATTTACCTTGGTCTGTAGGCATTAACTCTGTGAGCTTTAAAATCCAACCTCTTCTCAGGGTGATTGCCTGCCCAACTGCACTGCATTACACTGAGTTCCTCCAAAATGCTGAGACTCCTGGTCACTCTGAGAGCTGTGCAAATAGCACTTTTTCAGGGTTCTGTAAAAGGTAGGGTGTTTTTTTAAAATTTAGTTGCAGAATAAAATCAAAATTATTTCCCCCACATTTCTGCTCAGCAAAATTGTTATGAAAGTATTTTGTCTTGGTAAGAAGAGGCTACTTTAATTCCAGATAAAAATGCTTTTGTTGTCAAAGCTTTCCTTCTTTAGAAAGTTAAATTAGTTAAATTTATAATTTAAGTAGGAAAAAAAAAGGGACTGGCAATTAAAACCTGAAAGTTTTAATCTAGAAAAAAATTCATATTGCAGAGTTTTGTGTTTCATATTTCCAGAAAAAAAATGTAGTACAGTATATGAAACCTAACTTTTATAGTCATGGAAAACTCAAAACTTTACCTTCTGGGCATGTAGCCCACTCCTTGGAAAATTTAACTCAGTTTCAATTTTTTTTTTTTTTTTTTTACGTTAACAAAGAATTTCTCAGGATCTTACTTTTACTACTTTTCTAACAAAAAAATAAAAAATCTACTTTTAAATTCATTCCATGAAATGTAAGGCTTTGATCTGCTGCATGATTGCTCTGTGTTGTTATTTAGTGTATTTGCTAACTGCAAATACAGATGAATGCTTCTGTGAAAAGCTGCAGTTCTTGAGCACACATCCAAAGTGCTTCTGTGTCACTGTTCAGCTTTTCCCTGGTTTAAAATAGAACTGAACTATGTTTAATTGAATAAGGGATCATTATTCCTCATTTGCTTAAACTTTTTTGCACACCAGTTGATTGTGTATTTCATATATTTTTTGACATAAATAGCAAGTTTGGAACCCAGATGAAGAAATGATGTTCACAAGAAAATATCAATATGGCCTCAGTAAGAAATTCTGAATAGTTCTGAACAAGCTTCATATAAACCTACTAACTGTGGTGAGTTGAAATACACAGATGGAAAATACATCTTCAACCCCTAAAAAGCTCTCTTGCAACTATTTGACCAAGTCATCCATTCTAATGTTCCTATATTCCATTAATCTCTATGTGATAGGGAACTTATCTCATTCTAGTAAGAGGGGGGATAGATAACTCAGCCTCAAACCACTTGTGAACACTGGAGCAATCACGCAAGCTAAACAAAGAAAATTAAACCAATTTTAGTTGTCTTCTGTGAGGCTACAAGGTGAACAGTATGAGCTATAAAACAAAAGCTGTTCCCAGTGGGAGCTGATACCTGCACATCAAAATGTGTTCAAGCCTGTTCGAATTAAAAACTAGAAGACCTGGAGGTTTACCTGGAAACACTAAAATAATTTTCAAGCCTTTTCTAGAAAATCAGCAGTGTTCCACTGGGAGCATTGGTCTTTGGAAGACCTTCTGTCCTATATTAAGCCACAGGTGTAAGCAAAATTGAAGAGGTTGCCTCAGGAGAGGCAGAAACATTATATTTCACAGGATGACATTAGTAATTCAGATGGTATCAAAAAAAAAATCCTAATTTATTCAGGAATTTTTTTTTTATTTACCATGGCTCTGCAATTTGAAAATTTACAGAAGACACATCAATACAAATTTCTTGCTAAGAGAAGGTATAAGCATCTGACACGGCTGGCTGCTGCCAACAAACCACTTTCAGTATTCACACAGGGTTCTGCAAGCAGCAACTTGTTTGAAAACAAGAGGGAAGTCTTCTATAATGAAATGCCCATTCATTTTTCATGTTACACTGTTCTGCCCATTCTTTCCTTCTCTCATATATCATGCTTTTAACAACTCAAGTTTTTTTGCCACTGCTCCATTAGCTTGGTATTCTTTTTCAAACTGTTGTCAACTTGTTATTTTTCAGCATTTGACAACCTGCCTATAAACTGCTGTACCTGGAGGAATATTGCTTGCCTGATTCCTACAGAGATTACATGGTAATAATTTTACAATATATTATGGAACTATTAGAAATTCTGTTTGAAATAACATGAAAACAATAGACTTGTATTTTAATTGTTCTCCTGAATCAAGCCTGTCAGAAAACGACAACAAATTTTCATTGAAAAATCTGGCTACATCAAAATAAAGACATATGGTGAGATCATTTCAATTCATCATAAAAGGTTTGAAAAATGCTAAACAATTTTCTAATACCTTAAAAATATTGAAGGTTCTTATTTTCAGTTTTTGATTCCACCATAATTCAACTGTTTTGTTATAAAGTAACATTTAGAGAGGACAGAATGCTCTTTCATAGAAACAAATGCCTAAAGTCTTAAAAATACTTTTTTTCCCCCAAGAGTTGTTTCTTTTTTTTAAATTTCAATATTCTTAAATATTTTTTCTGTCCTACACTTATCCCTTTCCTAGCCTAGACAGATGAAAATTAAGTTTATATTCTATGCAGTAAGAAAGACCCAGACACTGAGGAGTGTGAGTACCAGGCAGAGCAGAGCAGAGGCCAAGCTCAGGGCCTGACCCAAACCTTCCTAGCCCACCATGAGCAGTGCACACACCTGGCTCTGCTCATTCAGACCTTTCTTCTGTTGCCCAGTCCAGAACTCTGTTTCCTTTTTTTCATTCTCTTAGTTGAATGGAAAAAGGAAAATGGTTTTTAAAAATCCATCAGGGTCCTCCATCAGCCTGGATAGCTGGCACTGCACTTCCAGGGACACAGAGCAGAGGAGAGGCAGCTGCCTGAGCTTTCTGCTCCACTTCTGCTATTTTAATAACTCATATCACACTCTGGCAGGGTGACCCAGCTGGCAAATTTCAAGTGACTTACAAGGAAAAGATCATTTTTATTTTCTGCAGTTTCTTTCTGAACTACACTGATTATGAGCCTTCTGGAAAAAAGAGCTGATGGGAGTTTTTGCCATTTGGAAACTAAAATAATAATAAGACTAAAAATAATCTCACAACTTTTTTTGGGAGAGTAGGAATACATGACCTAGACTGAGAGGCTGAGGGAAGAGGGCTGGTTTAGCCAGGAAAAGGGAAGGCTTGGAGAGCACTGAAGAGCCATCTGCCAGCCACCTTGGAGAGGTCACAGGGCAGCCCAAGTGTACAGAGCTGCACCATGAGACAACAGCTGGAACATGAATCAGGGGAGATTCCAGCAGGACACAACAACAGTGCTCACTGTGAGGGTGAGAAAGCACTGGAGCAGGTTTAATGGCAAGGTTGTGGAATCCCTGTCCCTGAAGGTATTGAAGCTTGACAGAGTTCCAAGCAGCCTGGTCTGAATTCAGCACTGGCTTTGCTTTGAGTAGAACATGGGACTAGAGGTCCCATGAGGGCTTCCCAGCCTGAGGGAATCTGTGGTTCTGTGAGTGGGAAACAACTGAACTTCTCCACACCTCAGGAAAACAAAACATGAAGAATTTTTGGTTTGCTTCTTAACTTATAAAAAATGCAGTCACTTCATCCTGATCAAGAAGCAGTTGAAAAGACACAGACCGTTTCAAAGTTTCTACAGATATTTTGAAATGTCCTGAATTCTGAAGGAGGCAAGGCTTAAAACCAGATTTGGATGGAGTAGCTTGTCTGATTGTTGTCAGAACCTACCCCTTAGTTTTGAGCATCTTGGATTTCATTCTTCCTTAAAAAAATAATTCTTCACCCATCTAATTGTAGGAAAAAACCTTGGGAAAGTAAAACTAATGGAATGACCTCTGCTGACTCCCATTTTTGGTCGGAGCCCTCATTAAGGGAACAGTACATAGAAACATACTATTCTCTTCTCTCCCTATTTGAGCTTTGTTCATTTATAAGAAAAAACCCACTTTATTGTCATGCCTACACACATTGTAAAATATGGTTCCAAAGATCTTACAATCCCAACATAAGGAAGTCAACTGCTCTCACACTGCAGGAAACTCACAGACATCCTACATTATAAGGTGAAAAGAGAGCAGCTTCAAATGAAAGGAATCAAACCCATGGCTGCTGGTGAGGTGTGCATGTCTGCAGGCACGACTATGCTATTCCTGTCTCTAAATAATAGCTAAAGAAATACAACTAAGTGTTGTGCTAAAGTCACAGTTTCTGCTATTTCATCACAAGAGTGCTCTATTAGTGAACATCTTCTGTTCTTCAGGGCCACAGAATATAACCATATGACCCTGTCCTAGGCTGCAGTGAAACATGCAGAAAGATGATTGGTGTTTCAAGAATTTATTTTCTTTTTGCTGCAAACAAATCCTCTGTGAAAAAGTTATTCTACAGCAGGAGCATAGAGAATTAGAAGATGAGAAAATACAGAAATGTATGGAACTAGGCAGTGATTATCTTAAAAATAACTAATAAGTAATTAGTTTTAATAAAAAATAAACAAAAAGCAGTGTTGTTCAAAACTCTGTGTGTTAGGGGAGTCTGCAGGAAGCCTGCTGGAGGCGAGAACTGCCTGGTAGATGGGACTGCAAGTTTAAGCACTTTAATACTGGGTTGTCAGAGGTGGAAAAGAAAGTATTATGTCACAATTTTCAGATATCTAAATTTAGAAAGTTTCTAAAGCTGTCAGTTATCACCCTGTTTTTTTGATGCAGCACGCTGGATTCTGGGTTCTCAAATGTATCTCTACCAGTTTACATAAATGCTTTTAAAACAGAAGTTATCAGTGCATGAAGGACAGTGAATCCCACTGACTTCTAGTTACCTGGAACTACAAGGCTGGATAAGAATAAATTTGGAACTTTCTCAAAATTCAGGAAGCAAGGGAGAAAGATAAAAGTGAAGTACATTTGTGGTCTCAAAGACATGCACAGAGTCCCCCAGAACAGTGAATTTACCTCTTGCAAATGCACTGCCCAACACTCCTGCATAAGAGCAGTCTCTGATGTCACTGTTAATGCAAGCCAAGCATTCAGACAGCTGTGCTAACAAGCCCATTAAAAAATAATTTCCCAGACTTCTCACTGAAACATGCGAGTCCCAAGGAGTAAAAATGATGCAATTTGTAATGCAGACCAGTAATTACAACTCCAGTGGTTTACCACTCTAATAAATACAAAGTGCTAAGCAGTGCTAATTCTGGACTTACTCATTCAATTTCTCCCTTCACCCCAATCCACTGCAAACAAGTCTGAGATCAATACTAACAAAACTGTCTTTGTGGTATCAGGTTCAGTTCTGCTGATGTACTATTATATCTTAATTTTCCTGGACATAAAATCCAACATCATTAGACATACTCTGGAGAAATTGTTTCATTTATTCCCTTACTGTCATTAGTATTGAGATCATTGGGGGGAAAAAGGAACAGTAACCTGCACAGCAGTGCAGCAAACAATTTACCATGGTTGCCTTCTAGCAATGTCATTTATTATTGTTTGAGACAGCTCAAGCCAGTTCATACCAGTTAAAACACTTCAGCCGACCTAAAAATTATATTCTTTCAGGGCTTTCACTTGAAAAAAAAAACCGAACAAAAATCAAAACCTCTTTCAATTCAATAATTACTATGTGTATTTTCCATACAGCAATAACAGAACTATGTATTCTTTCATGGAAATCACTTTAGTAAGTATTTATTATATAACATTAATCAGTAAACCAATTTTCTGTTAATAACGTAAAAATTGGTAATACAAACCCCACCAGTTGATATTACCCTTTTATTTTCTTGTGCTTATCATTGTAAATAACATGATTCACATTTTCTGAAATGCTTCATATTATAGCAGAACATTTGAAATAATCCATTTGGAAAGCAGTAGCAAAAAGATTTTGATTTATGTCAGAGAGGCTGCCCATTTTTCAGAAAAAAAATGATAGAACTCTTCTAGTAAACCTAATAAAAGACTATTATGAATGACTGGTAGAACAAAAAGCTTGTTTTTCATGTTACAGTCAAAAGGCATTATTAACCTGACAGTAAAAGATTTTTAGTTCCTAATTTTTTCTATTATTTCTGACCTCCAGAAGAAGTGCCCCTTTGGCAGGGACAGCTGAAAAGCCTGAAGACAAAACCATTTTTCTTCAGAGGCTAAAGCAAAGTTTGGCCATCTTCACAATGTAATTCGAAAAGAAATCAGAGAGACTCCACTTGACTAAAACATTTTACCTATTTTGTTTTGCTGCACATACACATAATTTTTTTTTTTCAGATTTTCCTTAGTCTCTCCAAAGAAAAACACAGGAAATACCACCAAGAATTTACTCTTGATGAATTCTGGTATGGTTTGTGCACATGCAGCCTGTAATAGTTAGGCAATTCTTGGCTGGATCAATCAATCTTTCCATTTTATGGAAACAAGAATCTTCCAGCACGGGTACAGGCTCAGAGAGAGGGGGGAAGGGAGGTTAGGGATGTAAATAGCTTGCCTTTCTCAATCGCCTCCTGTAAATTCCCTAGTGGCTCACAAGACTCCCCCAGGCCAACAGAGCAGAGAATTTTATGTTCTTGCTTCATTTTTTTTCTATTAAATGCAAATAAAACTATTGAACTTTCTTTGTATAAATAAAGCTAAGAGTGTAAATATTTGAAGGAACATGGAAAAAAAACCCCTGCATGGTTATCAGTAAAATAGACTTTAAAATACATGACACTGTACCAGTTGGGACAATAACAAGTCTACCATTGTGACCAGACTTTAAATGGAAAATTCCATAGGACTGAGGGGGGACAGTGTACTCTACCTTGTGGCATGTGAAGGCAAAATAAAGCTAAATGCTAAGCACACCCCCACAGACTCAACAGACAGGATGCTCAGAATCCCTGACTGCCCAAACCTGTACAAGCTAAGACTGAATCAGCAGGTTACAGGGAAGCTGAAGGCTGCAGTCACCACCAGGGCTTATCCACACTCACACCTGGCAACTTTGGCTCTTGGGCCCTCAGTGCTGCAGAGCAGGGTAAGGTCTGAGACCTGCTCAGTCATTAACACCCAACCAAGTCCAGAAGCATCTCTTGGATGCTTTATTGTATCAAATTCAACAGACTTTGGAGTGCCTCAGGTTTAGAGGACTTAGAGCAGCACAGACAGATGCAAAGCCCCATTTTTCTAAAGGTTTCCTTCAATTAATAAAATCACAGTATTTTGTCACTGGAAAGAATTCTGGTAATGATCAAGCATTTCTTCCAAGCCTGCATTAGACTTAATGTCATGATCAACCTTGACCTTATATTTTGAAATAAAATTTACCTAAACATACTGGTGTTAGACGTTGTAACCTAAATCATCTGCACTGTCTTACCTCTCAAATGACAATGGCAGTTTTCAGAGTGAGTACACACTTGGAAGAATGCAGTTTATCAATTACTGCTATTTAAAAGCGTCAATTAATATATGAAAAACAACATTTAGGTATTAGGCGCTACAGTGATGGGGCTTTTTCCTTGAAAACAGAGAACTGCTATCAGCAACCTTTTGTCTTTAGTCTATCTAAGTAAATAAAATCAGAATCAACTAAATTCATGATTTGCATGACAGTGGACTAAGCAAAAACAAATCAATCACTCCCACAGGATTAAGCAGAGCTTCAGGCTGACCAAGGTTGCTTACCTTTGAGAATAAACTATTTTCTAAAAGAGTCAATCTCAAAGAGTTTGAACAAGCAAGTTGCTTTCAACTTAATGAAAGAAAGGTTTACATTTTATTGGATTTGTGTTTGCTGTCTAATGTGGTAACAATGAAGCATAACTAAACATTTGAATGAAATTAAATAGAAGACATCTTTGATTTGCAGAAAGTCAACTCAAGTGCAATTTTACTTTGAGGCAGAGGTACAATGTGGAGTGGATGCCCTCATAAAGGCTTTTAGAAGTTCCATATTAGGTTGGTTTTTGCTAGTTGTCAGCTTCTACTTTTCAGCTTCTGGGTTATTCTTTTTTGAATGTGTGGCGTAAAAATCACTGGGAGTGACAGCATTTCCCCACTGCCAGGATTCTTCCAAATGTTTGGAACACTAGAAATACTTCTGCTGAAAAAAGCAAATGCCAACTGCCAGTGGTACTACAAACTACATCATATATATTGTATATATATCATATTCCCATGATATTCTAAATCTACACATAGATATTTACCTGTGTGTGCTAATATGCACCCATGTAAATTAAAATCTGCACTAAGTATACCCTAAATTCATTTCATGGTTGACAAAATTTCAGTTCGTAAAACAAATTTTTTACAATCTTGTTTATAAACTTGAAGTCACATTACAGGATCTTCCTTCTTCACTTGAACCTTCTGCAAGTGACAGTACAAACACAAAATATTTCACCCATTTTTCTCACCAGCCATCATGCACTGCTGTGTATCCAGTGCTAAAACAAGCATTTTAGAGAGGCACTGTAGTTATAAACTGGACCTTTTCTCCCATTTTAAAACAAGCCATAAACACTTACTCGGAAAATTCAACAAAATCAGCTTGCACACAATTCACACAGTAGCTCTAATATCAGTGAAGCAACCTTCTCCTACCTAAAAATATTATTTTAGTTTATATAACACATACTTAAGTTATTCAAATTCCTCTTGCAAACTTAACTTGAAATGCAAGTCTTTAACTTGAAGGTGAACAAGTAAATAGCTCAACAATGATTCCATATTCATTGAACAGCATAGGTACTTTAGCTAGCCAGACACTGTCTTCAGAGAAATCCTTGGAGGGTTTCTAAACATTCCTCAATTCATCAGCCTTTATCATTCTAACAAAACCATATTTGATTCATCTCAGATGTTAACCAGGCCAAATCTGATTCATTCACAAACAGCTGGTGCTTCCATGCTTTTCCATTTTCTTTCAATGATCATATGTCCTGGTGGGAATAATGTCTTAGCCAAATTTCTGGAATCTTTCTCTCGAACATACATATTCAAAATTTGTATTTCTCTGTGAAAATAGTACTTGGATTCACGCACATCAATTTTCTCATACTCATACTTTGAACTGAGCTATTTTCTAGAATTTATGCTAATGATCTGTAGATGCTGGCAAAGCTTCATTGCTGTCCAGCCCATCTCCAGCCTCACTCTAGTAAAAATCCAAACAAGGTACTCTGTCTGGCTGTCACAAGGATGGAACAAGGAATCAGAAAATGGGAACAGACTCTTTAATCTCTGGGGGAGGAAAACTATCATCCTCTGATGTATTTGCACAACAGATTGACCAAGGATGGGCAAAACCCTCTATATTGTAAAATAGTATAAATAATAGAAGAGATATCTATGTCTGCTTTCAGTTTAGAATTATTGCAGATATGGAATCTAGAAGAACAGAAAAATCTTTTTTTTTGAGGAAGCCATGACTTTTTCTACAACAGAACAGTAAAAAGCCATTACAGGCAGCCAGACTCTACCTTCTGCAGTGCTGTAATTGAATGCTGACATCCTTAACCCAGGTCTGCAAGGCAAATGGTCCTTAGTCATCAATGTGATTTGGAATGATGGATTTTTAAATATCCACCATTGTGAGCAACTAAGGCTTTAATCCATATTAACAAGTCATTTGGTGCAATCAATTGATGCAGCAGCTAGTAGCTGAGGTTCCTGCATGTGCACTGTATGTACTTCCCATGTCTTATTCTGGAATGCATTCATCCTTGTGCTCTGCCACCACCCCTAAATAAACATCTGAGAAGTACACCAGGGACCGGTTATCTGCTGGACATTTCTTTTACGGGCTGGGATGCACTTTGTGCCCCCACAAAAAGAATTTTCATCATTTGTTTCCTTTGAAAAAAAACAACTTTTCACTTCTAAACAACTCCTGGATGTGGAGCAGTGAGTGGGGTCAAGGTGGCAAAAGTGAGAGCAGTCAGGGCAAAACCTGCTGTTGTTCTGAACCAACACTGAAGAAGAGGAAGACAGCTTCTATCCAAGTTCTCTGCCAAGTAAACAGAAGCTAAAAATAGGCAGGAAATATATGTGGATTTGTCAATAAGAATAAAAGAGAAGCTGGCAGAGGAGTTACAGCCATGGGGGGACAGCCTCACCTGGCTGTGAAATGGGCTGCTCCTTTAACAACCGGTCCCACATTGAACTACTCAAGGAACTCCAGATGTATCACATAAACTAACTTATTGCATTGAATATAACTATATGAAACCACAATTCTCTAAAGTACATTTTTGAAATTACCTTTTAAAAATAAGATTTTGATACATTGTCTCTAAATGGATGAGTTATTTTTAAAAAACTTGAAGAAAATATTTGCTGTAGTATCAGCCAAACTAGTGTTACTCCAAAGACCTTTTTTGTAAATTTAAGCTTGAAATCACAACTTGAAAATTATTTAAAATCCTTTGAAAACAATGTTGCTCCTAATTCCATTCATCTGTATTCATGTTTATCAACATAAATCAGGACTAGGAGAATGAGCACTAGTTCAGTTGTTAATACTTTTTTCACCCTTGATGAACCAATGAGCTTTAATAGGCTACAATCAATATAAATGTTACTCTATATCTCCATCCAGGTACGTTTTTTAAAATTTTCTTTTTGAGCTAACTAAATCATGGGGATGAGTGCATTTTTAATATGCCTAAGGATAAATTAACATAAAGGTTTTGAGACCTGTGACAGTGGTCCCACATAAGGAAATTGAGAAGATGTAAAACATACTGGCTCAAAAGAGAGTTTCATTTCTTCACAAGAAACCTCCAAAAGTAAATTCTCCCTCAGTTGCTTTCCAACGTGATAGAGTAGATGCCAATTCCAACTTCATCAGCATTGTACCCTGCAAACTCCATCATTACATAGTGCAGCTGTGCTGCAGCTCTCCTCTGTCCTTTTTTCCATGTATTATAAAGACAAATATGCAGATAGGGAACTGATCTTGTAATTACTCTCTGAAGTTTCCAGTCAGCTCCTAGGTATTATTTTACAGAAGGTATCTGAACTAAATTGACAGTAGTGAACAGGAGCAATTCAAATGTACAAGTTTGCAGGTAGGGTACCTGTGAGTGCATGACACTCTGCTGGCTGGCTTCCTGCAGAACAGCGTGGTGCAGTGCTCTGACACTGAGACAAACAGCAAACTCACAACAAATGCAAGGGCTGAAGCAGAAAAATTGCTACAAATTCTGAATATCATTAGGCATGAGAAACACAACAATCTTTGGCTCAGAAAGGGATAGATAGAGGCATTTAGAAAATTTAGATGCAATAATGAGACTGCACTCCTTTAAATTTAATTCCTCTATGTTTCAAAGGCTGACAGCTCTGGAGAGTTTTCTTTTTTCCTCCTTTTGCTGGTAGTGCTTACAATTATTACTAGGCTTTGTACATAAGAATAAATTAAAAACTGCAGCAGGTCATATGCATCCAGATGGAAAAGCAATACATTTATGCTACAATCCCTAACAAGGGATAAGGATTCCTGTTCCCCAGACAGTGGTAAATTTCCCTCAGGAAGTTTATATTTCTCTATGAAATTACTATTTTTCACATCTACAAAGGCCTGTTCAGTCCAGCCTGAGAATTTGTCTCTATTTTCACATGCCCTGCTCATAAGGAACAGCTGCCAGAATGAAGTTTGCATGAGGTTAATGGCTCATACTTTGACTTCACATTTTTGTGTCCAAGAGCAAGTAAATAAAGCAGCAGGACATTCAGATTTCAAAGACGATAGCCAAATCTGACTTGAATTGCACTACCAGTGCTCACTCAAAATCACATTTCATTTTTGCTCAAATGTTGCCGTACCAGGTGTATAGTGACCAAATCAACATCTTTCATGCCCATCCATCTGGATCCATTTCCAAAGGCTCCATAAGGTGAAAAATCATGACAGAGCTTCTTGTTATGATCAGTCAAGACACTTTTTCAGGAAAGAGGTCTGTGATGATTTAGAAGGTTTTTTAGAGGTTTTACTGTATAGAAATGACTACAACTCGCTTGTTTGCAAATGTCTCCTCTGCTGCTAATCAGTTTAGTCATTAACCTTCCTAATTTCAAGTGTTGTCACCATGAATTCCAAATATTTGAGGAAGCAGTATAATAATGCTTATGCTGCAAGATCATGCTGCACTGTTCACTGTACATGCAATGACCCCACATGGACTGGATTCTTACTATCATTTTATTTGCAATATTCCACTGTTACATTATTCAACTTCATATTTTATTTTGATAATTGGCAGTGCAAAAGCTGAAGGGCAAATCTGATTTCAGCACAGAAGAGAAATAGCAGTGTGGTAATTATACCAGACATTAGGCATATTTATGATGTTTAGTGGTGGTAGTTCAGACTAAGATCACTTCTGTCCTTTGGAATGACCCACACAACATAATTCAGAGTTCATGTGCAAGATGAAATTATGTTTATTTTATACTACTATTTCAAAATAGAATAAATTAATAGTGCACTAAGTTAATGCATCCTGATACTCATTTGGGCACATCTGTAGCATGTGCTCTTCCCCCCAGTTCTCAGTGGACTTTGTGTCTCTCTAGAATAAATGTGTACATATTCATGTACCTCCCTCTTCTGCTCTAAGGTCACATTGGCAGGGCACTGCTTCTTTCTGGCACTTATCTCCTTGCTCAGTAGGTGGTATTCTTGGTAGTAATAATTACAAATTGAACATGATATTTATTTTAGTCAGATAAGAAGGTGGATGCCATTGCTCTTAGCAGATATAAGATTCTAGCCCTCCCTTCTCTATCCCAGCTACCAATTCTGGCCTGGAATCATGGCAGCCTGTCCTTTTTTGATGTGCTCAGAAAGCTGAAAACAGTGTCATGGCAATGAAAATTTAATACTTGCCTGCACTTGAAAGCAGACAAGCCAAACGCCTTAGGAGACTGACTGGGGCTCCTGGCTTCAGGTGCCAGTGGCACATTTCCCTCTGGGTGTTCCTACAGAACACCACAGGGCTGGGTTTAACACCACAGGCTCTCCAGGGATGCACTGCATCAATGATTTCCCTTCTCCAAGCTTGCCTTGTACCTGTTTTTCGGGAGGGATGAGGAGGCTGGTGTGTCCAGGATTGTGTGACTCCTGAGGAGCTGAACCCTCAGGCACCATGTACAGGGCACAGCCCCAGCCAGCACTGCAGCTGGGTGAGGGAAACTCAATGTAAGGGCAGCAGAAGGGATCATGAGCACAGAGAGAGCTTGGTGAAAAAAACATCCCATGGAATTCCTTTCCCTATTTCTTTCTTTGGCCCGATACAAATTACCCAGTCAGCTCCAGGGCAGGCTGAGAGAATTAATTCCCTGAAATTGGCTAATGTATTGCTGGAAAGGACTCAAATGATGTCTTTTTTCACTGTTAAAAAAGACGGCAGGTATTGAGAGGAACAACTTTTAGAACTCCCAGAAGTCCTCCTTTCTCTCAGGGAATTTGAGAGTAAAATCCTGAAGTTGCCTGGAAGGTAATGATTTAGAATTGGGTGCTAAGAGGTGCAGCCTGTTCTAGTTGCCATAAAATATTGATTCATCCCCTTCTGAGGTATAACACTACAGCCCTAAACTCTGTTTTCCTCAATTATGAAGAATGTGTAACTTTGTAGAGTTTGATCTACTAGATGAAAATAAAAAGAATTTGAAAGATGAAAATTGGTTGGAATTCCTTACTTTGCATCAAACCTAGAGAGTACCAGTTACCTTGAAAAACGCTATAAAGACTGAATTAGAAATTGTTTTGAATCAAAAGAGTCCCAACTTATAAAGCTTGCTTAAGTTTATAGCTTGGCAAGTAGCACGCACATTTTGCTGTTCACTGGGGAAATGTGTCCCCAGAGAATGGGGACATATCCGTTGCTTAGTCCCAATGCTCCTTCCTGAATCCTCTTTCTTGCTTGGAAAGGGATTCCAGTGGAAAGCTTAGGAGAGTCTGCAGAAAGGAAAATCTCTCCAGAATTGTAATTAGAACAAGAAATTAACTGTCCATTTCAGGTAACTCTGACCTACTGAACTGTATGTTAAAGAACTGTCCATTTGAAGAACCTGTACACACTGAAAATTCACTTTAAGATGATTGTCTCATTTCAGTGCCATCTCTTTTTCCCTCTGCCAGCACTAATAATATGAAGGCAGAAGAAAAGGCCCCTGCCCTGTCTGCTGCCTGCCTTCACCTGTGATGAAAGAGCACACAGAGGTGTTCTGTGCCAGGGAAATTCTTACTCCACCCGTTAGCAAGACCCACATCCTGCAGAAAGTGCAATTGCTTTGCTTGCTAGTGCTAAGTGTACTTGTGACAAGCAAAACTCCCCAGAAACTGGGCATAGACATAATCCACAACAATCTGAAAGCTACCTTGACAGGGCCATCAAGTTTTCTGGAACAGAAAATCCAAACAAAACCAGTCTAAGGCACACATCAGATCAAAGTGCTAAAGGAGGTGCAGTGGGAGGCTGATATGTCTTGGATTAAGTTTTTTATTTCATTGAGTTTATTCTGTCTCAGGTTCACACAATCAAACAAACTCACTTTGTATGCATTCATTAATGACAAATATGACAGGTAAACTTGTCTTGATTGGCTACTCATTTTACTTCTTACTGTTGACACTATTGTTTGGGGAAAACAAACCAACAAAAGACCTCTACACGTGATCAAATGTTATTGTGTGAGCTAAACAATGGCATAGATTAGGACAAACTAAAGGCAGGAATTGATTACCTTTAACAGCTTTAGCCAGTTAACAAAAGACAGAGTGCCTTCAGCTGTGATCTGCTGATTTACAGTTACAAGTACCACCTGAAATATCCATGTGTTCACTAAAGCACAGAGAAAAAAATTCTTCAAGCTATTGTATAAAGTCTGCCTGCCCTGATATTGTTGAAAATTCATAAAAATCAATTGTGAAGCTACTGATGCTAATTATCTTCCTCCCCCCCACCAAAAAAGAAGACAAAAAAAAAAAAAAAAAAAAAAAAAAAAAAAAAGGGAAAAGAAAAAAAAAATAGGATTTAGTGCTGGCAAAGATGCCAAATTGACAAGCAATCACTCTCCTGGCAGCCAGAGCACAAACAGGTGGATGTAGCTGGAACACACTTGCCCAGTGACAGCTCAGAGTGAACCTGGCACCACACCAGTTATAAGGGTTGGCAAATCATAGAAGCAAAAACCATCATCTTAAGTCTCTTGACTCCAACCAAATAATCCAATGGAATAAGAAAGGTTAACAAAGTAAAATATGTTGCAGTCCTGCAGAATGATGCCAATGCTAAAATAATCACTTATCCTTCCTAAGGCAAGTCAGGAAGGGGGCAATCAACTCTGTCCAGCATCCATGGAATGTTTGTGTTAATAAGACCCTCTGTCTGAAAATACCCTCTCTCTTTATTGCCTCAGGAAAAGGCCAACACAAATGAATCCACTGAGATTTTATCAAACCAAGACAGGATTTTTTGGGCATTTCCCTGGTTGTTAGTTTTAAATATCAGCTGTCTGTGCTTGATACTGTTCAGTACTGGCCCAAGATGAAACTCTTCCTTTAATTCTAAGCTAGACATGGTGCTGTCAAAATGTGACTCACCTACAAATCACGTGCTGTGCAAAGAAATACAAATCTACATGTGGAAAGGGATTTATTACATGAAATCAAATAATTACCAACTAAATAGTTATTTAAATGCCTCTGTGAGGAAAAAGAGGAGTCAAAATAGTTTTATAATCATTTGGAAAAAAGAAGTTGGTCATAATTTTCCTTTCCTGTTTACCTTCAAGGCATGCTGCGAGGTAGATCTGTTTGGTGTGGCTGCAGCACAGGTTGTTTTGAGATAATGAATTAGCAGAGGATGTTCTGATAGATGTTTCAGTTAATATCTATCTGGGCACTCTGTCTCCTGGACAAGTGCCTGAATGTCAAGTTCCATGAAGTTAAACTTTTCGAATTTTATGTTAGCTAAAAATGCATAACAAGCACATAATTTATAAAGTGATGTTTAAGAGAGACTTCAAAATTATTTTTGTCCCATACTTTCCTCTCTGGTCTTCTTTTCAAAGTAGATGCTGGATTTATTGCATAGGCACAGCTGAAGGGCCACACTCAGGGCCAATGCAGAGGAGCAACAGGGTCTCAGCAGATGTGAGCTGGTAAGCAGGGCAGAAATTGCTGAAATCCAGGGGAACATGGAGGCAGCACAGTAAATAAAAGAATGAGCAAAATAGATGCACAAATGCCCCAAAATTGTGAACACCAGGGGTAAGGTCAGATGCTGTTACAGACTCAAGGGTTTGACTGAAGGAGAAGCCTGCTATTGTACAGGAGGCCCAGCAAGGAAAGAATTAAAAATATCACAAATATGTGGAAGGCATAAAAGTACATTTGTACCTCTCAAGAATGGATGGCCATTAGCAAAATTCCTTGCTGTATTTGCCCCATCTGCTGCCGAAACACTGACAAGGCATTGCAGAAATAGGTTCCTGCACAATCCTGCACAGACACATGGGTTTAGATCTGTCACCAAGTCCTCCAGACCTCAAGAGCAGCACAGCTGCTTTCTCCTTCCCAATATACAACTTAGTGAGAGATGAGCTCTGTGTGTGTTTGTGCATATACAGAATTTTGTTTATATGTAAATGCCTGAAAAAATTTGGAACTACAACTAGTGACATGTAGAACCCTGATGAAAAAGTATCTGCTTCTGAAAAGTGGGTTTTGATGAATTTTGTATGATCTATTTAAGGATTCTCTAATGCATATTTCAAAGGATGTTTCAATATTGTAAGTTTTAGATCAGCTTGTAACTGATAATTTAGATTTTTCCAAGACTATTCTCCTGCGGTATCTACTTTCCAAACTGAGATTTAAATGTATAGTAGTTCTGAATGAAATCACAGGTTGAATATTAGATTACAGCATATAAAACATCACAAAGTCCTTTGTTAATGCTAAATTAAAACCTCAGCTAAGGGAAACTTACTAAAAGTATCTGGGAATGCCAGAATTAGAGGCCTTTTGTGCTTAGCAGTTTTTCTTGTATGACTTGTTTCTAGTGCCTCTGTATAAAGAACGATCAAACATTACCAATGACTTTAGTGCCTAAGATAGGCACAAACTGCAAAGAAATACATTATTTTTAAAAAAGATTATTTCTTATGAAAATACTTCCAGACAATAAATAAATACAAAATTTAGCTATTGTATGGGTGTGTAGTCTTTAACCTCAAAATAGTTACTGGATATTTTAGATAATTTAATATTGTTAGGTAAGCTCTAGACATTTTACTGCTGTTAAACTCTGTGCTCATAGTTCAGTTTTTCCCTGCCTCAGCCCCAGTGCTGTGTATTCCATGTCAACTCACTTCACCCCAGTATCAAAAGAGCAATTCCTGCTCCTCCTGCTGCCCTGGCAGTGGGAGCAGGGCTGGGAGGCTGCCTCAGCTGCCTGCACAGTGAGAGGTTCTGCTGTTCCCTCGGGATGGGGACATGACCCCTCCTGTGAGGCACCTGGAGGAATCCAGGTGGATCTTCCAGGATAAAACAGAGCTTTTCCTCTGCCTGCCCACACCAGGACATGGCCACAGCGCAACTGCTTGCTGCACAAAGCTCAGGTTCCAATTTCCACAAGTCCTTAGTTCTCACTCGGGCACCAAAGCAAATTGTTTCAGGGGGAGCTGAACTCCCTGGAAAATAGCAGCAAATGAAGAAACCTTCCTGAGCATGTTAAAAGCTGTTGCACCACCTGAGTGACTGAAAGTGAAGGGGAAGTTAAGAGCATCACTGCCTTTTATCCATGTCTTGGTTTGCCATCTTCCAACGTGACAACAAACTGAACAAATATGAACAAAAAGTTCTGGCTAATGTAAATAAACCCCATAAATTAATTTTACATTCTCCTAAGCCCATGTTTACTCCCATCACACTTTATTTCACTGTGTCCAAAGCCTTTATTCTCCAAAAGGTTGAAACATGAGCAGCAAAAATGACACATGGTTCAAGACAAAAGGCACCAGGGTGAGCCTGTCCCAGTGTGTGTCTGCAGCAGAGCTCTTGGCTCTGGCACCCACCCCTGTTGCTCAGTCCCTACACACCAGATCCATTAGCTCCATTTGCTGGATTACAGGAGGAGAGCAGAATATCCAATGGAGAGCTGCAGTGCACAAAGAGAGCTCAGATCCAGCAGGCTGAGTCTGCTCTAGAGCAGAATCAGTGCTAGTCTCTCAGCTTCCTAAGAATCATGTCAGTCACTGCAATTATATATTTTTAAAATAAGTGATGTCTATTTTCTCTGTGCTTCTGATGCTGAGAATTTGTCAACTATTTTAATTCATGCTTTAATATGCAGAAAATCAAGATCACAAGTAAATCATACATGAATGCAAAAATGTGTTTGTAAACCTTAGTTCCCCTGCCATGATAATTGCTTAATATCTGGCATTAATGATGCTTTTTCTAATGCCAGATAACTGACATTTAAACACATTTAAGCATTAACATGCAGGCATTCATGCAGAGACAGGGGATTATTTAAACAGGAAGGAATACTGTTTTAAAGACGAATAAAATATTTGCTGTGCCCCTGTTAAGGACAATCTGATTTCATCAAGATTTTACATGTAATATGTTTTTATACTAGGTGTTTATAGCTATAGTATATGTATATTCAAAAGGAGAATAATTTTCAATTTAACATTGCAAATTTAATCTGCCCATAGCAGAATACCTTTAAAACTCCTGTAGAAAATCTAATACAGTTAATTTTAAATTACATTTGTTTAGTTTGCCTTCTTAGCTTGTAGGACATGAGTTAGAAAATACTTGCTCTTTCAAGATACAAGTGCATAAAATTAAAAAAAATGCTGAACGTGCTTATATTGGCCTTAATGTGTTTTCTTAACCCCTGATCAACTTATGCCAATATTGAAAAATCATTCTCAAACTTTCCTTGTAACTAATAATCAATATTTTCTGTCTGAATGACAAGCTATTTTCCCATACAGTCAGTGCCTGACTGTCTGCTGTGTGGCAATGCATTGCTTGGGGCAACATTAATAAAGACCAAAGGGATGTGTGGGGGGCATTTCAAAGGGCTCAGAACAAAAATATTCTTAGCTGGGGCTCCCTGACAAAGGACATTTGTGACCTTTGCAATTGGTCTCGCAAAAATCATACTCACAACAAGTATTTAATTTAATCTCATGCACTATATGTCCATTTATTGCAGCTGACACCATGGCTCATATCACAGGTGTTACATGCAACAAATGTAGGAGATAAGAAAAAAAAGATTAATCAATGATATTGGACTTTACTAAAAAAGGAACAAAAACCCAAATAAGGTGAGTCACTGTAGTTTTATTCTGAATTTACCTTCCTATTTCAAGCAATCAGAGATATTTGTGTAAAAATATATAATGAAGTTGTAATAGTTTCAACCTTTTGACTTAATCACAGGGCAAAATTGCTAAGGGATTAGCACTGGTCTCTGTGAGAGCAACAGAAAAATCCCTAAAATGGAAGCAACAGAATGATCAAGCATAGATGGAATCAACAGGCATTTTCATCTTTATTTGGTTTAGACGTGGACTTGGCTTTTAGTGAACAATATTTCAAAGAAAAGTCTCTAATGTCTCTGGAATAGTCTGGAGACTCGATTTGCCACAGAGCTAAAAGAAATACCTCATCAGAGCGAGGCCCTGATTGTCTCAGAGATCTGGCACAGGCTCTGTCTCAGCCAGGGCAGAAAGCCCCAGCGACTTCTATCTCCCCATAATAATGAGCAGCCAGGCATCAGAGTCACTGCACATTGTTTTCAGCTAATTCCACTGGAAGATAAGCTACTCTTAAGACTCAAAGCATTTTTTCATGCTACAATATGAACATTCAATATCTGAAACACTTTTTATTTTGAAACTGTAATACCCAATTGTTACAGCCCTGGGAGTGACTCATTTAAATTTCTTAATTATTGCAAGCAACTTTGTCAGTAAAATAACATTTTGAAGAGATTAACTTTTTTTTGAAAACAATAAAAGCTTTTGTGTCAGCGAGCAACTCCTTTAAGGGTTTCATCTGTTTTGCAATACTAAAATGCCAGAGCAACTCAATATTCACAGACAAAAATAAAATGTTTAAATAATGTGGTGTTGTGACACTGACTTAAATTCCACATTTGGTTTTGAAGCTACAATGGCAAGATTTGCACATTCTGTGAAGTATCTACTAGACTTCTTTTTAAACTCACTGCATGCACAAACTGCTCAGGGAAAAGCAATAAATTTATATTTGAATGTGGTAGTTTCTTTTTTACACTGATAAGCTACAAAACATTATGTTCCTCTAAAGTACTCTAACAACAAATAAAAATGGGAAATCTAATGTCTTTAATATTACCTCTACTATCATGTTTTCTAAATTTTGTTCAGATATTTGAGAAAGATAAATGTCTCATGGCCAGTACAGAGACAGCTTTATTTTAATTAACCAAGATATACATTTTCTGTTTTCAGAAAACAGAATTATGTTTCATCTCTTTCATCATTTCTCTAAGGAAGCCAGGGATTCTCGACACTGAGGTTTGTTTACCTGCTTTCTTCTCTTTCTAGACATTCAGAGAGCTGAGCAGCACCCAGGAGTGCACTCTGCAAGGGCCGGGGGCTGCCAACAGCCTGCCCAGGGACCTGGCACTTCTGAGGGCTCTGGGCACCCACCCTGCACCCACTGCTGCCTTTCCCAACAAAATCTTCATTTTCTTTCTGGTTAACAGGTCCTTCTTTCTGGACGGGATGCATAAATGATTTGATACTTTCTAGGAAAGAGCAGAGCTTTTCATGGTGCTCACATGTTTTCAAACACACTTATGTATTCACTGAGCACACATGACTACAAGTATCAAAATTACTCATCTTTTGAAGAGAAAACCAGAAGATTATGACTGTTCTTGAAAAATAAAAATATGTCTGATGAATGAGAGTGATTTTGTATTCCTGTCACAAAGAACAAAATACCAAAAAAAACCAAACCTTCAGTTTTTGGAAGTTTAAAGTGCTGAGGATAGACTTGACAGACTGTCATCAATTTGCTCCAGACGTGAAGGAAGAATGCCATAACTATGTCATTATGTTTCTGAAAGCATATCCAAAAAAGTACATTCATGCAACAGAGGAAGAAACAAGGAAAAACTCATCTATTTTGCCTACTCTCACAGCAGGCTCAAACTGTAACTAACACAGGCACACTTGTTCTAAAATAAGTTATCTTTAGATAACTATGTGGTATTTCATTACACATATATGAAATACCTGGATTTATGCAAGCTAATATACATATTTCATATAAATACACACATACACAGAAAAACGCATATATGTTTAAATACCTGAATAGCAATGAGATCAAGATTTGCTTTAAAAGGTCATTTTTGAAGCACAGAAATGCAACGTTCTTAACAACATAATTCAATAAATAAGAACATAATTCAATAAATAAGAACTAAATCATAGTATGTGAAAAAAATTCAGACCATTGTGTAAGGACATAAATAACATTCTCCTTCTTGCTTCTTATTCCAGGCAAATAACCTAACAGATCTGCATCACAGCTGCAGAAAAAAAAAAATCTATTGGTAAATGTTCACATTTGAACTGGTTACAGCAGTTTAACAAGTGACATTAAATTTTTATTGGTGTTCATCATTCAATGCCATTCTGGATGACCTGTTTGCTTTTACCAAATCCCTCACTCCTATTGTAATTCTCCAGCTAATTACATGCTTACCATATGGACTGGTGCTGCACAACCCCTTATTACCCCAACTAGAATATATTGTTAATTGCAATTATATAAAGCCACAGTATTCAAACTGAGACATTCCATCATCTCACCTGTGCAGTGGAGACTAGAAAAATTCACAGAACAAATGCCCATAAGCAGCAAGTTTGTGGAAAAGAAAACAACAGATTCATTCCTTCTCTCTTGGAAAATGAACAGGTCCAAACAGTCACAGAAATAACATTTCAAGCTGCTGCTTGAAATGATGCCACCATGACAGTTGGTCATTATGATTAATCTTATGAGAAATACTGATTATTATTAAATACATGTGCATATCCATGCATTCACACAACAGCAAGAGTGCCCAACAAAACGCAGCAGCACCATTATAAGAGTTTGCATCAATTCTCATCTGTATTCCACTCTCCCTTTTCTCAGAAATGGCACCACAGTTAGGGGAATGATACTTGAAGCTGTTAGAAAAATTTCCTGGATCCCTAACTGAGGAATGTCCTCTGGGGAAAAACCATTAAATGCGTTATTCATTGCCAAAATACTAAAATCTACCAGTGACTTAAATACGACACAGAAGACCTACTGTGCTTAAAGGCCTGTTTATTACTGTTATTAAGTCCTGAAAATTGCCACTGGACTCAGTGGTCTGGCTACCAGACCACAAGGTTTCAGTTCGGGCCATGAACATTCTGCAAGGAGAATGGTTGTGCCTAGTGACTAAACCTTTATTCATTGCCACAGAAATACAAGGAGAAAAGGTCAAAGACACATTTCCCTATTAAAGTGACTTCCAAATTTTTCTGGTTTTATGGGTCCTCAGTTAAAAGCAAACCTGTTCAGTTTACTGTGCTATGAATTCCTTTTCAGCTGATTGGTATGTTATGAAACAGCTGTGAATGTCTGGACAATTATTTTGTGTGATGATATTCACTAGGCTCTGACACTCCTATTTGGGTAGGATTTATATCTGATAGACAAAAATAAAATAAGTCTAGCTTGCAGATGGTTAAGTAACGGAATTTATAAAGCTGACTGAGCAAAATGCCTCTTCAGAGTTTTCACTTTTAAATCCTGTTACTGCTCATTGGTGAGGATTTGCAAACACTGTGCCTGTCAAGCTTCCTGATCAGTGATAGCTTTGAAACTGAGCTAAATCAGCATGGAGAAAAGGCCAAAACTGGATTTAGTCTCATTTCAACGACCATTCTAAACCTGTTCTCACTCAAAGAAATAAAAGTTATGATATTTTCATGCTTTCAGTTTACTGCATATCTTTAGCAATAACCTCTGCCTGAAAAATAAAAATCTCCAAAGTGAGTACAGAAGGAAAATGTCCTGATTTTTTTTCCCCTTTTGATTTCTGGGGATTGTTCTGGGACCACATTTTCACTGACAATCAAGAGTACTGAATCACATATCTAAATTTGGGGAATCATTACATGCATGATTTTCTATAACATAGCCAGTCCTAAAATTTGCTGGTTTCACAGCAAACTGTTTAGACAGGCATTACTGTTTGATTCACCTTTCTATTCTCCTCACATTGCCAGAATTACTGAACATGTCCCTCACACAATAATTAATACAAAGTGACTTTACAGAATTAAATCTAGCATCATCAATTCCAAGATAAAATTATGGGAGGATGTGAATGAGCAAATATACATGTTCACTTGTGCAATCAGCACATTTTGCAGAAATGATAATTAGGATGAAGAACATTTCCTCAGAGAACACCACCTTATCCTTACATTTGAGAGATAAAGAAAATAAAGTTTTTCAGTGAAGAGCAGGGTTTTAAGGGTACAGCATTACTTGCATACCTTAATGAAACAAGAGGATTCTTGAGTACAAGAAACATCTTATGATACAACCATTGCAGTGAAAGAAATATTATGAAGCTGTTATTTTTCTGTGCAAAATTTTACTTCTATTTCCCCTGTTCTCTCAAAGAAGTGATGGAGACTTATCTTCAACTATAGGCTCATCCTCCTTCGGGGGTACTGGCGGAAGGGTGAGCATTTTGCTTTTCTTTGAAGTGCAAGCACACACTGGAGATGAAAGCAACTGCATTATTGTCTTTGATGTTTTTGATACTGAATTTCTCGTTTGATTTTTCTTTGTAGACATTTGGAAAGTAGATTTACTTCCTCAATCAACCTTACCCTAAATCCTCAATAGGTACTTATCCCCTTAAATATCTGAAATTGATACCACTATATTTAAAAGTTGGAATTTGGAATACTTTAATAAATGCAATAAATTCTAAAAAACGCCACAACTTCTTTATTTGTACTGAGTCCTTAATCTCACTATGTGCTATATAAAGAGAAGAAGCAAAGGAAATCCTTATAACTTTGTGAGACACCACAAAGACAACATGCTTGAAATAAAAAAGCCTTATGCAGAGCAACCCTTTATGCACTGCCCTTAATATTATCAATAGTGTGCTCATTAGACAAAATTTTTTAAAAAGCCAAAAAAAAATCCCCGAAAAAACCAAAACCAAACCAACCAAACCAAACCGAAAGTCAAAAAGCAAACCCCAAAAGCTGTTCTTCCCAGCAGTCAAGAATTAAAAGCTAAATTCTTCAAAAATATATCTAAGCCTCCAAGTGGATTGCTCAGATGAATAAGGACTATGTGAATGGTGGGTTCTCCAGAACCACATGACAGGAATAGCATGAAACAAAGGGCAGCTGTAGGGACAGCAGATGGGATAAGGATTCATGTGATATGATCAGTTACAGAGAAGTAGCCTGTCTTGCATGTTTATCTGGTTATCTCTTTTAAAAATCAAGATGTTACACTTTGGGAGCCAGGTATAAAAAGCCACAGGAGGTGTTGGTGGTATAACAGTCAAGCATACTAGTTTAGCTTTGTCTCCCATAGGTATATTCTATTTTACATACATTTGGAAAGGTAACTGAATTTGAACACAGAGTAGTTATTATTTCTTTCAAAAGGTATTTAATTTTCATTTTGAATGTGATTGTATCACAATAGAAGTGGCTGAAATGTTTCATATGATTTATCTCCTAGTTCAATTTAATATTGGGCAGATACATTCTTCCAGACAAAAAATGTACATCCACCTGTAAACACACCTGGCTGAGATAGGTCTGCCAAGACAGCTGGCATCATCTCTTCTGCTCCACCTTCAGAACAAAGTATACTCAGTAAGCAGAACAGTTAAACTCCAGTCTGCTTTACCTTACTGACTAAAATCTGAAGATTTAAAGAGCAGTGGGAAAAAGACAAAAAAATATTAAAACAAGTTGAAAATACAAACACAGCCATAGCAAGAGCTGGTAAGCAGATTTTTTGTTATGAGATACCCTACAGAATTGTTTAGTTACTTCTAAGTAGCAAAGCCTGGGCTGCATGACTTTTACAAGCTCTTAGGATAATTGAGAAGCAACATGACAGTGAGGATATTTTCATCTTTTAGGATAGGGTGCCTTCAAATTAGAGATGTCTCAAGTCAAACTCTGCCTCTCTGGTGTAAGGCAGGGGCACTTGGCTAGGTGAAGAAACTGATACTTTAGAACTAAAAACATTACACAGGGAACTGGCAAATGCCCTGTTATTTTGTTGAAAATACTCATCCTTCCTTTCCAAACTGCATGGGTTATCTTGAGGAGCTTTTCAACCTAACAGCTAGGTTAGCACATTACAAAGAAAGTTAATTGTATCTGACAGTATTTACAGGCAGCTCCTACATCTACATGTATTGTGCTTAGTTTTGTTATGGCACATAAAGATGACAGAATTTCTTCTCTCTTTGCACACCTTGTTCCTCTCAAGTAGGTAATTCAAGATGGGTTAACATCAAAATCTCAACATTAAAATCTGCCTACAGAAATTCTGTCCCACTGGCTCCATAAATTTCAGTCAGCAGTGGCCTCAGTCTGGCTGCATCAGACACATTTGAAGTTCACCATCAATAAGAATGACAGACACCATCATCCCAAAAACTTCTATCACCTCTGAGAGCTGCCTTGCCCCAAACCCAAACTCCCTTCCCTGGCAGGGCAGCAGAGAATGAACAGCCTCCACCAGGGAGCTGCAGCTTCTTTCCACAGCAGCACAGCCTTTCTCAATCAGAACACAGACACAGACCAGCTGGACAATCTCTGCAAATAATTTTGGACATAATGGAGAAATTGCTGGTAATCCCAGAGTACCTGCACACTGGAAACTCTGGTCCCTTACACAGTGCAGGAATCCTGTGCAGAGTGCATGAGGAGCTAGCAGCAATTTCTCTGCACCGAATAGCAGCTTACCCAGTGAATTAATAGTTTGTCATCCTGGACCAAATGGAGATAAAGTAGAAGCTAGTTCTTAAACACAACTAGATAGATGCATAAGAGGAAAATACTGCCAATGGAATTGAGACAAGACAAGCAGTCTAGTACAATTTATTGAGTGGCTCCCCGTAAGAATACAATTACTGAATGTGCTTGGCTGTAGCACCAGGAGCAGGATGCAAATGCAAAGCACATCTGCTGCTCCACCCATGAACACTCCCCCGTGTACAGCAGGACATTCAGCATTGTCACTCGAGGTGCTGTGCTCTGCAGCTGAGCAGGGAGATGGCACAAAGCCATCTCTGACAAGTTTTATGTTCTCAGGTATCATAGGTTTGGATCAGCAAGAAGGAAGGTCAAAGTGCAGCTGTTACCACATACAGCTTGCCTACCTCTTCTGACATGTAAACCAATTATCCAGCCTGCCCTACATTTCGAACTCCATTTACCAGCAAGAACTAAGAGAAATATTAGTTTCATGTGACATGTTGAAATCATCTTCCCTGCATCAATCCATAGGACAAAAATATGCTAAATCTTATTGCCGTAACTCACTACCTGTCCAGGGTCAAATGTAAAATGTGTGGCTTTACTGAGGAGCTGTCTACTGAATGTTATCACACAAAACATGTATAAAAGATTCCTAGAAAAAGCAATATAAGATATGTGGTTTACAGGACAAATTATTTTCCTACTTATTTATAGAAAATAAGTGCAGTTTGCTTCTGTATATTTTTATTCTTAAAAGCTGCAGCACTTCAGATTGCAGCTGTACATACATATCCCTAAGACAACAGATATGTAATTACTGGCCCTTCCAAGAAGCAAAATGGGATAAATTAAGACATCCTTTTCTGGAGACAAAACTTCCTCTTTTACCCTGAATCTGCCCATATAAATATTTACCTGCCATTTCTGGATGTATTTCTAAACCACTGTGTTGCAAACACACAGCCATATGAATATTTTTCCACATTTCCCTGCATATACAAATTATAAGGATGGTTCCTACCATTTCTCATTACACATTCAGTAACCAAAGAACTTTATTAATTTTCAATACTTCACCCTGAATTCTACTCTAAACTGGGTAAACCTTTGAACTCTGTAATTAATATTACTCATATTTGCTAAGAAATTATTTGATCTCTGACTGCAAGTCACAACAATGTTAGTTAATTCTCTGAGTTTATGCAAAGTCTGCTCCTTTTAAAATAAGAGGGTATAAGATAAAACTTTAAAATCCTACAGAACATAGGCATTTCCTACCTGGGGAAAAAAAAAAATCACATATTGAACTTGGGTATTTTCAATGGTGATGACAGAGAATGTAGTTGACATTGGGTCTGTAAACTAAATTTAGCACATTTCTTGTCTCTAATAGTTTGTACTCTTGTTGGTGTCAGGACAAGACAACACAACACAACCACCACTGGCAAAACTGGAGCACAGGAAGGAAACGTTCTATTTCCAGTGTCAGGAGGGGCTGAAGATATTGTAGAAAACATTGTCTTTGCTATCTCCCTCCTGCCAATCATTAGAGCTGCTATCCAGCAGAACCAAAGATGGGAGTGCAGCACCTCTTCATCAGCCAAACAAGAGACTTCAAGTGGTGAGGAAGCTGCTCCAGCCCCTGGGCTGGCACCGTGCTGCGAGGGGCTGGAGAGCACCTCCATCAGTGCAGCCCTCAGATGGGTTATGGGAGAGTTTGTATTATGCTGGTGGGAATTAATATATTGGACAGATGCAGGAGGAAATGTTATGTTTGCAAACAATGGTTTCCATTCTTTTCTTAAAGAATGAGCAGACAACTCCCTCTTTCTAAATTAAACATGCACCACAATGGCAAGACACCCAGTGCCCACGCTGATTTAAAATGGCAACCCACAATGTTTAAAAACAGACTTAAAAAACCTGAAACAAACCCACAAGGTATAGCAGTACTGTGCAAAAATCACATCACACTAATTTATAGTCTATATTAGAGATGCTATGCTTTAAAAGCTGAGCAGCAATTAATTAAGAAAACTGCAACCTAAACCTCCAAGACATATGGACCACTCCAGTATTCAGCTCATCCTCCCAACGAGGACTGATTACAAACTCATTTCAGTTACCATTTTCTGACAGCTACTGAAGGAAATAGAACTGCATGGCAATTTTTTTCCTAAGATACAAAATAGTAAACAAAGTATGTTACACGACATAGTAAATTAATGTTATTAGTGGAGGCAATCTGCCAAAATCTGGCAGAAATAGCTGACAAAGTAGATCACAGAACAGTTGGGTTGCAAGGGACCTCTGAAGATCATCTGGAGTCCAAGTGACCTGCTAAATACACATGTAAAAACACAACTGAATAAACTGTGATAGTAAAAAAATTAAAAAGAAAACCAAAGGAGAATAAAAGAACTTCCTTTTTTTTTTTTTTTTTGTAATTTATACAAGAAAATATTTTTAATGTAGGAACAATTAGTTAATGCCCGGGAGAGCAGTGTATGTATACTATCTGACAAATGGATTAATGGTATTCCCCTAGCTGACAAAAAACTGCTTTCTCTGTGCCTGACTATTCCCCCTGCCTTTCCCTCGTCCCTCTTTAATCCTGATAGAGCATGTCAAGTTCTTGATTCTTTCTGGACTAATTAAAACTCTTGGTTTGGTGCAGACCTGGAAATAACAGTCTGGCTCAGACATTCTTCCTAATTAAAATCTGTATTTAGAAAAAAAAGTATTTTTCCGTACTTTTGTTTTTATATTCAGGTCAAATTGCTTTGCTATGCAGCTTGTAGAGATTTAAATTTCTTTATGAATTTTCTATTATTTTTGTAAAAAAGAAAAATGTGTAAAAAAAGTAAGAGAATTTCACATTTCATTTTTTTCTTCCCCAAGGTTGTTCAACTTTGAGACAATACAAGAGCTGCCTTAGTTTCTTTGAAAAATTATGACTTGAATATAAGAGAACTCAACTGCTCTTAGTTTGAAAACAAGGATTCCTAATTGAAAAGAAGCTGAATACACATTATTGATTAGTATTTATTTCATTAGTGTAGGTTTTGTTTTTTTTCCTTTGACAAAACATAAATGTGTCGTCCACAATAAGGATATCAGAGAGCATGAAAAAGCTTCTAAAAGTTTCTTGAAGCAACAAGCCAATCTGATGTGGTGGGGTTATTTAAGCCATTTTACTAAGAGAAAAAAAAAAAACCACAATAAACAAAAGAATTTTTATGGAGCTGTCTGTCTGTGGATTTCTTAAGCTCCTTCAGTTTTCTGTTAAAACCTTTAGCAAAAAAAATTGTTTCTGATTATGGAGGTCCTGGTTTTTCCAGCTTACCCCAGAGAAGTCTCTTTTTGTGTTTTAAAAACACTGGAGACTGCAAGCAGCAGCAGCCATGGCTTGTGGCAGGAGCCTGAAAGGCTCCAAGGCAGAGGAAGGACCTCAAAGAGTTTGAGTGGTAGAGGAGCAAACGGGGAGAGCTGCGGCTGGGGGAGAGGTAGGAGAGCCAGCACCTCAAAACCCACAAGAACACAGGAGAAAGAGTCTCTGTTTCCATGCCTGGATAACAGGGCTGAATCATTCTGCCTGCTCCTTGCTCTTTGCCAAAGAAAGCACCCAGCAGCCACTAAAGAGTCCCTGGACCACACAGGGTACCAGCACCACTGGGACACACACCTTCATTCCACCTTTAGGGATGCTGTTGGTGTCTCCAGCTGCCATTTAGTATTTCCATGATCCTCTTTCCTGCAGGAACTCCCCAGTAACTCAGCCATTCCCTCAGAACAAACTCCCCACTCCCAGGCACAGCTCTCTCTGGCGGGTTTGTAAACCCTGGCCAGCCCCATGCCAGGCCACAGGTACACAGAGCTGTCACTTTGAGGCAGGGTACTCACCCTGCCATTTACCATTTCACTGCTTACAGCAGTTACTCTCCAGCACATTACTGACTACACTCCAAACATTTCCATAGGATTAGAGATATCTGTGGAATGATGTCGACATGTAAAGGAGCAGAAGAAATCTTTCGTCTTCAAACAGACACCACTCGTGCTTAACATCAAACAATAAATAGAAAGCTGAACCCTCTAAGCAGGTAATGAGTAACTCATACTGGCCTTTAGCAAGCTGGCATTAAACACTATCATTATAATTGGAATTGAATAGAAGCAATTAATAGAATTGATTTGTTTCTGTGTTCTTTTTTTAGAGATATGAAAATTAGAAGTTAACACAATTGTTCATTATGAACAAATCACAAACTATCATGCATTATATATTACAGCTACTCTGAAATAAACTAAACAACCTAACATTAAGAAACACCTCTACAATGAAGTATTTCTTTTTAATCCATTAAACCAGGCTATTTCCTTTTCCTATTTTATTCCATCCATTCCTTTGTATGCCTTAGCAATATTTACACTTGCATTCTGCAGAAACTTCCTCTCTAGCATATCTAAACAGATTTAATTTCTTCAGCTGCTGGACAGTTATAAGATCCTTTTTCACCACACTAAATAAACAAACAAGCAATCTCTTTCCCCAGTAAGTCCTGGATAATTGCCAGCAGAGGTGTTAACAGATGAGCAGCCGTGCAAGCGGCTTTTCCAGTGGGACAGACATTTGCCTTGCCACTCCAAATCTGAGTAACACTCCTTTGCATTTGCCAGAGAACTGCTCATCTCTGTGCTCCATAACCTCTTAATCTATAACACACAGGTTATTTTAAGCAGTTTAAAAAGAGATCACTTGCACTAAACCAGATCTTTGTACTCAAATAGATTAGGGAGAGCAAACATAAAAAGCTCTGCTGTCAACTGTCAGGGATTGATAACATGTGCCATGTGGGAAAGGTTATTTCAGCCTATCCTGGTAAAGGAGACCTGTCCACAGTGTGAAGTGCTCAGAATGGAACACAGTTCTCTGAGGAAATTTTTCATTTTCTCAAAGAATGATGGATGTGTACAAAGGTACTTGAAGAGTTAACACAAGCAGCCTTAACTGCACCTGGTAGATGACTATGAGGAGTTAGTTAATATGAGGTTTTGTTTCTTTTCAAAATTCCTTTTCTTGGCAAGAGATTTTTTTTAAGCAGCTGTTTTTTAGTACTTTAAAACCAATAATTTTTATATATTTGTTTTAAAATGAATATAGTTTTAGCTGAACAAAATATTTCTTAAAAAATAATTTCTGGTTCAATCATTGCTCAAGTATTTTCTGCCTTTCTAGACTCCCTATCCCTGCCTGTGCTGCAGAGTGATAGTGTGGGAACCAGCTTAATCTCAGCTCCATGGAGGGGAAGCAAAGCAGAGTTGGAAATAAATGAAATTTCTAGCTGTGCAACAGGTGGGTTGGCCTACTTATGCTTATCATACAAATAAAATTTTGCTTGGACAAAAAGACAGACAGCAAAGAGAAAAGTAGAGTGAGATTAAAAAAAAAAAAAAAAAAAAAAGTCCATTAAGAGGAATGTGCTGAGATCCTGGGCGTGGAGCCAAACCCAAAACATCCTGCAGCATGGAGCCCAGCTCACCTAGGAACAGTGAGAAAGGGAATAATCTCCACAAATGCAGTGACTGGCAAAAGATCAAACTCCTCTGTGAAGAAACTCTGCCTTCAAGGTACAGAATTGCAATGGAGTAAGAAACCAAAACTACAGGCCATCTGAAATATAGGAGCTCTTCCCAAGAATAATGACAGGATCATTTTCCATGCATCTCACAGGAGCTCAGCTTGCACTGAATGAGCTGTCATAGCCAAACGTCATCATTTCAGTTGCAGTTTGACGTCTAAAAACGGTGTTTGTACAGCCTTAGTGGAAGATGCGAGCCTTCACAAACGACAGAGGGAAAAGGACAGGTGAGACATGCAGCTGCTCTCTCCAGCCTGAGCCTGAGATGGATGTCTGCCTCCTGCTGCCCTCCTGGCTGAAGGGATCCTGGAGCCTGCGAGCAGAGGAGCAGCCCCTGGGTCAGGAGCAGCCTCTGCCTGCCCAGGCACCCACAGGGACATGTGGGCTGACCTAATCCACCACGCGTGGCTGCCTCACCCCTCTGCACCTTCAAGTTTGCACCAAAATCACTGGAAAACATTGCCGTAAGCATAAGGTACTAGAGAAAAGAGAGGCTAAGTCCTGGATTTTAGTCTCAGAGAATGTACTCATCCTAACAGCCAAACCACCCAGCTTCACACGAGTGTCCCAAATATTTTAGCTTCCTTTGTATGTCAATGTATGAGGTAGAAATAAAAATTTTTTTCCCCAGACCACTTATTTGACTGTTGGAAAATCAGTTACTACTAATATGACATAAACCCAATTCATTAAACCTTTTCACTGGTCAAGTTCAAGAATCTCTTTTCAAGTGATTTGAAAGTAAGTAAACATTTCTTTGGTAAAGTTTGTTTCCATAAGTCCAAAACACTAAAAAAAAAAAAAAAAAAAGTGTTCAGAGACCTTAAGGAGAGTTTTCCAACTGTGAAGTCAAGTACTTTTGATTAAAATGGTATCTGGAGCAAAGTTAAATAATACTTCTGGGGTTAAATGCTGCAGTTACTAAGCAGAGCAACCAGGAAAAAAGCCAAATTTGGCTGATTTCCCCAAATGCATCACTCTGACCATCTGTGAGAGAGGTAATGTTCTCTTAAGAGAAGAAACAATTATCGAAAAATAGGTTGTGAGATTGTCTTGACACTTATTTTGTTGTTGTTCAATTAACTCTTCATTTATAGTCTTCCCAAAGCACAAAAACCCCCTGATGAAACTGAACATTGCTGGTTCTGTTAAAACATGATTTTTTTTTTTTTGTGATGGGAGCACGCACACAGTGCAATAGGTGAAGCTCCTCTAACAGGTTATGGTTACATGTTGTGCATCTTTTTACCCCACAGTGTTTTGTCAGCTTTGTAACCAGAGCCCTGTAAGTGTTTAACAAGCAGAGAAGTGCACACCCTTCGATATTATCCATGTCTGTGTGCAGAGCCATGCGTGCCTGCAGCTGCCTCATTTGTGCAAACTGAAAAAGGAAATTCTCCTTCAGAAAAAAACCCTCAAAACCCAAGGAGCTGTTGATTGTCCTTCTGTAAACCTGGGCCTGCATCTCCTGGAAGCTGTTGCAGAAACCAGAAGCACACCTACTGATATTAAGCAAAGTGTCCAATGTGTTGTTATAATGGCATCTAGAAGGGCTGATTTCAGTTACTCTTTGCATTATTTCTAGGGTCATAAATCACTGATCCTGAATGGCAGAGCCTTATTACTTCCCAACTGCTCTCATCTGCTGGGGAACCCACAGGGACACGCCACATCCCTCAAGCAGCCCTAATTTGCAAGGATCACTGAATAGACTCCTAGTTGGCCTTGCTATTGAGCACAGAACTGCAGAAATTCACAATTGAGGCTCCATTCTCTCACAAGTCATTCAATCATTAACACAAAAACGATGTTAAAAGAATTTCGAGCAAATCATACAATCTTTTTTCTTCTCAGCTCAGGTCTGAGATTCTTGCTGCATGTCATCTCATTAATGCAGGTAGCATTTTCAGGGGCAAGCCAGAAATAATTTTCTAACATTTTTTCAAAAAAAAGCCCAAAACATGGTGGCTTTAAAAATTGTCAAAACTGCACAAGCTTATCTGTCTCCACTCAGGCACACTTCTGTTGCCCTTTAGCACCACACACAATGTTATGATTAGTTTATCTCTCTACACATGCTACAGCATAGTTACTCTAAAATAACTTCAGAAAAAATAGAAAATACTTATTCAAATATATTTTTGCTATGATGCAGAATGCTACAAAGAGAGCAAGGACTAGAGAATTAAGCACATGAATCTAAGCATTATTTCTAATACAGACAGCAGAAGATACAATTGCACGGCCTGAGGCTCAAATATTATTATCCTCTGAGATACAGACATTAAAAGTAATTGCTAGGAAAATTGTTCTTCATCAATTACTTAAAATACATTGGAGTTGAACAGTCCTTGCTATTTCTTCTAGGGAAACTACAAAGGGAAAAGATATTTGTAAAGCATCTTTGCTTTTTCCTGCTCTTGCTCAGGGTTTGGGGTTTTTTGGATACTCATTGGTAAATTACAATTTGAACACTGACGTTTTTTTAGATTATTTTCAAACACGTTCTTCACTTTCTCTTTATCTTTATCCCTGTGTTGCACTACAAATGATCAGAAATAATCAACCTTATTCATATTTTAGGTGCAAAAATATAATTTAAATGATAGTACATAATTACAAAAAAAATACTGTGTGTTGAAGTTTTGATACACATCACATTTGAATTCCACCAGGTGAATTCTGAGCCATGAACTCCAAAAATTTACATTATTGTTCATGGAAAAGCTTGTCAGCCATGATGTAGTCACTAATCACTGAATTCACTGATAGAAGTTGCTTATAATGACTGGAGGGAAATGAGATTAACTTGTTGGATGTATATAAAAGTACTCTAAAAACTCTGGTTAAGTATCTCCTTTATGATGTATTCCCTGAATGAAATGGGAAGATATTTAATTCCCTTTACCCACTGCAATCTTTTCCTTTTATTACCAATTATTTACACATATCTCTAACTGCCAAGAAATCTGAGAAAATAATTTGGACATTAGAACCAATTCAGAGTTTGGAATAACAAATAGCTTCCAACTAGGGATAGGTCAATTAATTTGTTTTGAGGAAAAAAAAAAAACCTCCCACTGAAACTTGAAATCCAATCATGTAATGTCCAGGATTCAAAATTTATATTAAGTCAGGCAAAAATACAGAAAAAAAGGTTTTTACTCATATTAGAAAAAGCCACTTTCTTTCCTTTTTTGGGCACACTTGAACTGCAGTCTCTTGAGACACTTGCCTGACCCAACGCCAAACAACTGCCAAGACAGCGACACAGAACTGCGTGGATAAAAGGGGTTGAACATAAAAAGACTGACTCACAACAACCATGAAATGGAAGCATTTTTGCTTTTACTGTCATAAAATAACTCTTGTTTCATAGAGCACCTCAAGAGATGGTGACAGGGAGGGAAGCAGGGCAGCAGCTAACATGGATTTGTGCCCCCACCTCCCCAGCAGTGAGGAGCAGCACAGGGGGTGGCAGTGCCCCACACAGCAGTTATAACTTATAACTTGGGCAGTTATAAATGCCAAGGCTTCAGCAAAACCAAAGTGAAAGCAATTAAGGGGAACTTCCAGGTCAAAAAACTCCCCTGGACCTCCCTTTCTCTCCCCTGCCAGGTTCCTGTAGAATTATTGTTGGGGTTTTTGCTGCCTTCCTTCCCTTCTCTGTTATTCAGAGTAGTCTGCAGATGAAAAATTAATATTCATTATACTTTTAATTTACCATTATATAAATTGCGAGGAAGCTGTTAGAGAAAGCTTCACTGTAACTTAAAATGCATTGTTCCAGAAATCTTTGCTCACATGTACAGATTCGTTTATTATTTCCAGTTTGTGTTACCTCTGATTTTGCCTACTGCATCTCAGTTTCTTTCCTATTCTACTAGATCATGATATTCCATACATTAGACCCATAATGAGGTTATGTAGGACTGCATAAAGCTCTTTTGATGAGAACTGGTCTATAAGCAACGCAATAGATGACTTCATCTTCTCACAGTTTTTACCCATTTCTTTATTTGCATAGTTTTACACAGTAAATTTCAGCTGTTATCAATATTTTTACTATAAACTTATAATAAAAATCTGCTAGGCTCCTTGAACACATTTTGTAATATTTTCTTCTTGTATTTATTCTGCAAATTCATAAGCTGCATGTTTCCCTCTGCAGTGGCATGAAGCTGGCATTTTTAACCAGAGTGGGATTAAATTTTCTGTGTGATCATAAAGCATGAAAGCTTTACCACACAAGACAGTCCCCTCTGACCCCAGCTACAGAAATGGAATAACTTTAAGCATGCTCTTCCTAAGAATCCTCTCTCTGTTCCCCTTCAGGTCCCTTCTCTTTTAGTTTTATTAATAATGCCAACTACTTTACACATTGCTGGATCATTATTTGGTTCTCTGAATGTTGATGATGTTGCAAAGGTAACAGAAAAAAAATCAAAGCAACCTTAAAAATTCAGAAGTTTGATTTGAACCACTGTAGGCACAAGAAAAGCAGCTTTAAAGTCAAATCACAGTGAAGAAGAGTTTCTTTAGAAAAAGAGAAACATTAACCTTGTATTATTTCTCACACCACTCAACTCATACAAAAAATATGGAAAAAGTCTAAATATTTTCTCATCTACATTTCTATCGCTATTTCTCTGTGCCTAGCATTTCAGTTTTATTTTATCTTTTAAATCAGAGGTACTAAGCCACTTTTTCCATTTTCTGAATCCCAGACCTAGAATTTATGCCCCAACTTACCATCTCATTTCATTTATTACAAGCTAAACTATGGTCCTGATTCTCTTGCAACACCCACTGTGCTCCAGATATCCAGGTCTCTTGGAACTCTCCCATCTTCCCTAATTATTTTGCTGAAGGAAAGTAAAATTTCATTTCTTCTCAAACTCTAAAATAATAATCTCAGAGGATACAGACCAGCATTAGAGAAAAAAAAAAGAGTAAGGGGCTGACTTTTTTTTTTGTAAAACCTGGAATTCCACTTACTGTAAAATAATAACTAATTCTGGTTTGTAAGAGAAAAAAAATACAAGAAGCATATCCTACCTGCAGCTCTTTCAGCCTCACCACTCTAAAAAGTTGAAGAATCTCAGCGTGTGGTGTGGGCATAAATATGAGACTTCAAAACAGCAAAGTCCTACCTTTTCCACAGCCACCCTCCTCTCCACAATCATCTGTCACCTACTCCCATAATTAAATTCTTAGACAAGAAACAGAAGTGGATGGGATTGCACACCACAGTCTTGGTATGCTGCACTTAACACCTGCTACTAAAAACACAACTGAGCAGCACAAAGGGAACCAACTTCTTTTTTGGTGAAACATCACAAATATTTAGTTATTACAAGTGGAGGGAAGGAAGGAGGGGTGGGAAATGCTATTGGGTGTTTCTGTGGCTCTTCAACAATTAAAAGCTTACCACGGGAACTTACACACGTGTTAAGTAATAATAGACTGAGCATGTCCAATATTCTCAGCAAAGCAGATTTTGATCATATGCAAAACTTGGAGGAAAATGTGTTATGACCACGTGACTCCTTCCATGTAGAGTGTATGATGATGAGCTGTGGTTTGTGTGGATTCCTGGGTGATTTTTGCTTCATATTTTCTCCATGTGAGAAAACACTATTTAAAATTACTACTGGCATGTATGGAGTTCATATAAAATTTAGCTCTACAACAGAAAAAAAAAAGTAGAAAGAATTAGGCCTCAATTGGGGGTCTATTGGTAAAATTAGTTCTATTGGTAAGGATCTCAATAAGCAATCTACCAATCAAACCAAGTAACAGAGGTGTTAGGGGTGCTAAGTAATTAAGCATGAGAGTGCAATAATTTTTTTATTGTTTGTAATGTCTCAAGTGTGCCCTCTGGGTGCCTGTGGAACATTCCAGATGTGTTCTCCTGAAAGCAGCAGAGCCCTACCCATGCAGGCAGTTTCAGGTGCCCAGCTGCCCCACCAGAACCCAGTGGGCAGGCACAGACCAAGTCACAAACGAGCACAAGAGAAGTTAAAGGAATGAGAGCTATCAAAAGATAAACACATGATAATAATTTTATTGCTTCCATCCTGTCAGAACACATTTGGTTTTATATATCCATAAAACAGGCTTCTGCCCTCAGAACAGCTCTGTTGTGAGAGATTAGTATCTGTCAACTAAATTTTAAAGCGTGCTGTGGTTTAAGCTGGCAGCACCACAGAGCCATTCACTCCCTCCCCACAGTGAGAAGGGAGAGAGAACCAGAAAAAAGGCAAAACTTGTGGGTCAAGATAAAGACAGTTTTATAGGACAGAAAAGGAAGGGAAAACAGTAACAATGATAAAAGAAAATACAAACCAAATGATGCACAATGGAATTGCTCACCACCCTCTGAGCAAGCCCTGATCAGTGGGCCACCACCCCTGGCCAGCTCTCCCCAGTTTTATTGCTCAGCAGGACACACCGTGGAAGATGTCTGGAACATCCCTGGGGTGAGCTGAGGTCAGCTGTCCCAGCCGTGCCCCCTCCCAGCTCCCTGTGCTGCTCCCTGGCAGGGCAGCAGGAGAAGCAGAGGAGCCCCTGGCTGTGCCCAGCAGCAGCCCCAACACCCCCGTGTTATCACTGATTCCCACAGAAACCCAGAGCACAGCACTGCACAGCTACCAGCAGCGAAATTAACCCTATCCAGGCTGAACAGAACAATGAATAGCCAATAAACCTTGTTTTGAAATAACTACAGATCAATTACTATCATTTTTAAACTATCAGAAACAATGGCAAGCACAAAGGCTTTAAGCAACTTGTTTACCACAGTCAAAAGATCTCAGAGAAGCAAGTCCAACATCTCTGTAAGAACATGACAAGAGATAAGAACATGCATTCTGGATTGCTTTTCCCCTTGTTTTAATTGTCACTTTAATGCAAATGCCCCACAAATCAACCAGTGTACTGAATTATCAGTGTGATAATATATTCAAATATTTGACATTTACATTAATTGGAGATAATGAAGAAAATATTTTTTGTTGTTCATTGGATGAGACTAAATGGGCTGGAAATTCAAATGAATAAAACATCATTACAACATCCACTGTACACCTGTTCACAGCTCTATTAACAGCTTGATATTTTTATTAGGTGCATGCATAGCAATACAAGGACAAATGACCATTTTCACACTCACAGGATAGAAGTAAGCACCCAGAGCTCAGTGTGTGAGGTCACTTAAACCACGGAGCTCTGACAAGTGCTTAACTAGACCCAAAATGCTTCCACTTAGTCTTGACTTCTAATTTTATAAATTATTTACAGTTTAGTAGGTGTAAAGCTAGTGGAAAATGCCTTTTCTGGCAGCTTGATTGACAGGATAATTATACTGTGGTTTTGTTTTTAGCACTGTTATGCAGAATCATAATGCTATATTAAAAAAATGAATGTTATGAGCTTTTAACTTTGACAAGGTCATGCTGAAGCCTACCAAACAGATGTCATGAAAAGCCACTGCTGTCATTAGACAGGTCATGTAAGTATTGCTGCACCTCCCCAGTTGTATTTTAGTATGACTAAATATTTTTTAGGGTATAAATTTTAAGATTGAACTGTTAAAACCAAAACAATCAGAAGAAGCAATACAGACTTTTTTTTTTTTTCTTCTCATTAGTATTATTTCTTTTGAGGACATGCCTAGAAAACACTAACAACAGGTTACATTCCTCTGTGAGGCTCTGTATTTTAGTCAGTTAATGCCTAGCAGGAATTTGTATAGAGTTTCAGCTGCAAAACAGCACAATTTAATAGAAATGAGACAGCCCTACAGAATTTACCTTTTAAAGTACATTTGCTCTATGGTTTATGAGGATTCCTGATTACTACAGACTTTAGTGAGAGAGATGAATTTGGATGAGTTAAACCACACTGCATCCTTGTGTCCATGTCTTTATTCATCCCTGTTGCTATTCACCCCTGCCAGCAACAACCTCGATTAGCATTTAAATGCTCAGATGATTGGTTAAAATATTGCATAAGAAGTTGTAACAAATCTGGCAGAAATTAATGTCACCTGAGGCCCAAACCACCCTGAAGCAATAGTGTACACCTAACACTCTGGGAGCCAACTAATCTTTTGAAGAACAGGTTGAACTTACTCTTTAAGCTATTAAGAAGTGAACAGATTGAAGTTCCATGTCTATAAAGAGAGGATTCCAATAGTGCAATGAAGATGTTATAAAAGCATAAAGAACAAGAGCACGGTCTAGAGCATGGTAAAGAATGGCTGCAGGTATTATGTGACAATAAACAATGGATTTCCCTGCTTTTTTGATATTGCAACTTCTACTCAGTTGTCCTCAGTTGTCCTGGCTGCAGTCCAGGAGAGGACAACAATGAAGCCCATACACTGCTGCCCTTTTTGTATGGTTCTGGATCTATGCTCACAAACATAACTGCAGAAACACCTGAGTAAAACCAAATATTCTGCACAGAAACTCACTGCTCTAATGAACAACGAAAAGAGCAGGAGCCTCACAAAGATACAACACAAAACTGTGCTGAAGCAACCAGGGTCACTCTTTATTTGTCCATGGGAATTTGTGCTCAGATATTTCTCTTTGTTACACAAGATTATAATTTCCTATCTTGACTGATGCTTTCACAGAAGCTTGGTATCTATTCTGAGGCTGTTAGTTTTCTTCTCTTTATTTATTCCTTCCCTTCCCTTGCTCCTTTACATATCTGCCCACATGCATTATAGATAAAACCATGCTCATAAGAAAGCCTCTAAAAGAATATCATGTCAGGAGTGTTAGTGAAAAATAGAAACAAACAGATTCTACTTCAAGATATGTTATTTCTCATTATGTCCAAACAGTTCTTCCTATCCTCTCCTTCTCATCAGCCTAAGCACTATTTTATCTTCCAGAAACACTGCAGGCAAAGTACATGAATGAATACACAAGTGATATGGGTAGAACTCAGTTATCAATTTGGGCTTCACTCTTGTCTTGTTGCAGACAAGGAGCTGCCTCACATGAACGATGGCTCACTGGTGCTTCTCTTAAACCATTTACTGTAAGCTAGGTGTTCTAAAAAGTGACCTCTTCTGTATCAGGCACACAGAAGAGCCCTATTTCTACTCTGCTGTGACAGGAGATCCCATGTTTCAGTCTCATACTGCAGCCTGTTAAAGGTAAATATGACAGATCACATGGAGGCTTCCAAAACTGCTCCATGACTCTGGCTTCATCTGCTTTGACAGAGAAGCCAACTCCAGCAGTAAGCACAAAAGAGATCTCAGACAGCAGATATACTGTGCCTATGCGTAGTATTTTCAGGTAGAAAAACATTTTTGAAAATAGTTGTGATAAATTCAGAAGGTATAATAATGGGCAGAAATATTACTTCTCATATTGAAAGCAAACATGGAAGACAATGAGCCTAATACATGAAAATAAATGCTACTTGCTATAGTAAATAAATTATTGTAAATATTTTGATAATCATGAAGAAGAAAGGTGCATACTAAGTTGTTGTTATTAAATATTGTATTTAAGGCAGTCTTGAATAAAACCCTTGTTCAGCCCTTCTTATTTGCTAGTTCTCAAGAAAAGATCAAAGTGAGGCAGTCACCTTTACTTGGAATAGTATACACCTTCCTTCATTAGGAATACACAGTTTAGTGATTAATTTAATGCAGTTATGGAAGGATAAGTTTTCTCCCAACATAGTTCATTCTTTAGAAACCTTTACAGCAAATGCCAGAAAAATGCAAAACTGCAATGATTTTATTTCTGATCCCAAGTTTAACCTCAAAGAGAATTTGCGCAAGCTGTTCTTCCTTTATTGGTGCACCTACATTACACTACTAGTAGTATCTCTATGAACTAAACCTGACTAAAAATAAAGGATGCTTTTGCTTTCTTGTGTAGGCAGATATTGTACAGAAACCATGTGTGGCCTACAGGCTTTACAAAAGATGCATACAAGTCAGTTTAGGGGTCTGTGTTCTGCGTTCCACAGCAGAAGACACCATATGACTCAAACCACATTTATATATGCCCATAAGCTATGCCTCTGTTCCTGCTGGAATAAGCTGCATCCCAAATGCTCTCCCTGGCTGAAAGCAGGGACACATATAGGCACGACTTACGTCTTGGTAGTACCAATCCTGATAACTTAAATAACTGCAATTGCAATGATAGATTCAGGAGTTTGTAAATCAATATATTTTCATTTATGTCTATGACCTTCCTGCTCCTACCAACAGGGATTATTATAATGGAGTTTTTTCCCTAAACTGATTAGATCACCCCTTATCTGAGAACATCAAGCTGCTTTGCCAAGGCACATTCAGACTAACATAAACCGGTCTGAAGCTGAAAAGTCGTTCACCAAATGGCTTCAGCCTATGCAACAAAACTCCAGATCCAATGCAAGATAAGCTTTGCATTAAGATGGAAATGTAGCACTCCTGGACAGAGAAAACAACTCCTGCCTATCACTGCAATAGTGACTGATGGATTCTAAAACTGTTTTATATATTATGTAAATTTGAAGGAATTGGGTGTAAGTGTTCAGAATCATAAATGTTGCTCTGGCTGTCCATATGTAGACCATGCTTTGTTGACACAGGCTTTAAGCAGAATGGAAATGCAAAGGTGAATGCAGAAAACTTAAAACTATTTTTTTTTCTTTCCTTCATTATTTCTCATATAATAAGCTGCTTTTTTTTTTCTCCATGCAAGATGTAGGTCAATATAAGGGTACCAAAAAAAAAAAAAAAAAAAAAAACCAGCTTTTAAATTTGCCACATTTTATACAGTGAAAAAAAACCCTACCATTTCCATCTGCCTGACTGTTGATGCAATGCCTTAAATCTTGTCCAAACTGAGAAGCAGGCCTTATTTTCCTTCAGTATAAGTTGCTTTTAGCTGAGAGAAAATGAACCCTGTGTATCACAATAGAACTGAAGGTCGGGAGGTTATTCAGCTTGCTGTGGCAGGTTGATCTAAATCACAACTGCCTGCTCAGCACTGCCTCACACAACAGGAAGAAGTGGAAGGGAGGTTGCACAAAGCCAGTATCAGGTTACTTCTGTCTCCGTCTTTGAAATAATTTTCCTACCCCTACAGCTTTGTTTCCTTTATGGTTTTAATGAACTGAACTGCCAAGGGAAGAAAGAAATAAAGAATGCTAAGGAAGGGCTTAGGTGTCTGCCAGTAGGTGTATGGAGGACACCTCCTTATTCCAAATAATAGTCTAATTGAAAATGGCTTCCTGAGGCATTCTAATTTTCTAGCTAACATAACATCTTAGCCCACAATCAGTTTAATCTGGTAAGCATCATTAGGATGGGGAGTGACTGTGCTCCTCTCCTCCCACAAAGCCACATGGTTCTGTTTTCCCTTGAGGTGGAAGGGCTCTTGTAGCTGCACAGTGAGGTAGGAAACGTATCCAGCCAAAAATCACAGCAGCAGCAAGCAGTTCTGTTTGGGCTGGATCAGTTCACAGACTTGGGTTGTCATGTGGCTGCGTGTGAATTTCTGTAGCACAAACACAGGGTGGGAACATATGGCCTGCAGTGGGTGCTGCTGAACTGAGCTGATAATGGAATGGTGTGAGGTACCTCTCCTGAGACAGGCACAGGTTGGAAACTGAGCATCCTTTCACTGGGCTGGACTGAAGGCATGGAGTCAAGGGCAACAGAATCACTCTGCTAGTTTTTAACAAAATAAATCATTCCCACCCGGTTCCCAAGTCGTCAAACAAGTAAGTATGACTACATTAAAAACATAAATTGGAGTGGTGAGGATTGCTCTGATTTGAAAAGTGAAAGGTCCCGTGGGCAAGGCTGCACTGAAGGACAGCAGCGTGTCCTAATGCTGCTCCTAAAGGCCACACCACCAACCACCCACCAAGTAGGAAATGGTGTTTTTACAGCACTTTTCCTATCAATGGCTGCTCTGAAGTTTCACCTCTGAGGTAAGGTGGTATAATTTACATGTGGAGTAGCAGACAGATCCAGAGCCTTCTATTTGCAGTATTTTACAGAGCAATAGTAGAACAATTTTTAATGAACTATGGCCTAAATTGAGAAAGGAGAAAAAAGGTCAATAAACAGAATGAAAATCTCCTAATTTGATCCATTTGCTGACAACAAACACAGATTGGGCAAAGTACCAGACAACTCTAACAGAGCTAGCAAGGTTAATGGAGCTGCTGCTGTAACATATTGTAGATCTCGTAGTGTCAGTGGCGATAGTGGTAATGTTGTAAACACAGTTTGTTTTCCATCTGGTGCGTGGTACATGCCCTTGATAAAAGGGTGCTGCATTATGCATTTCTGTTCTCCTAAATTTATTTACTCCAAAAAAATGTATAATGATTTTAATAGCCATATACAAAGACAGAACTTCTGCTTTAAAAAAAAATGGTTATAAAAAAAATTCCCTAATGAGGTTAAGGACAACATCAAATCAAAAATATTGTCATAATAAGTATGGGATTTCTTTCCTCCCTGCAAAAAAACCCAGTTCAAATATTTCTCCAGTTGAACACTTCAAAGTAGTTAATGTGGATGCTGCATAGGACTGGAATGGAATATAATAATAATATTTTACACTTGAATTCATCAGCAGCGCTTTAGAAAGTATAACACACAATTTTGAAGCTATTAACTAAAACTATAAAATATCTATGTATCAAAGCAAATTAAAATCAATGGAAATTGACATAGGATCAAGCCTTGAGAGATCGCTAATATGAAAATAAAGTGCCTTTCAGTAGCACTTCATGCTAACATGCAATAGTTGTGAATCTCAGCCTGAACATCATCCTGTAGTCTTCTGGATACACACTGCTGAGCACATACTTTTACTTCTCTTAATCAATGTTTTTTACTAATATTCTTGTTGAAGCCTTGGTCTGAAATATAATCACTCTTTTCATCAAAATATTTACAAGAGCAAATGTGAAGCCTTGAAGGCTCCTGTTTGAATTGTGCAGGGTATCTATGGTTACAATTTGTTGTGGATGGAGAGGAGCAGGAACACGCTCTGTGCAAGAGAGAGAAGTGCAACCAGACAGAATGTAAGGCAGCCTCAAGGAGGTAGTACATTGTCTAGAGAAATTCTGTGTATTGGAGGAGCAAGCTGATTAGAGGGAATAAACCAGAAGGGAGGGAAATGGCATGCAAATGGTCCTGTGCTGGCATTAAATAGATACCAAATAGAACATGGGAGATTGTGAACTGGCCAAGGAGAGAGGCAGGGCACGGTGCTTTGCCATTCCCCCACGATCCAGTCTGTGACCCTGGATGTCTGAAATGACATCTCATGCCTTGGCCCCTGGTGCCAGCACTGGATCAGGTGCTGCTGCAGAGGAATATTTGTCACTGGGGGAACAGCCCTGTGAGTTACTCATGGCTGCTGTGCATCACCAACAATGAACAAAAAGGGCTGAAATTTGCTGTGCAAGTGTTTGCTTGAAGCCTACCCTGTACAGCAGCATTGAGCACACAACTCATGTAAACACCTGCTCAGCCACCAAGCTCCAAGAATTAGTTTGGATCTCACTTTTCAGAGCAAACAGTGAGATTAACAGTGTGAAGATTAATTCAATATAAACTAGGAGCTGCAGCCTATGTTATCTCAAAGATTGCAGTCCAGAATCAAAATGGATGTAGTTTCAATGCCGAGGTATAAATTGAGTTTTAAGAGCTGATTTTTTACACTAAAAGAATAATAACACAAGTCCATCTACTGACATCATGGAGAGAAACAGTTTTTATCACTAAATATTCTCTTCTAAAAATGACAATTGTTTGTTTTTTCCAAAATAGAGAATTGGTAACAACTTGATTTTTTTCAGAAAAATGGAACCTGGATTTCCCCCATCCCTTCCAAGCATTTTCTTATATAATAGCAGTAAAAATCCTAAATTTTCCAGTTGAGCATTTTACATTTTCCTTCTTTTAAGCACCTTTAGGGAAACAGAACTGAAAGAAAAACTAGTTTCAGAAAGTGAACATCAGTCTTACTAGCCTACTTTTCTCAGTGGAGTAGATGAAAAATATAGGTGTGAAATGACATATATATATAAAATAAGTGAGCACAGTTGGAAAGAAAGGGAGAGTTAGAAAAGAAAGAACTGACGTTAAGTTCTCAAATATACCCATATTGAATTGTCAAAAAAGTGAAAACAGATTGAATTGAACTGGAGATGAAACATGTTTGTATTCTCTCAGACTTTCTGAGATTGCAATAACAGAACTAGAAAAAAGTTTTAAAAAATTCACTTCCATTGGACTGTATTTCCTTTGTTTTGTTCACGTTTGGAGGAGAGAATTTCAAATACAGCCTAGCTGGCTGTTCACTACATTTCTTGCCAGGCACAAAGTATTAGCACTGTTTTGAAAATGCTTGTGAGAGAATTCTTTTGAGAGAAACCATGTCCTTAACAGGAGAATCTGAATCTCAAGTCCAAACTCTAAAAGTAACATTTACACTTTTAAGAACTATGCTACATAGGCTTATTTAGCTGACAGACTTGAGTTTACCAGTATTTGTTACTCATATTAAAAAAAAAAAAAAAAAAAAAATTCCATTTTGACTGTTAGACCTAATATAAAAAGTGATTTTTTACTAAGAGGCTGGAATAGGAAGAGAATTTCTTAACAGTAGGCTACTCAATGTTGCTGAAAACAAGCACCCCACACCCCCTTTCTATAAAAATTATTTAGACTATAGAAAATAATATGGATGCAAATACAGTGTCCAAACAATAGCATAGTTTCAGTCAAACTATTTTCAAGGAAATCACACTATTAATCTCCCTGAGCTATCAGATGTACAGAAGACATGGTTGGGTTATACAGGCACCAAATTCTGTGGCTGTTGTTATGCAGTGATTACACTACAAGAGCCAGAAGTCACCAGTGATGATTAGGAGGATATGGCACTGGAGCTATTTAAGCAACTAAGATAAATACCCTCATTGGAATAGGTTACTGTTCACACACACAATATGCATTAGCTTTTGACCTGATGAATGTGTAGTTTCAAATAGTTAAGACAGAAGGCATAAAGGAGAAGATGTATTATTATCACATAGCAAAATGACACTTACTCAGTTACAGGACCCCGACAAGCACAGGAGACAAACCCGTGTTACCTGAATTCATTAGTCCTTTTACTTATTATGTTTCTCTAAACATATGATTACACTAAATTACTCCACTTTTCTCCAGCTCCTTGTCATGATGAGCTATCATGCCCTTGTCATGCAGGATGTGGTTGGCTAGGATACCATCCTTTTTCCTTAAAGCCAATTTTCCTTTCTGTCCTCCATTCCCCACTCTGGCTTTTACACAGAAAAACTAACTTCTAGCACTTTCTGTGTCTACAGCTATTGGAAAAAAAATCCTGATATGACAGATTTATTTTTTTTTTAAGTTGAGAATGCATAGTAAGTTGTTTCAATTACAACTGTCAAATATTCCTGTGCACTTGAAGTCTCTACATCTGAAGTTTATAAGCTTGACCATTAGTTGTAAATTGGAAATGATTTTTCCATGCATTTATAACTGTAATGCAGGACATCACACAGTGTAACCATTCCACTCACATTCATCACAAGGGTTACCTGGGATGTGGGTTGCACATTTAATTTCAATTTAGGTTTAATTTTAATTAAGATTTAATTTTGTCCTTTGTTTGGGTTACTCTGATACATATTTTAAGCTAAAATATACTTTGCTTTCTGTATACAATTTTATCACCACCATTTTATCAAAACTTGATTGATCTACATAGGGAACAATTCAGCTGTAAACACCTGGGGATCTTTTATTTAAAAATTCTTGATGACAGAACTCCTCAGGAGTTTGGTGGATCTTACCAACTAATTATTAAAATAAATAAATTGCAGATTAGTAATAGATGCATTTTGCTATTCACTATACTGAAAAAAATTTGCAACACAATAAGAGCTGTTTACAAATTAAGATTTATACTTAAAAGTTATTGTATTATTTTTTCTTCCTTTAATTTTAAATGAAGTCTTTGACTACTCTTTTAGACTACAGTAACTTTTAAGGCAGGTAATTGCTAGAAACTTTAATAATTCCCAGAATGTTTCTTTTTTAGGTTTCTACTTTTCAGGAAATAAAGTTTTGCCAAGTATTTTGTATTATACATGTATATATATTTCTTTTTCCCATGTTAATCTTTGATTCATGGATCAACAGAAGAGTTACTTAATGAAAAAAGCTATTTTAAATAAGAGCTGTCAAAAACCTGTTTGACTCATATTTAACCTTATTTATTCTTGACGTAGATAATGTCAGGGCTTGATTTTCCAGCAATCTTAATAATCTTAAAGATAACTCTGAAATTTACTTGCTATCTTTCCTGTTATGACCTTGAATAACATAAATAGTTCTTCACATTTTCTGGGCTACAAAGTTTTCCCTGCTAGGCACCAATGTGTAGTTTGTAATCATTGCCTTATGTATTTCTTTTTAGGTACACAGCTCTTGAAGCTTTGTGCTGCTCATGGATTTCTTCAGACAAAGCATTTATAGCAACATGACAGAGGCAACACTAAATCCCCTTTTATACAAATGTATTAAAACATAAGTATCAGACATGCAAACATATTTAAACATAAATATCAGACATACAAATGTATTTAAACATAAATATCAGGAATACAAATGTCCAAAGTGCAAGTAAAATTCAAAGGGCTAATAAAGTATCTGAACTTTTTATTTACCTTTTTATTTCTGCTTGCAAACAGTAAATGCAAGAATTCCTAGAAACCTCAAGCCACCTTTATGACACTGACTTACTTTAAGAGATGACTGATTGGGTGAAATTGCCCCTAATGATATCTGCAGTGGCACTTAGTGCCACTCACTAAAGGAGAATCACCCTTTATAACCATATGCACTGCTGGTTAAAGATAAAACTAAAATTTTATCTTACAGGAAGCTGAATCATAGAAGCTTGTGAACTAACATTTATACCATAATTTTAAATTTATTCTAAGTCATGGGTAAGTTCTCTGGATTTTGCTGTTTTGAGCATTTTTAGAAGCAGCTCCCCCGCAGGCTCAAAAAAGTACCCAAAAATGTACCTAAAGCTGCTGTTCCTGTGCCTTTCCCCCTTGCATTACCAATTCCAACTGCAGAACTGCACAGCAACATCACACTCAAACCTGCTCCTTCAGCAAAAACGTTCTCATGCTTTCTGAAGGACAGGATTGTCTTGGCAAGAGATGAGGGAGCCATTTGGGGTTTTAGTGGTGTTTTGTTTTCTTCCTCTGACTGGGTTACTGCACCCTTGCAATTGCCAGTGTAAGTAGGAAGGAGGAGTATGGGGTCAGAGGGGAGGAAATCAAAGCTGCCACTCTGACTGCAGCACAGACCCAGAATGGTCCATGCTGACCTTGAAACTGCACCTTAAACCATCTTGGATAAGATATTCATGCATTCCTTTCCATAGCCGTTTGTGCAGGTTTTCCTTTTAATTAATTTCTGGATATGATAGATTGTGCTTTCAAGAGCTATCACACTACCATATTAAATTTTAGAATCATTAGAAAAAGAAATTGAAAAAAAAAAGAGCAAAAATATGAACTTCAAAGGTTAGGCATAGAATAAGAACCATAGGAAATAACAGTCGCACACACCTTGGAGTTTCAAACAAGCTGCTTTCCAAAGGTAAAAAAGGTCATCATGTTCTGACCTCAACAGTTATTTATCTGTTTCCTCACATTCCATAAGTTTATGTTCTAACCATCAGAGTGTAAAGTGTCCCATTAATTTACTTTTTTCTTATTAGCAAATATTACATATTTTGTACAAACAGCAATCTATCAAACACTAGGGTGCACCCATCTCACCTTGTAACAAAGGGTCAAAAAGCTGCTTCTAGATGATTGGAGAGTAACTTTTTCAAGCTTATTCTGCCTACCTGAAGTAAAGATTTGAAGCCAAATCTGTCATAACTCAGCATTCTCAGAATATTCTGCAATAGAACTGCTTCTTCCATCTGTTGTGGGAATTCAGAGGGGCTGCATCTGCTCTACTTTGTCCAAAGCACTTCATTGGAACAGAAATGAGCAGCACTCCTCCAGTCTGTATGCTGACTTCAGAGCAATTAGGCAGCACCTAAAGGGAGGTGCAAGAGGTAGGGATTTGCACAGCAGCCTGGATGTCCACTCTCAATCCTGTTACTGGGAAATACTCTTAACGAGTGACATTTACAAACAAGAAGCTACTGGATCTCTTGGCTGGCAAGGATGTCTGTTGTGCCAGAGGAACATTCATAGTCTCATCCAATAAATTTAAATTGAAAGTGCCCTTAAATTCCATTCTTTTTTTTTTTTTTAAATTAGGTTTCACCCAATAGTTTGGAAAAAATCAATAGTGCTACATCTTTATACGTGTTGATCCCCTTCTAAACCCATGTGTCAGACTTATTACTGAGTGCAAGTGCCCCCTTCTGCAAAGGCTGAACCTCATAATCCATTTTGCATCTAAACCCAATCTCTACACAGAGAGAAAAAAAAAAATTCCCAACAAAAAACACCAAGAATCCTCATGTCTGTATGGGCACTGAGGCATCCCAGAGGTTTTATGCTGAGCAGCTGAAATAACTTTTGTATAACTGTTTAGACCATCAAACCAAGGAAGTGTAACCATTCCAAACATGTTTTCCTTCTCCACTCTGGGTTGAAAAGTAAATGTCTTACTACTTACCAGTGTCTCCATCTGTTCTTCTCAAGACTGGTGACTATACACTCACTCAGTAATCCTAAAAAAGAAGAAAGCAGGAAAGCTTATTTTAGGTGCCACCATCAGGTTTAAGTTGATGGATCCCAAATTCAGCATTTTCCACAAGCATTTAAATATGACATAGTAAAAAAAAAACAAAAACAAAAAAAAAAAAATTGAACAATACTCTACAACTATACTCTATAACTTGATAAAGGTTTTCCCAAAATCAAGATCATTGCAATAGATCTGAACATTTCTATGTGAGACAACATCTGTGTCTGCCATCCTCTTCATTGTCTCTTCAATCTCTAAGCATGGATTGACCTGGATGCCTTTTCCAACGTGCCAGTGCTTCACAAATTACAAATATTCGCAGCTTTTTATTTCCAAAACCCCTAACAATGGAAATAAGAGTTCTGGGAATTTAAAAATCAAAGGATCATGACTGCATGGAGTCAAAATACTCTTATCCTGGTTTCTCCTGGTGTATTCTTCACCAATCTAGAAGATTCAGCACCTCCCTATATCAAAGAGTCTTTGACATTTGCAGCCAAAAACCCCATAATTTTAAGAAAAAAATCTTCTCAGAATGCATCCTGCAATGAAAAAACACGTATTTATGCAACTTTGTAAAACAGTCCAAAACACTTCATTAGCACCAAAATCTTAAATATATAAAGCTGCTGTCTTATATATTTATTTTGCAAGTCATTAATTTTAAAAAATATTTTCCTTCATCATAACATTTTGTTGGAGATTTAAGGCCTAGGTTCATTAACAGAAGCATCATAAGGATCTTTATCTAGCTGGGACATAGTCTGTGCTGAGTGCTGTCTCTTCTAGCTATGATGAGAGGACATCTTTGGTGAATTTTGAATGATCTCAGTGATCCCCACAAGTGGAAAGCTGTCAGGAACTTCTTTCAGTATAACAAGGAGTTGACAAAGCCACTTTTACTTCCTACAGAAATGTAACATAGCAATAATAAAGACCAGCACTTAAAGAGTAACATGAATTTGTACGCAATACTGTGTTCAGAGGCAATTAAGAGTTTCATTTACAGCAGCTTGTTACCAAAGTAGTGCCAGCAGTGTTTATTAATTAAAGGTGTTTTTTCATCCTTAGCTCCTTTGTGAAGAAAGTGAGAATTAGTCTACTGTTTCTGGGGAATTACAGTTTTCTAATCATTTAAAAAATGGGGGCGACTAGTTCTGCCACCTATTTGCCCTGCAAACATTCTGCCTCTTATACATGCCAGGAATTAAGACAGCTCTGTTTCACACTGCCTGTACATTACTTTAAATATTGCTGCTGCACAGAATCGAAGTGATTTTGTCCATCAACCAAAATCTGTGCTGATGTTCTTTTAAAAAATCTCTGCTCTTGGCTTTCAGAAGAACATGTTGTTTCATTCCCCTAAAGAAGCTCAGAACATCAAGGAAAATAACATCAAGTGATAGTGGGTTCAAACATATTTCTAATCTTTACAACCCTTCAGTACTTACATTAAAAAAGTGAAGCATAATTTATTTCTGATGAAACAGAGTTGCTCAGCTTTCTGCTAATAGGATCCTCAGGGCAAAAGGGGTAGGGAAAGCACTGATAAAAGTAGAGAGCTTCATTTTACTGTTTTGAGTTGTTTTTTTTTTTTTTCCCTAGTCTGGAAACAATAAATTAATAATAGTGTTTACTCTGATTATCGTTGATTTAGGATAAATTGTTCTCATTTAGCAAATGGGGAAATGAAATTCAGTGCCCAAGGGACAGAGAATGTAAATCTATGCCAAAGGCTACAATTGAAGACACATTTAGAGATCCATTCTGAGTTCCTGGATTAATTCCAATCATTGCTGATAGTAGGGAGGCTGATATTCCAGCGCCGTTTAATGATGCAGGCTGCCACTCCTTTCTCCTCCTCTCTTTTCTTCCCTTTCTGCTCTCCTCCTGTCCCTCATAAAACTTATTTGCTTTTTTATTAATCCTTGAAGGACCGCTAGCTTTCAGGCTTTTGGAAAAGCCAGTACAATTTTTCTCAGAGGTACACACCTATGTTTTAACACTTTTAATTCATCCAAAATTATTCTTCTGCCAGCCAATGTAGGAATTGAGCAGGAAAATGTGAGAACCTTCAAGTGGCATACTGTACTACTAAAAAAGAAGTACTTCTCAGGAAAAGCACCATGAGAGCAATAGAAACACCATTACACATCCAAAAAGACAGCTTGGACAAAGCATACTGTTAAAGGTATTTTCACTTCCTTTAAGTGCTGTGGTATCATCATACTTCTCATACCTGAAAACAAGGAAAAAGGGTACGTAACACAGTACTGGAGGTGATGACAGACAGCAAAAGCTTCAGGGTAGTGCTGCATTTCCTGCTATGTAAAGCATCACTGTTTATTGCCACACATTAAAATTTAATTTTACAGAGCAGCTTTAAAAGGTCATTTTAAAAATTGGAGTATTATAGCTGATATTACTGACTCGTTAGAACTTTGAGAACACAAATCCTTAGTCTTGTTTCTTTCAATTATTAAAGATAAGGCATAAATCTGATTAATTCAGCTCTTTTTAATAAAAAAGTAGTTTATTATTTTGCTATGTATCTAGCCCAATCATTTGCTTTGAGTTCTCCTGATAAATACCTTTGTCTTGAAAATTGTATTACTACACTGATGCATTCATTACCTCATATTGAATTTACCATATTCTAGGATGGCATATCCTTTAATGTTTTAGTCACTTATCATAGGTGCTGCTTTTAACATTTACACGCCATGCATGGAAGCAACAATATCTGCAAATATCAAACTAATTTAGAAATCAAAAACTTCATACCTAGAGCAGTACCCAAAGTATTCAGTAGGAATATCCCAATGGCATATTCATTATTTTCATCTTAATATTCAGTGAAATTTGATGCTGCTTAAAAATCCATTCCAACAAATCTTGGTGCCAAAATGGGCTCAGCACAAGTGTGCAGGCTACCACTGCTTCCCTCACAGGCCATCAGTGGAACTTAGAGATACATTTCTTTCAAGGAAAACTGAACTAAAAGTGCATAGATGGCCAGTTTTAACACTTAAAACCATGAGTTTAAACCTGAAACTCAATTTCTGTACTGCTAGTTTAAAGACACATTTGTAACCTGTTCTGACAGCTTCTCCTTGTTGGGAGAAAGACTGTGCTGACTTTGAATGTTACCAGTGGCTTTTGGTGTCCTTGATTAAGGGTTTCAAATGATCCAATGATGGCACAGGGATGAGCTTGATGTAGTTTTTCATGGCTCTGTTTCTACTCATGGCATTGCTCTTTTGAAGGATTCTTGTTTTCAAATTTGGATGTAACAGAATTATGCAGGTACTGGCTGCTACCTCACCCAAATAAGTACTTGTAGCTATGCTGCTGGACTGGAGAGTGGCAGCCAGGAAACACTTGGTTTTCACAATGGGAAAAAGGAAAAAACCAGGGCAAGCAAGACACACCAGTGTCAAAGACCAGCCCCAAAGACTGTAGAACCTAACCTCTGCCTCCTGTTTCCTGTCCCCTCAGTTGCACACACTGCCACAGGAACATTCTTTTAAATATTTAAAGATCAGGTTCTCAAAATTTCTGGATGAATTTGCAAATACATAAATAAAAGTTTACTCTTTGGAGTCTTACCAGTACTAGATCCCATCAGGTAGATTGAACATCGCTTTCTAAAACTAAATGATTTAAGATGTGACTTCGTCTCTTTCTTAGCCTCACCATCATTTACATTTCAGAAGGAAACAGTAATATTACAAAGATTAAAAGAAAAACAAATAAAACTGCAAAGTGACAAGCCCTACTGTCAAATGAAGACTTCTTTCTAGGATATTTAAGTCAGACATTTACAAACAAATAAATAATAAATCAACACCATATATGGAAACTAAAGAATGCAAGGATTGCAGGGCATAGATTTCATCTTCTCTTTACTATTATGGATACATTTACAGAACACTGTTTAAACACTTCTTGAAGCAGAGAGATCTGTAACAGATGTGTGTTCCCAACTACTAGTCTCAGATAGACCTGCTTACTCTCATCTCCATCCATCCTTTCTTTTCAAGCTTTCCCAAAGATTTAGACACATACTCATTGTTGAGCTTTAGGCAGGACCTCAGAGTTTCAAATCTTGTACAGGTCTAAATCCAGCAGAAATTAAGGATTCATCTATCCAAGACCTCTTGGAATATCAATCCAATCAACATGGACTATCAATCCCTTCAACATGGGCTCAGTCAGAGCCCAAAGTGGGTGTTTTAACCACGCAAGCCCAGTGTTTTAACAGTCAACTCTTTTTTTTTAATGCACAACCAGAGAAAATTAAAGCCTAGTTGCAATTGGCACACGGACACAGGGCATGTGATGTGTTGACTAAATGATTTGTTTAAACTGACCAGATTCAAACTCCAGATGTCAAACTGCACTCAGAGAATGAGCTAACAGATATGAACACCTTCAATCCTTGGTTAGAAAGGTTTTCCAGACTGCTAGATATAATGCAAGATTCAGGGAGATGTGTGATTGCACTTCTGCTCCTTGGACTCCTTCTATATTTGATACTGAAATTACAATGGACTTGTTCTGAAGGGAATGCTTGAATCAGGCATATCAAATATAGCCACCTGCTACTATTAAATAGCATTTGTAGTTTGCCCACTGTGATATCATCTTGTAAGTAAAGTTCAAAACCTATGAGAAAACCTGCTCTAATAAGAAATCCATTTCAACAGAAACACCAGGTTACATTAAAAAAAAGGATTGGCTTCTTAATACCTTTTTAAGTAGCTTTGGCTAAACTGCAGGGAAACATCCACATACCTTTAGCTATCCAACTGCACCAGAAAAAGAGTAAACTTTAAAAATCACAAACATTTTCCAGTATACTTGATTGAATTTTGTCATTCCGGTAACAAGCAACAGCCTTCATGTAATCCATCACCAAAATTAGAAATGACCCCTAAAATTTATAGTAGAAACAGATATAAACCTTAATTCTAGAAACAACTGAGAATCAACAGTTTCCCTGAAGCATTCCGGTTTTCAGTCTGTCATTCTAAACAAAATTCAGGAGAGTGTAACTCAGAGAATCAGATGTTTTTGAATTTGCTCCAGAGTGAGATCTCTATCTGCACAGTGCCATCAGCACATTCACTCAGCAGCATGATCAATGTATTTGACTCTAAACCCATGGCCTCTATAAGGCCTCCAATGTTCTTTAATGGCACTTGCTTTCTGCTGGTAATAATTCCTTGACAGGATCAGCTTCATGGTAAGATGTGCAAAGCTTGAAAAGGCTCTAAAAAAACAATTTCCACAATAGCTTCTCTACTCAAGAAGGAAGTAGTAAAGGTGCCTGCAAGCTGACATTCCTGGAGTTTTTCTTCACATCATTTTCTGATGACCTTACACATTATTTTTGTAAAATCTTTTACATATGTATTTTAAAAGGACTTTTTTAACCAGGGCAGCTGGTTATGGAGAGCACAGGAATAGGAAGCAATAATATATCAGGAAGGAAAATATCCTTTCAAATGTAGTTTGCAAACTGAACCTTGTTTGCTATATACTGCCTATTTTTTAAATAATGCACAAATCATCTCCAGTACCATGGAAATAATCAACACAGAATCAAAACCTGGAGCTTCTACTAGAGCACAAATCAAAAGCTGTTGGAATCCAACAGCTGGAGCCTGTCTCATTATTTCACTGCACTTTGATGTGCTTTTCAGCCAAGTATCTTAGAGATTTACTTACAGATATGTCTATCTACAAATTCTACGTTGCTTACACATTATAGTTTCCAACAGAGATAAATACACTGAGTTCTCATTTAAGAAAAAAAAAAGTCTTCTATTAAGCTCAAAATCCTGTAAATAGAGGAATTGAAAATCAGCTGCATCTAATAAAAGAATCAAGTTTGTTATTGACTTTGAGCTGGTAGTTTCCATTAGATTATCCATCATACTTTTATTATGTGATCAACTGCCTAATTAATTTCATACTCATGCATTTAGGCAGAAAGCTGTATGTTTCAATGGGCTTTGCTATAATCCTGCACCTGCGGCCTCAGAGATTTAGACAGCTCTCTATCATAAGTTTATACTGTGCCTGTAATCATGTCAGCTGGAGTATGGTTCCAACTATCCAGGCTGTTGAAATATAACAGTATTTAATTTCTGAGGCACTGGAAAATTTGCATCTGTGGTTATGTATCTTTGGACTTTAATCAGATGAAAGTCACTGAGAGATATTAAGAGAGTTAGATACAATATTTTGCTCAGACAGTTTTAGTGGATGTATCAGACAGTGTTTTGATTTTCCTTGCTTATCTAGTAATATGAACAGATGCAATCTATGTTATTGTATAATGAATGTTGATTGCCGACAGTATTTGATTTTGCAACCATTCTGTAGTGATAATTAAAGATAACTTGATATCCTATACAGTGATAGTTAAAGATTGCTTTGTATGCATTAGTGCATAAATAAATGCCACAGAGAGAATGAACAATTCTCTACAACTTTTTTATCTGGAATATATTTCAGGGCAAAAAAAAGTCACAAGTCTTAATAACACAGTAGTCTTCATTGCTAAATTGGTGTTATTTATCCTTTATTTTCTACTGGCTTATGGAATTTACACTAAGAAAAGTTTTAGTGATTTAGGATTCATTAGTTGTACCTTCCCCAGAAAGGACAAGAAATTCAGTCTGGTGGAAGCTGTGCTATCATATCTTCCATTGATCACACCAGGCTTGGTAGATCACTGTGATTACAATGAGCTTCTGCCAGGGCCCACGCATAGTTGAGACTTAGGTGTCTATTGCACCATTTGGAAACCTGAGGAATCAAACATTTAAATACGCTATTTTCCTCTAATAATCTTCACCAAAATTCAGATATTCATACCATTATAGTTCTGGCCAAAGCTACATGGTCTTGATGTTCAAACTAAACAATACACTAAATGTGGTATCAGAGCCAAGTTGGAGCTGTCCTTTTCACATCAGTAGCTCCAGGAAAGCACGGATAGGCCCAGCCAAAGAGACTAGTAATTGTACTGTATTTTATTTTCAGATTAGGAATAATGACTCTATGGTTCTCCTGGATTGTGGAAGGAATCTACCCCAGCCCTGCAACCACTGCTCTGCTCACATCCAGCATGTTCACTGGTTAGAGCATGTGTGAGATGATACAGAAATGCTTCTTTATTCACTCAGGCATGCACAGCACTGGCACTGCATCCTCTGCACTCCCTGTGTGCCCAGGAAGGCAGAGAAGCACAAACACCTTCCTTTGTACTGCCACAACCAAGCCCTTTGCTGACTATCTTGAGCTGTACAGACTACTGCAGTAGCAGACGTGGCCTCAGCCCCATGGACAACAACATTATGCCTCCAACCCTGCAAACTGTGATGCCAATTTGGGTAAGTTTGCTTTGGAGCAATGCAAGTCTGTGTATGAAAGCAGTGCTTGACTGCCGTGGGTGCTATACCCAGCACTAAGCAACTGATGTGCATCTCCAGTGTCAATAGTACTTGATGATTTTTATCTCTAGAGTTTTATGTTTCACTTTTAATCATAATTCAACAGAGAAGACAGCAAGCTCCTTAGTTCACTGGTCAATATTGTTAGCAGGTGAACGCCTTATAAATGACAGATGTGCTTTTACTGCAGCAGCTCTTCCTGGCTTAGAAAGGATGTGTCAGGTGTTGAAACTTGCCAATTAAATGATCTTCATTCTTGATGTGAGCTGCAGTCATTGAGTACCTTGTGAGCTGAAATCTCCCTCCTCTCCTGCTCAGAAAAACACCTATACATTCCCTTCTGGATCACTGATAATTTGAAGCTGATAATTATTTCTGGTTTTTGCTAAGAAACTGAAGGATACCCATGCCTCTGATGTATTTCCAGTGTGTCTTTGTGTATGTCAGAAAGCTATCAGCTCCCTGCGATCTAAGAAAGCATTTCTGCTGACATTTTTCTTACGACTTTTCATTCCAATTTATAAAGTCACCTGTTGAGGAATTTTTATGATACCACCTACTTCCCATAGAGGCTACCACCTAAGCCTTGATTAGTTCACAGGAGATCAAACTCCCTAACAAGTTACTGTCAGTTGCAGTTTTTAAGACTAGAACTAGGTCAGGTTTATTACCTACATCAATTATTTCATGTAGCACAGCTAAGACAAAAAAAGATTTTAGAAAAAAAAATAAAGGAAAATAGGACTGAAAGTCTAACTAAGAGATATAGAAATGCTTCTCATCTCAAAAGTGAAATGGCACAAATGATTTTTAAATTAGCAAACCCCCGAGGCTGAAGCCGTATAGTCTCCAGCTTTGACTAAGAGACCTTACAATAGTGCAGGAGGTTTTGTTACAAACATAGCATATGAGCAGAATCGTTTGCAATATGAAATCCCTTAGATATTCATTCAGCAAAGGCTGTGGAAATGATTTTTGTTCTGATGAGGATAGAAATAGATTTACACAATATTGATCTTCTCCAAGTCTTGGGATTGCTCTGTGTAGTTTTGGAAGAGGTACACTACAATAGAAGCAATAGTCAAAGCTTTATAAAAAGCTGGTTTGTATCATATTTAATTACATTTTCTTTCTCTTTACACTTCATGATAACCCATCTCTCCATGGAATCCCAGACACCTTTCTACAACTAACATCCATTTAGTATTAAATCTTTATTGTGATGTTTTGGCATTTCAGGTTCTGATTCAAGAAATTCAAACAAACTGAGGGATCACCTGTTAAAAAAAATCCAGGGCTTGTGATTAAGTTCCAAGGGTTTTTGTGGTTTTTATTTGTACTGACCAAACAACCTGTATTTGACCACTATGTCCATGGCTAGGCATAGAAGCAATCAGACACAGAGAACCACACTTTTTCTGCTTGTTTTAAATTTTGTTTCTTTTAGTAGCAGCATGAGTGGTGCTCACATTTTCAGACATCAGCTACTCAGTGCTTAAGCAGAGAGCAGCTGATAGCAGAGAGATTAAACCTGCTTTTCCAAAAGCACTGATAAAATTATGGCTACAACATTTGTGGTTGTAACGGAGAATTCTAACAAACGAAACACACACTACAATACAAAGTTTGAGTTAATAAAGGAAGCTAAAGCTCTTAGGTAACCAGAAATTCCTGTTGTGGTGGAGTAATAATCATTATTAATCCTCTTGCTTGAGCCCACTGATTTTGGGGCTAAGCCATGGAACTAGATACAGATGGCTTTAAGATATACTTTGCATGAACAGGCATCCCAGGAGACAACATGACTTAGACACATTTTTGGGTCATGTCTCTTCTCCTGTACACTCCTTATTCCTGCCAGTACTAATTAATGTACATGATCAGACAAACATTGCCAGCAAGTGTGTGACAAGCAGCCTAAAATGGGAAGCCTTCCTAACAGGAATGAAACACACGGGAAGTGGGATGAGGTGTAGAAAAAATACCTTTACACTGATTTTGCCATCTATATAATGTCAAGTGAAAAGGATATAAAAAGCAAGGAAGAGCCTTGTGAGTCAGAAGGCTCAGCTCAAACACAGAATGCACCTGCAAAGCCAGTTTACAACACTGAAGCACTAAAGATATCCATCAGTGTCCAATTGCAAACATGCCAACAAAACCAGGTAAACAAACCTACAGAAAAATTCTTCCCACAGGTCCTTTTCTCCAGCAGCTCCAGGCCTCCTATTGATCACCATCTCTTCCTCTTGTGAAACAGAGCAATGCAAAAAGGAACAAAGCCCACCAGTAGCTTTACTTAGCAACATTTGAGAACAGAAAAACATCTTTCTCTTCTGAAATCTATTCTTAAATAAGCTACCTGATTATGTTTCAACCCTTGCCAGCTTTTTCCATAAGTTCTTCACTTCAAGAGGATAGGTAACAACACATCTGATCTTCCAGTGAAACATCTCTGAGGTGATATATGATGTCCCCAGCCACAACTAGGCAAGAGCTACCTTCTCAAAGATTGAATGCTCTCTTCTTGTTTTAGAAAAAAAATAATCAAAACCAAACATAAAACAAAATGCAGAAATGAAAAATATTGAAGATAGCAGCTGTTGTGATGAGGCTGTTAGGTACCTTCACTGAGGAGGGCATCCCATACTTGGGAATCTCAATGGAATAAAGAAATGGGGTGCTCTAACACACAAAGAACAGTGTCAGATCACCTTAGGGAGTTCTCCTAACACTCCCATTCCCATGGTTGATTAGGACTGTATCTCACAAGAATGAGGTTTTGGGATTACCTGTCGGAGGATAGGAAGCTGTGGGGCCTAACCAGTGCATCCTGGACTTTTGTGACAGAAACCAGACCTAGCTGAAAGATACTGTGGTGATAAATGGCTGGAAACCAAAAAACAAGCCAACCAAGAAACCCAGATAGACAGGAGGTCACCTACTTCTAAACACAGCACCCCAAGCAGAAGGAAAGCCCTAACTTCTTTTGTGTTAAGACAAGCTAGTTCCACGTCACCAAATGGAGGCAAAGTTCTTGCTTAGGAAAAAAAAAATCAATCAATACTCTTAAACAAGGCAGGTCTAAAGACAAGAGCAGAAAGCAGATGTTTAAAGAATAAAACCAATCACAACAAAGAATTTGTTTTAAAAAGTAAATAAATATGACCATCCTGCTCCTATTCCAAAGGGGAAAAAAGAACTATAAAAACCTTTTAAAAATTCAAAGAAGTTTCTGAACTTACAGATCCTCTGCCCTCAGAATCCTTGCTTGTGATGTATCTCTACTATACTTTATATACACTGCATCTGTATTCACAGGGATACATTGTTGTACACACACAGTTCCCAAATCTCTCCAGCTCCTATTTTTCACTGAAACATTGGGATCCAGCCTTGCCTGAGCCTGCAGCACTCCAGATGGGTCACAGAGCCTTGCCAGCAGCCCTGCTCAACATGGCAAGATAATTTTACAGTCTTCTGTTTAAACATTGTGCAGTGAATATGATTTCTGATTCAAAATAATAATGACATATGGCACAGCTTTAATAGCACTGCCATTTTGGATGGAATGGAAGGGTTTTTTTCTTTTTAATTTGCTTTATTAAAACACAATATCTGCATTAGCTGCTGAGAACAGACAGCCAAGAGTAACGAGGATGACCTATTCAACATGGAAATTTTGTGCAAAGGCCTTCTGTGCAAGTTGGCTAAATCATGTTACAGGCACAGGAGTTCAAAGGTCTGATAAATGACAAAACATTAACAACTCAGTATCTCTTTAAATTTAAGAAATGTGGTCCCAGGGTTTGTCTGACTCCCTTCCTTTCTCTCTCTCTTTTTTTTTTCCTTTATTTCTTTTTTATTTCTATCAGAATACCTGATAGGGAATTAATTCTTGACAACCTTTGAAACCATTAAAATATTCAAGTTAATTTTCCTCCATCCTCCAAAATGTAGCTGTACTTTGGGAAGGTATCATGCATTTGATTTGTATTCCCTTTACACAAACTCAATTATTGCACAAGTCCTTTTATCATTTAAAGAAGGGAAGGAATTCAAGAGCTTGAAAGAGCTGTAACACAGCAGATCAACACACTGGCAGTGAGTGACAGTTTAAGACCCTCAATCCCACAGCTGAAATATGAAAATTATTTTTCAAATAGCATAACTGCATAACACAGAAATATCACTTCATTCCTACTCTGACAAGGAGTGCCTTCTCCAGTTGTACAACTTTGAACTTCATACACACACTTTAAATTAGCTCAAGTTTCTTGTACTCCCACCATTAACCCCCTAGCATTCAAATTCTTTGCCTTTTCTTTGTCCAAGTCTTCCAAAATGGAGATTGTTCTAACTCAGCTTTACCTAAAAACACAGACCAAAAAACCCCCAAACAACCTGAAAGCAGTAGGTAATCAGGAGTTTAATTCAAATTTAATTTTAAAACCCAGAAAGAATGTTGGAAGATTGTTAGTGTTTAGGGGCCCAAACAACCTGAAAGCAGTAGGTAATCAGGAGTTTAATTCAAATTTAATTTTAAAAAACCCAGAAAGAATGTTGGAAGTTTGATTGTTAGTGTTTAGGGGAAAAAAACCCCACAATTATTTTATGCAAGTTTTGGCTCTTTTTATTTTCCTGAATATTTACATAATTCCTTTATGTCCCAGCTACAGGCCCTCAACCAGCCACCACATATCTGGGTGCAATTAAACAGAGGAATCATTCCCCAGTACTATGGTAACAGAATTACCAACACCCAGCTGCATTTAGTGCATTTCCTTACAATTACATGGCATTTTAATTAAAAAACAAGGGATATATGCCTGTGGTTTAAAGGCTCCTTCAACAGAATTTGTTACTGCTATATGGGAACTAATAGAAGTAATAGTCTTTTATTTTAATATTGCAGTTTTAAAAGAAAAATAAATTCCTGTAGTTTAGATTATATGAGCATTAGGAAAAGCAAAGAAATCTTTAAACAGATATCAAAAAATATAGTCCATATTGCTGTCCCTCTCTTTCCTTATGAGGAAGACTCCTCACCATTTGCAGTCTGCCTTAAGCCAGTCTTAGAATCCACAGCTCAGGAAAGAAAAAGGAAAAAGCGTTCTGCAATTCTCTCAGCCACTCTGAGCTGCACACTGCAACCACCACACATCAATAAGCCTTGCTCAGGTGTGCATGAATGAAGTCTTGCACTCCTAAGAGCCGGAGACAGAACAGCAGAGATTCAGAGCTCTACCTGTTTCAAGCCCACTGCATCACCTTCCCCATTAGAACACGGAGAAAAGAGATGAGACAAAGCCCCCCGTAGCCTGCAGTCTGCAAGAACCTGTCTCACCTGAGAGCCTTCCTTCCCTAATAAAAGACTTCTTGGGTTTAAACTTCCTACTGGATCCGTACATCTGACCTCCACACCTCCTTAAAAACATCTCTCCAAGATTCCACTTATCTTTTAAAATCTGTGGACTCTCTTCTATCTTGATCCTTTCTCTCTCTCCAGCTCTGAACGGTTGTAGAAAAGCAGCTTCTCATAAATCCTCTGCTTTCTTTCCTGTCCACTACTGCATCAGTAATCTTTAACAAAGCAGCTTAAGGAATAGCATCCACAAACTGTGGAACAATTTTCAATTCCTGCACAGTGCCATGAATGATCTTAAAAATAAGAAGAGATGGTGACCTATGAAGTAGAAATCTTTTCAAAATTGTGTTTTTCTGTTTTGCTTCCCTGCAAATTTACACTTGAATAGATTAGTCATTTAGCAGCACAACTGCAGTGTAAATCTGAATATTTCAAAATCTTGTTCTTAAGAATTGGTTTAATATATATTTTGGAAAATAGATATCTCTCTTGTGACTTGTCTGTGCAGCGTGTCCACTGAGCAATGTTTATAAGAAGGGAAATCCTTGGAAACGGTTTTGCTTTGTTTCCAGCCTGTAGCATGCCTTGCTTCTCAATTCTTCAGAGGGATGAAATACAGCTGTAGTCTGGTGTTATTCTTCAAAAGCATTAAAGCATAAAATTACCATTTATTGCAAGGTGTAGGACAAATTAAATAAGAAACAAAATGTATCTAATCTAAGTAAAACTTCTTTTTACTTCTATTATAACTTTATTTCTTTAAAGAGACTATGTTCAGGTCGCTGATGACTTAGGGAAAGAATAAAACAGAACACCTAGAATAGTTTGCATCTACTTCTTACAGTTATCATCAATCAGAAGAATGATATTATATGCCTTTCAAATATAATGTGAAATTACTGGAATCATTCCAACATCAAGATTAAACCTTGAACTGTATGTTCACAATGGAGAAATTAATTCATCAATTTACTTCTGGATCCAGAAGCAGTCTTTTGCTCTCTTTAAAGGAAGAATAGGACAATAAAAGAAAGGATGGTTCTATAGGGAAAGTCTGGCACTCCTCATCACTTCACCTGGCACAGAAGCTGTGTTTATAATGCAAAGACAAAGTCATAAAGGCAGAATAGACTACACTAGTCACTGGTAATATACAGTGATGAATGGAGACTGAAAGACAGCCTTATATATTTACTGTAAATTTAACAATGTGTAACAGCAAGATTACAGAGACAGAAACCTCCATTTTTCCCCAGTAAATAACCTATTTTTCATTTTAAAACCCAATTTTCCCCCTTTTTGTGTAAAACTCAAATTCCATTGTTTGTCAACATAACTTCTGGAAAGCAAGCCTAATGTTCTACTTGCCCTTGAACGTCTCTTTCCCACACTGAGAAGCATTTAAGGAATATGCTTCAGCTCTCCTTATAATGACCTCAAGGACTATCTCAATGCCACCAGGTCCAGGCACTGTCACCTGCACTCCGTGGTTGTGACACTCTCCCACCAGGAAAGCAAAGGAGACAGTTTAAAGACAAACTCTAAAAGCAAGCATCAAAATTAGTTTAAAGGTGTTCCTGCATTCTTAACCTGGTAATATTGGAAAAATAAATTAGTTATAGCCTGACATCCACTTCATCCTGTGAAAGAGGATAAGAGCAAAAATACTGAAGAATCGCTTTGTAATGCACAGTTGTAAGAAACAATCCTCAGGATATCTGACACTGGAATATTAGAGATATGTATTTTCCTTTAAATCTGTCTTTTTTGATATACCCCTTCTTCCCACAGCATTCAATACAAGCACATCTCCAAACAAAAATAATTCTCTGCAGAATGACATTGTTAATTATTTAGTTCATCAACAAGGACTGAGAAAATCAGCCTGAGAAAAAAAAACATTTGCTTTCTTCCCTCTTGGTGTGAAATGAGGGTGGAATCAATATGGGTGGTACAAAATGCACTGCTCACATGAAACCAGTGGTTTAGAAACACAGAAATACTCCTAATAAATGAGCAGGTCATGTAAGAACCCCAAAGCCTAAAAAGCAGGTCAGCCTGTGCTTTTCCATCTATATTCCCCATTTCAATTACCCCTCACTCCTCTTCTCTTAACTTGCCCCTCTTCTCTCAACACACACCTCATTCAATATCCTGCTCCTCTCCTTGTCTGCATTTGAATTAAACCGTTCCACCAGTTTTCTATTCTGCTCAAAGTCCAGGTGGACAAAATAACAACTGAAGGAGACATTTTTTCATTAACTCAAGTGTTCATCAAAGAGAAGCCTTGAATAGCCAAGGGGAACAAACACAGTCACAACTGTGTTAAGGTTTAATTTACAAACCCAAAGCAACAAACAACACGCACTCAATCCCCTGCTTAACCAGTAAATTTAGGCTCTCTCAAATCCAGGCTCCTGTCTAAATTGTCTTAAAGATAATTTGGAATCTCTAAGGCTCACAATCACACCGAATACAGTTGCAAGTCATATTAAGTGGTTAAGGTTTTTTTTGTATAACCACAGATAAAGCAACGTGTGATCATTGTCCCTGGTGCAATATTCCTGGATTAATAAAACAGCAGGACTCACATGGTTTGCACACAAACAGTAGGACAAACTGATTCCATAAACATTTCTAATCACACAATAGAGTAGTTGCTATGTATACTCGCTCCCACTATTCAACTTCTTAAGTAGCTAAAAATTTTGTGTCAAATGCAATGTGGAGATCTTCCACTCCAAACAAATTCTTATTTATTTTTTCAAGAGCATGGTCTCCAATGTGAAGTTTGTGTATGCAAGCAGAAACCTTCAGGAAAATCTGCAATGTCCTTACTCTAAATTACAAAATCATGAATTAAATCACCTAATCTGACATTTTTACCTACTGGATAAGGAAGGAGAACATTTTAAAATCCTTATGTGGTTTATTATGCACTGAAATGTTAGCAACAATTTTGGCATGCATCACTGATTAATTTCTGAAAGACTTTACTACATGTCTGCAGTACTTAACACACTTGGGTTCTGGCAAGTGGAGAGCAGCTGGACACGAAAACCATGTTTCCCTCACAGCTACTGCAAGACAATTTTATTTCTACTGAACAGTGGGAAGAGGATGAAAACTGCACAGAATCTGTAACAGGCACAACCACATTCAGCCAGCAGCAGACACTGTGTCACACCAAATCCCCTTGGTAAAGAAACCCTTACAAGAAACTGGATATTAATTAGTTTAAACAATGATATAGTCAGTGGTTAAGTTTTATATTTCAAAGGGTGTAGCAGCTGCCTGGAGGTCACCACAATAATAGGTTGCCACTGGAAAACACCTGGTTAGGCTAACAGGCAGTTTAACAAGAGTGACTTTTTCTATGACTTTTTAAAATTCTTCATTTTCAGTTGCTTTATTTCAGTCCAGGTGTCCTGTCTGAATACACAGGCAGAGATTCCATAAAAGGTCTGATAGAGTTTTTCAGGTTATTTTACCTTTTGTTATTATTTCATTCTAATACTCTTTACTACAGTCACAACCAGGTATTGTACTAAAGTTTACCTTTCAGCACAACACAAAACTCACTGACATCAATGTTCATTTTGCTACTGCATGAGTCAGAAACTTATATCTACTTCTGTGAACAAAAATTTTGCAGCCAAAGCTCTTGAGTTATGCACTGTTAAACTAAGATTTAGTTAATGAAATAGTATGAATCATTCATTCCTTTTGTGATTGAATTTCTAACACTGCAGTACAAGTTTGCAACCAAGAGACCAGGGATCAATGTAACTAATTACAAATTTAAGCACTTGCATTATGGACCAGCAGCACTGAAATGAACAGAACTCGAATATAAACATCCACAGGCACAAAATTAATCTACCAGTTACCCATTTCTTTGAGAAGAATGACAATCCACAGGTTAGCACACCTGTAAAATGTCACAAAGTCCTGAATTCAGTCCTGTTGCAGAATTCAGTCCTGAATTCTGCAACACAGATTTCTCACACAAATTGGACAAATCAGAAATCATAATTCTGATTTCAGAGGATTTGTTTCCTGAAAGACATGAAGGCATTTCCCAACCATGTCTGATGCAAAAGCCAAATGTACACAAATTAGTTTTATGCACAAAATTCAGGCTTCTAATCTCTATTTGTATTGCCTATGGTGATTAAGAATGAGAATGTCTTTGGTTTCAGCCAGCGGACTGCACAACACAGAGGACTCTGGCAACTGTCCAGTACTCCACTACAGTCAAGTAAGACTTTACATGGAGCAATGTCCCTTAAGAATAACCTAAGAAAGATGACACTACTCATTATAGCACTTGCTATAAAGAAAATTTAAAATAGATCTAAATCTCTAGTGTACCTCTTGTTCTCTTGGAACAGCAACTATGCTTTTAATACATAACCATTTTCCATTACTGAATTTCCACTGTATTAACCCATAATTAAATACCAACACACATGTGCACACAGACATTAAAGAATTCCTCAAATTATCATGTAGCACATTTGCTGAATTAAGTTAAATACCTCAGTATCTGTGTATTCACCAGAAAAGTATTTAAAAATATAAGCCTGAGGATAAATGGGAGGAAAAAAAACAAAGTCAATTAAGAGATATATAATATGTATATCTGATATGTTGGATAGACAATCTGTGATTTGAGCAAAACATCCCACTTCAATGCTACAGCTCAATTAGTTTTGTGAAATGGGTAATAGTAAAGAGCATGATAATGGCCTGAAGCAATTTTTTATACTTTACAGATAAGACTGATACTATGTCAGGGCCTAGACTGTCAAATGTCACTTGCTCATGGTGTTTAACTAGGAGTTCTGTCACGTGCAAACCCCACACAATATGTTAATAATGATGTATTTCAATCTAGGAATGATATCAGAAAGAAGGAAAATTTGTGCACAATAATTCTTGTCTTTTCTTTCTGATCATATTCCATCCCCGTATCCCATCACCTCACCCAAACAACTGGTGCCTTTACTACGACTCAGGTGTTTTAAAAGGACTGTTTAGAGAACTGCTCTTCTTCTCCCAGTGTGTGACAGTGCACTGACTTCCCATGTCTAATTTACCCCACCTATGGTGTCAATGCATTCATTTTAAAACAGAATAGAAAAAAATATTTTAATTGTAACAATGATCATCTCAAACTGCCTGAGCTACTCAGAGCTGACCAAGCTGAGGGTATCATCCAAATGCCTCTGCAACAACGGCAGGCCTGATCCTGTGAGCTGTTGAGATCCCTCTGCAAGGCAATTTCTCCCACAAGAGGTAGCAGCACCTCATTGGCTATCAGCAAACTTGCTAATGGTGCATCCAACTCCTTCATGCCAGCACTGACCAATGTCCCGAAGAACACTGCCCTAGAACTGAGTCCTGGTCTGGAGGCAGAGCCATCCACTGCAGCTCCTTCAGCCAGCTCCTCACTCAGCTCATCCCACACTCAGGCAGCTTGTTCAGAAGGAAGCTCTGAAGGGCAGTACCACTAGCATTACTAAATCCAGAAAAACTACATGCCCACTTTCCTTTTATCTAGTAGGCAGGTGACCTTAGCATTGATCAACATCAAAATAATTAAACAGGACTTTCCCTTTGTGAACCCCTGTTAACTCTGCCTGTTGACAGCACTACTCTTTAAATGCCTTTCAACAGTACCCAGTATAACCTTCTCCATAATTTTTCCAGGCACTGAATTTAGACTAACAGGTCTGTAGATCCCTGGGTTCCTCCCTCACACCCTTTCCATAAATTTGGATAACATGGCAAGCTTTATTTCAAATTGAGTTGATATTGGCTTGCTAGCTTTTATGAAACTCTAACAACATCTGTGTGCCACACAGGATTGATATATAAATAAATACAGTTTTGAGAATGGGATACTACGTATTATATAACATATACTGTATCATGTATACAAAGTTATTTTATATTTAAAAAAAAATAGTTGGAGAAAAAGAAATTAACCTGTTTGTATTTTCTTAGAAATGATCCTTCCTCTTCCCTAACCTTTTTTCATAGTTTTTAGTGCTTGGTCTTCACTGAAAGGTTGTGTATTAGCCAGAGCATGGGCAGATAGGTAGGCAGATAAACACCTACTTGAGGCAACAATCAGATGAATGGCCAGGTATTTGTACAAAGCATGGGACTAAAGAAAGAAAATTAAGCCTGCATGTCATAGTTCTATTATTTCATATTGCCATTTTCCATTAACATTCACTCAGCAGATAAATGTATTTTTTCATGGCAAATGGTATGGGAGGGAGGGAAGAGTGCACTTTACTCAGAAAACAACAGAGCTTTCTCAAGTGTCAAGGCACTTGCCATTCTTTTGCTTTACCTAAACTATTAAAACTCACTCATTATTGAGAGACCTATAAAATTGCAAAATACGTTTCAACATTTCAGAAGACCCAGCCCTTCCCCAAACTCTCTATTTTCTCTCTGTATCAGCAGTTTCACTGCCATGTCTGAGTGCTTGCTGACATGCCACCAGGCATCTCTTCCTGTTGACGATTCTGACCTTTATTAATTCAAATCTGTGCAATCTTCACCACTGATCTGTCAAAACTGACACCTTGTCACACTAAGATTTTGCAGGGAGCATTCTGAAATAGTTCACAGGGCATTACATTGAATCTACCTGATACCCAGAGAGGAAATACACATCTTTTAGATATTTCTGTTATATTTCTCTGGCAGAATGGCCATATATGTTGCAATTAATTTGCAAAACAGCTCAATACTCCAAAAGACTACAGCCAATCCTGATAAGTGACCAACTGAATTACATTAATTTATTTTTATAAAATAGTTTTTAATAGTAGGGGTTTTTTTCTGCTCAAAACGTATCCCTAACGATAAACAAATCTTAACATTTTGAAGTTGAACCAGCTACAGTTTGAGACCCTTATTCAGAGATTTAGTGTATAAATGTACTTCACAGGAAATAAAACAGCAGGCAAAAAGTATAGCACTTTTGGCATGATCATTTGGAAAAGAACCAAGATTTAGAGAAACCATTGCCTCAAATATTCCACCTGCTGAACTAATTTAAAAGCAACAGTAACACTGGTCAGTTGTGGCTGCTTTAAGCAACTTCAAGACTGACATTCCGTCAGGTCTTTGCACTAATTCCTATAACACATCAAACTGCTGCCATAAATAGTCTTGCCTAGTTATAACATAGGGGTGGTATGTTTTTATAACAACCTAAAGCCAGCTTAACACAAAAGGGTAATATTTCTGAGCATGAACTACACTAATAATGTTTTAAACAATATTATTTACAGTATTTAAGTCTCTTAAAAGTTATTACTCTTACATTTTAAGTCCTGTATAGTGTGGAATAACCTCTGAAGGATGAATGTGTATGAATACCCACTTTAACTATGGCAGACTGACTTTCTATCTGCTCTAACTACACTGACACTAAGTGAAGGAGGAACTAAGCTTACTTGAGCTGAGAGAGAAGCTGCAGTGCTTTATTGACAAGACAATTCCCTACCTGGAACACCACAGCTGTACACAGTAATTCTTCTCAGTATGGGTGTACTCCTATCAATAAGAACATTCTGGGGAGTCACGTAGTGGCTGCAGGAATGTGCAGGTTGGACTTTCTTCAATGACTTAGAACTTCTTCTCAGCATCCTACAGTCTTTAACATCCTCTTGAGGAAAACATACCTTTTATTATACAATGCATTCAGAAGTAACTCTTTTGTGCCAATACACAAGGATTTCTGAAGTGCCAAGTGCAGCTGGGAAACCAATGCTCTTGGGTGTTTATGTTTTTTCAGAGGACATCCTCTCAAATTTTCATTCCTGGCAGAAACTGTATTGCATGGCTAGTATGTTCTTATAGGCCTTCTCTAAAACCACCATTTTGTGTAAGACAAGGTTTTTATTTCCTGTCCCTAAAGAGATTAGGGCAAAGGAAAGCACAGACAAGTCACAATTACAGACCAATTACAGACCACTCAGCTGTGCTTCAGCCCTGGGCAAACTGATAGAACAAATACATTAAAGTGACTATTTATAAGCACTTGCAGCTTAACCATGAGATGAATAGCCACCAACACAATTTTCTTGAGAGCAAATCAGTTGTTTGACAGCTCAGTCTAACTTCCTCCAACACAAACCTGGTAGCTAAAAGGAAAGCAGGAAATGTCACATCTTGACTTCAGTAAACCTCTCAATGAGATCTAGGCAGGTTGTCTTGCACCAGCTGATCAGACAGGTTGTGTGAAAACCCTGTAAGGGTGGTGAAAAGCCCATTGGATAACCATCAGGCACATTTTGCATGTCCCAGTAATGGTCCGTCTTCCATCGCAGCAAAAAGATTCCAGTTAAATGCTATTGGGAGGTTTCAAATCCAAGAGACAACAAAAAAAAAACTAAACTGCATGACGAGGTCAGGGTGAAATGCCACTAACAGCAGATGTGAAGGAGGACAGAATATTTGTTTTTCAGGATTTCTGACTCAATTTCTAAAATAGAAAATTAAAAAGGAGTGGTGAATTCACTTCCTAAAAGATACATTTAGGAAATTAGTTACATTTAGATTATTTACTCCTAGTCCAAATTCTTCACTATCTTCTCAAGCCTTTTTTGCATCTGTAAGAAAACATTGGTATAAGTTTGGAAAAAAATAAACTGAGATGCAAACTAAATCCTGTAAATTGCAGGCCCCTTTTAAAGCTATAGCAAATTTGATGATAAAATGAAAATCCACATTAAGCACCAATTTTCTAAAATCACAATTCCCAGTGAAACTGAAGAGTGTTTGCCACTTGCAAGTTATATTAATCAACTAAGGTAACCTCCAAATTAAACACTATAGTTTATCATAAATACAGTGATCATAGGAAACATGACAATGTGCTGTGAACATTTAACATGAATTGATATAATTCTTAATTCTGTTACCCAAGTAAAAGTCAGTCTTAGGAGTGCCAGTTATCAAATTTTCTTGAATTGTGGTTCTAGCACTTGATACTAGCAGGACCAGATTGATAGCATGGTACTACACAGCATGAGAAGTCTGTAAATAAGCTGATTTATCCCCAACAGCAGCACTTGGACTATACAGGAAGCAAAAAATTCTCTTTCATAAATCTTAAAAATATTGAAAAATACACTACAAATAATCAAAAAACTATACAAGGATAAACTGAACTTTGCAGTCAGAGTCATTAGGTAAATAGGTTTTGCTACACCTGCTGGGAGAAAAAGTAACAAATAACAAACAAACTTGTAGTATCAGCATTGCAGTACTACAGAACATAATCTAGATTTCAACTACAGTCACTATAATATGTGATTATTCATCATCATGAGTAAGGGGAGACACATTTAAGGCTGTGTCAATCAGTGCATCTGCATTGACACCTCCATGAAAACACAGTGCATGTCTCATACACAATTTACTTTGTGGGTAATTCATCAATAGCTCAGTTCCTGGCTCAGAACAAGCCACCTGGGCCAAAGAGGGCACTTTATGATGTGCTGCACACAGAATCAGGTCTGATTTCTCACAGTGAGAAAATAGCAAATCATGAGCCTCAACTCTTCTGAGCTTGGCATAAAGCACACACAGTTCCATCAAGTGCAATTGGCAGCCTGGGAAGTCTGAAGTTAAACACAGTTAAACACCTTCCCTAGTCTCTAGGATGAAGACTTTTCCTTGATAATGTTTTGTTTTTAGACAAAGAATTTGCCTAGAGAACTGATCAAAGAAATGATCTGTTGGACAAGAAGATGAAACTGCATATCTCCTTTTCTGATATATTATTAAAAAGTATCACTGCACCACACACTTCATGTTTCTACTAAAGAATCTAACTACTCAACCAGAGATTGTTGTTGGGCTTTTTCCTCCCTTTTTAGTACTGAAATGGGTGTTAGAGGGTCTCTCCTTCCTGCCTTTTTGTTAAATGTGGCTAGCTTTGAAGCAAGTATCTCTGAAATTAGGCAGATGGTGTATCCTTTGAAGTACCAGCTCATTCAAAGCAGAAGCAAAAAAGGAGAAACAGCTCTATTGCTGTTACTTTATTATGCAATGCTCTTTTAATCTCATAGGGATGACCACTGAGAATCAGAAGATGAAATCATAATTCCTCCTGCCACTGCTTTGCAAAAAGAGAAATAGAGCTAGAAGGAATCTGTTCAGGCTTCTCAATTCAGTATGTGGAAGAAAAGCCCCATTGTAATGATCCACTGTCTCACAGTGACAGAATATAAATGCCATAATGATTTCTAAATCATCAGGAACTACACAAGTTCCTGCATTCCAATCTAAAGAAAGACAGAACAGTAGAATCTGTTGAAAGGATCAATCTAAAGAGACAAGCATCTGTCTTCTACCATCAAGACTGGGCCAGCAGTATCACATATTTGACAGGTCAGTATAACCAGATTCAAAAGAAAGCAATATTTTGTTAAAGTGATGGGACAAGAGGAAATGGCCTCTAGTTGCACCAGGGGAGGTTTATGTTGGATATTAGGAAAAACTTCACTAAAAGGGTGGTCAGGCATTGGAACAGGCTGCACAGCAAAGTGTTGGAGTCAGCACCCCTGAAGGTGTTTAAAAGATGTGCAGATGTGGCACTTGGGGATGTGGTTTAGTGGTGACTTGGCAATGCTGACTTAGCAGCTGGGCTAAATGATCTCAAACTTTTCTTCCACCTGAAAAATTCGAGGTTACTATGACTGAAAGATGCAGTTCAAGAAAAAATGTGCACAGTGAATATCAGACTGCTTTTCAGAAAGACAAAAAAGTGAGATTCTCCTAAGGACCAGTTTCCTCAAATGCTGCAATAAAAAGGAAAGACACCTGAGGAAAAATCTCTTTTGGTGACAGCAGGTTCCATGAACTGAAAGTGGTGCCTGCTGGCAAAAAAAATGTTAGCTTGGGATCCCAGCAGGGAACACTGAAAAACTTGCAGTGGCTAAAAGCTTTGGGTTTTGTAAACAAAAAGATATTTTGCCAGCCAAATGGGGTTTTGTAAGTGCTCTCAGCTCTAATATAAAGAATAGTTTAAAAAGAGTTAACAGTGGATATATGCAGGTACCAAATGCTTTTTTTATGGTCACTTAAATAATTAAACTGAATCTTATTGACTAATGAAGTTATTTAAAAACATCAGAGTAACATTCCAGCCAGCATAAGCAACCGTTTTTGCCTCAAGTGACATGTTCAGTGCAGTAGATTTTATTATTTCCTCATAAAATTTATTCAGTCATTTCTGCAAGAGAGTTATTTTTAGCTGACACATGAAATAGTAAAAAAAAATATATACTTGCAAAGCTTCAAACAAAATGAACAGTGACTCATCAGTCTGAAACTGCTCTTGTAGCAAGAGGAGTCAATGGAATAGGAATTGGCCAATGGAGCCTTTCCTTAGCAATAAAAATACTCCAGACTTCTCAAGTTATATGCAAAACTGGCAGAAGTAGTACAGTGTGTGTAGCCTACATGTCAGACAGGAATTGCCTGGTAGGTAGGAAAATGATTTCCTACAAAATGTCACAGGCATCATTTGCATATCAACCAAAAATATTCAAACTGCTGATAGTTTGAAAGAACACTGGTTTTTACTTTCCAAAATAAGCACATGAAAAGCTACTTTTAGCTGCGCACCTGAATTAGGAAATTGGCTGCTCTGTCTTCCAATGAGGGACAGGCAGCACACAGAAAACAGAGAGAGGGAAACATCAGACTAATTCTGTCCCCATAACTCGTTTATTTACTACAGTATTTCACAGATTATCATCACCCTACAGTTATTTTGTTATGTTACCTCCCTGAAAAACTTAGAATGACTGGTCTTCTGTCCAAGCTTTCATAAGGAAGAAACAGTACAACACAAGGAAGAATTAATTACAGAAAATGACACTGAGCTTCATTCTTGACAGTCATCTTTCTATCAGGCCATTTATCTTTGTATTTTCTAGGAGCTCTGAGACTCTACAAAACTTACAGGGTAGATTTGTTTGGTGTTTTAAGCTACATGGAATTCCTTCTTGCAGTTCATATTTTTGCATAAATGTCAGCTCTTCCTCTACACAAAATTATTAAGTCGTTAGACCCCCCTATTTCCTTATCTGGGAAAAGAAATAAAAGTCCCAAGACCAAAACCAAATCATCGACCAAACAAAAAATTCTGAAACAAGACACTTAAATCTGGAAGAGTTACCCAACAGTTTAGCTCAGATTTATTTTCAAAAGCTAGCTAATTCACAGAGATGAAGTGACTAAAAGAATGTTATATGCTATAAAATCCCCTGACTGCAATGTAAGCACAAAGAGATACAGTATTTTATCATAGCAATAAAGCCTGGTTTAAAGGTCGCCTTTCCCATCTGTAAGGAAAGAAGTGCTTGAGTTTAAAAAGACCCAAATTACTCTTTTTGCAATGGACATACTTTCCTCTAAGTATTCCAAGTCTTTATTCTTGAGACTGGGGATTTAGACATGTTTGGGGAGGGGTGTAAAGCATGTTTTCTTTTGGAGAGGTTTTTGTGTGTTTTTTTTCCCCTGTTTAATTGTGAGGGTGTTGGATGTCGGGTTTATATTTCTGTGAAGTTTTGACTTTTTGGTTGAATTTGGTTTTCCTTGGTGGTTTGGAGTTTTTGAGCGAAAGGGCTGTCCTCACATCTCTGTAAATCAATGGACTCAATGAACAGCCATTCCTAATAATGATTTCTCCAGCCCATATTCAAGTGGCTCTCAGCCCTCTGCCAGACTTCCACCACTACACCCATTTCTTTCCTGCACTGGGGAAGCCCAAACTGGACACCTGGGAACCCCAGATGTGCTCACAGGTGTCTTTCCCAGCCCTGCTGCTCACACAGCTTTGCCACAAAGGCAGAACGTTGAGTCTGGCTCAACTCACTGTCCAGCAGGACACCTCCTCACGTCCCTGCCTGCAGAGCTGCTTTGGAGCCTGCTGGCCCCAGCTCCTGTGTGGTGTTACTCCACCCAGATGCATTGTCTGTTTCAGAATTTCACAAGGCTCCTTTCACACCCTGTCTCCAGCTTGTTAAGAGTAGCAGCATGGCTTTGTAGTGAAGCTATTTTCCTGGATTTAGTCTCACTCAGCCTAGCAGAGTAGCCTGTCCATTCCCATCAATCAAACTGCTAATAAAGACTTTTACCAGCACAGGCCCTGTGCTGATTCTACTACTGCAAGATTCTGCTGCTACCAACCAGCTGCCAACTCTGTATCCACAAGTCCTGCCAGTTTTCCACACACCTAGCAGTCCTTAACCCAAACCATACCTATCCATCGTGGCTATGAGGATGCACCCCGTCAAAAGTCTTTGTGCAGCAGGAAAACTTCATGAGAGCAACAAGCCTCAGAAAGCTGCCAGGCTGACCAGGACAGTCAGGCCTTGCAAGACTGGTGGCTGCTCAGGTGGCCAGCACCTCCCCAGATCATCCTTCCTCCTTGGCCTTCTGAAAAGGGGACCATTTTCTTTTTTCCCCCCCACACAGTTATTAGAGACCCACACCAAGCACCCTTCCTGTTGTCAAGAATTAGAAAATCAGGTATGCAAAACAACCTAAAAATCCCATCTTAAGGAAACTAATCTATTTGTATAACTCTACAAACTACAATCTCAGAATCCTGTTAGTGGATTCTCAGCCTCAAAAAGCATAAATTCTTAGTTTTCCCAGTTTTTCCTCACTCAATCTACTTGCCAATTGTCAGTGATGCTTTTTTTTTTTCTATGCTCCTTCTCTTTTTTCTTCATTTACTGAAAACTTGGTAAGCAGACAGAAATGCCAGTTCAAGTAATTTCCAAGTCTGGAGCAAATCTTTACATATGCAATGAAGTTTCTCCAGGGTTCTGTTTTAAGCAACTGTTTTAAAGAGCTACAAACTTCACTATAAAATATTTCTAATCATCGTTGCTGCTTAATATAAACACCTGACATTGAAGACATGCTTTTGGAGTGTATTACCAGAGAGACAAAAACATCCTGCTGAAAAAGTGCAGAAAGTACTCCTGAACTGTTCCTCATTTAGTAACTTCTGTGATTCTTTGAACTGCTGAGATTCACTTTAATCAGACAAATAGAAAAATAATATATTTTAAACTAATGAGCTAAAGCACCTGTTTGATACCTGCCAGGGAATAGTATTTATTTGTATTTGTCCTTAGACACCCTCCCACCAAACAGCACTTGTATCACCTGCAGTCCTTTGCACACCTAGAAACTGAAGAGATGAATCAACACCCAGTGTCACACCTTTCTTACAAATAGGAAGAGAAGCAGTCTGTCAGACACTCCTCTATGGCTTTATGAATCAAACCATGTGTGGCTTTATGAATCAAAGCTGACACCTGAAATTGCACCTAGAATTACAGAGAAAGACAAGGCAGTTGTCAGGCAAATGATTTAATACATTAACTGTAGCTCTCCCCATTCAACAGGCAGGCAAGCAGTTCCAGTGTGCAGATGTACACAATAAACTGCAACTTAACCACCTGCTTGAGGATGTCTAATCCAGAGCTCAGATTACTCCATCATAATCAAAAATAATTCCTAAACCCACATAGTCTTAATAGGTGAAACAAATACAGCCAGGTTATACCTTATTGACTCTTCTAAGCAAGCAAAGCATTTAGCTTCAGTTAACAACTGTGTGAAGCACTGTACAAACTCAGCTGAAGTTATACCCAGTACATTTCACACACAGAACTTCACCTTAAGAATGCTCTTCAGTCTCTCTGTGCTAACTTGATTGAGCTAACAGAAAAGCAACACACTGTATTGCTGAGATGTGCCCACTGTGAATTGCTACCGTGAGCTCTATGCAGCTTTTTTGGAGCCAGGGAAGAAGATAAAACACCTCAGCATACAAATTATATTTAAAGCCCCCATACAATACTCATTGCTCTTCAGCACTGTACAGATACCTGAGCAAAATATCAGCAGGCCAATTGTATAGTACAGTGTATCAACTGTATTAATACAACCAGATTACAGATGACTTCAGTAAATTACTGAAAGGATGGCACTGCCTTCCTTCTCCAATATATTATTATCCACAATGATGTGACCAACTGAGACTGAAAAGTGAAAAAAAAATAAAAAACCCTTCACCTCTTTTTCAGTGAAAACAGGCTTTGTCAAAGTTGTCAAAGATGACGAACAACATGTCCCTCACGTCCTATTAACAACACGTTTGTAATGTGAATTTAGGAAGTTGTGATATCTGTGACCTCCCACAGGTCATTTGTAACTATGTCTCCTATGAGTTATGAGCTCTTGCCATCCCTGGACTAACTTCAATCTGGTGACAGTAATGAGACAAATATGTATTAGCTCCATGCCTCTGAAATTGTAATGCCCTGAGTGAATCCTTGACATTTACTATTTGCAATTTCCCCTCATGTAAAATGCAGTGTAAAAAACAACTGAAATGCATGAATGTGTTGGCAAGTAATTTCAACTTCATAGTGACTCATTAAAGTTAAAACATAGTCTTTTCCAAATCACTCAAGGAATAAAATTACCACATATAAAAGGGGATGCCATATCTAGTAATATCATGTTTTATGACCTTGATGCCAATCTTTTGTCATGTATTCCTAGATTTGCTGCAAACACTTGAACAACTTTTTCACTTTGTGTTTATTTTGATCATCTTCCTGATGATCTTAATTTCTTTCGTTGGCCTTCACTGGGCCCACTCAACTTTCAGGATGACTCATTTCACTACATTTAGTGAAATTTGTCACATGCAGATGGCTGCAGGTGCTCTGTATTTTTAACTTACTGATAAAAATCAAGATAAATCCTCTATTAACTGAACCTTCCCAACCCCAAAGACACTGCATTTTTGTTACATAGTATAGTGGGTGTTGTGATGAATTGTTTCCATCTCAGAATTCCCTAACTGGGAGCAAAACATCTATTTACAGTGACTCTAAAAACATCTTCACAGTTACTGGGTAAAGAACCCTTATTTTAAAAATCCTTATATTATAATATGTAGTTCAAAAAACAGAACTGGTATTTTGTCTGATGGACTGTAATGGATCCTGAAGAAATAACAGGTATCCGTAAAGTATCTTTATATATAATTATGTGATGACTTGATGCTAAAATCAAACTGGATACACAATATATCATCAATCTACAATTACATAAGAAATCTCCGTGTCCTATTCGAGGCCACCTATCAGTAATTATGGAGTATTTCTCAGCTCACACTAAATAATATGAAATTTTTAATGTCTGCAAACATTTCCCAGTGCATTCCATTTGGTCCACACTTTCTAGTCATAATTCAGGCATAATTTTGTACCTCCCAGCAGGGAACACAAGATCATGACTTCCTTATGAAATGCAATTCATGAAGTACTAGACTTTTCCCCCTGATCTTAATTCTGTATGAAAAGCTACAGAGCTGTGATGTTTATTGTGTAAAACCACTGTGTGATGCTTTGGGATGTTTATTGTGTAAAACCACTGTATGAAGCTTTCACACTAACTTGATAATTTTGAAGATATGAAGGGCCTTTACTTTTTAGATCAGTGCAGAGTGAATAAGGCCAGTGAATGTTGCAGACAGGTCCATGCCTATCCATTCCTCCTGCACACCAGTTCTTTCCAGGCAATAAATACAAGCCCAGAAGGAAACTAGTAGTCTGAAGATTATGGGCTTTTGAAATTGGAAAGATTAGTCATAGATTTCTGTAAATACTCTGTTCTCCGAGAAAACATTGCAAAAGATTGCAAGATGACACAGTACAGGCAAGTGGTGCTTAGGGCTAGTTACCAGGTCTGACTTAACAGAGTCATCACATATCAAAGTACACCAACGCCACAGAGAACAATTGATAATAAATCAGATGTCAAATCAGATGCCAAAAGAAATTAAAGGTTGAAATATGAAGAACAGTTTGACATGAATGCTCTGCAATTATCAGCTAAATGATGTTTGGCACACTTCTGCAGGTAGAATTTTGCAAGGCACTATTACATGATATATATGACAATTAAGGGACTATTTGAACCCTATTTAGGATCTTCCCTAACATTTCAATCAGAGTTTGAAGATTTTCTTATGGAATGCTGATAATAATAGAGCAAGGGAAGTGTTTTATGAAGAAGCCTGTAAATCTCATTGCAGCAAACTGATCGAAGAGATCACTAACCACCCTAACCAACAAACACAAGCTGGAGATTCACTGGACTATTCTGCACTTTTCCCCACAGTAGAATAATCATGCAGTCACAGTATTCAAATTGAAATTTTGTGAAATTAGCTAAAATGCAAAATCAACAACTTTCAAAATACATCTCTGGAATTTGACATAAAAGACTCACAACTAAGCTGGTTGAGAAGTCCAACCTGTCTTGTCTATCTCCCCACAAAGTGTACCTTTTCAGGATGCTTGACTTACCTTAAAAGTGGTAACTAGAAATTCTATTCAATCAAACAAGAGAAAACATTTTTCCTCCTAGTTAATCTGAATGACCAGCTAGTGTCTACTTAAATAAATATACACACAGTACACTGTATTAAAGTTTGGAACGTTTTGATTCATGTAGGTAATTGAGTAATATTTTGCAAACAGCATTTTGATCCAGAAGTACATAATTGCTGGAGCTTTCAGAAACAATTACTTCAAGAGACTCTCTAGTTACCTTCACTGGGTTGTTTTTAAAGCTGCTGTTACATTTGAAATGCAGTTTCTTCCTAGCACATAGATCAGTTTAACTGTACTACAATTGTTTCTTTTTTTGGTGGAAGAGGTAAACCTGATACAAAATGTCTCAATTTATAGAGGAAACTCCTGTTAGCTTTGATATTGGTGGAGACAATTCCTGTTGCCACTGGTTTAACTGTTGCTGGCCGTGGTCTCCTGGGCTCCCATGTGGAAATAACAGTGCCAAGAACAATAATGGAACAATCATAAAAAGAGGCAAGTCTATCAAACATGAGAAGCACCATTAGGATTTACAATTGTATAACACTTTGTGATGACATTCAAAACCCAGTCAGGGCAATGACTGGTATTAAGTGTTTCAACCATACAGGACATCAAAACAAGGTACAGGGGAGCTCAGAAAAGGAAACCCTTGTTCATCTTGGCAGCTACAGCTACGATGATAAAAAACAACATAACTCAACCCTGTTTTTTTCCTTAATGTTTGTTTATAAATAAATCTACTTGATATCATTATATATTTTGGGACAAGGAGATAAAACATGACTTGAATATTTAAGAGCAAACTGACATGCCATTTTTAGAAGGCAACCTGACTCCAGGTACATAAACCATATAAATTTCAGTATTTATGATCTTCCACCAGATTTTTGCAGCTTTTGCTCCCTCTTCTATTACTTAATCTCTAATTCTTGTGTTCTTTACAGTCACTGAGAAGAAATTTCAGTAGAAAACACGGCTGTGTCTTCCAAGTTTGCCTCAAATTTTTCTGCTTATTCTGCATATGCAATAATCACAGCTTCTTGCTAGATACATTACAATGCTATTTTAACGGGAAGAACCAAAAGATTAACGTTGTGGTAGGGTACAAGTAGACATATAGGTTTTACTTAAGTTTATTCTTCTTGGACAAAAATCTCATTTCAAGTAGGGATTAAGAAAATAGAAGAAATGGGAAATAATCAAAAGGAAAAAAATAGCTTTTATAATGACTAGAGTGCTCATATACATACACAAATATTATAATTTATTATTTTCTGTAATTCTTATCAGGAAAAAAAAAAACCCACTGAAATATTAAAAGTGAAAAGTAGATATTTTCAGACTCAGAAGAAAAACTTCTGTGGAGTGATACAAGATCAAAAGCTTCTGAGTCACAGTGCCCGGTATCTAGGTAACCACAGATCCTGGCAACTGGCTTTTGTTTATTTATTTGTCTGATTAACAAGTAGCTATTTGAGTGCCCTAATCCCCAAGACATCTCCCCACCTACCACTTCTAATTGACTGATTTGCTGCAGCCCACACTGGATGTGAATCTGAGGATAAACAGTAGTAACAAATACATTTGGAGAACTCAGAAAATCTTCAATACATTGCATAACCTGGATTATGGGCTGGAAACTCATTCAGTTATTACCATTAAGCAATCATTTGAAGTCTTCAGTAAAACTAATGCTTTTTCTGATTTCAGTTGTATTTGGCTATTAGTCTAAAACTAGCATTTACTTTCTCTGAAGGACACTCACATCAGATCCAAAAATTCCTAGTTTCATAGCATTCTAAAATACTTATCTACTCATGCCTAGCAAATTTCTTCATTTTTAATTCCCATTGGACTTTAAATTTGGAACTCTATCAGTATTTAACACAGCTTCTCAGGTGCTTTAAGCACATAAACCTGCAAAACAAAATGGTTTTCTTATTATCTCAGATACGGATTTTTCAAATGTCTGGAAATACCCTGTTACTAATATTCTAACACCAGCACTAAATGTTCATGTGGAGTAAGGCTGTACTTTTCTCTCTTTAATAACATTTTTCTCAAATAATTCACTGATTTCTACCTAGAATATGTTACTGAGAAGGTCTCAGAGCATGTGTGCCCTCTTTTACTTTAAGTGATTTTAGTCCTATCCTAAATTAGCCCTTAATTTGCTTTCTTTCACTTCAGAGGAAAAAAAAAAACCAAAAAACAAAAAACAACAAACCAACAACCCACCATGTGACAGTCTTTTTTAGTAGTTTTCATTTATCTGTTTTGCCTGTGAGTAAAACAATTGATTCAATTAGATGTTTGGTTTTTTGTTTTTTTTTTCCTATCATATCCCATCAAACAACTCAGGCAAGAGACTGGTCTTTTTTTCCAAAGACTTGAAAGCAAGAAAAGATTTTTCTGCACCATGCAGCCTCCAATGCAAAGGGGCTGTTTGTCCTTGCTACATGAAGGAAAACTGTATGAGAGAAATTTCAAATGTATAATATACAGTATGAAAATTAACCTTCTAGATCTTGTTAGTTTTCAGACCTCATGAATTATTGCCTATTGCCTGTAATAGTAATCTTGAGGCAATTTTACAGGGAAAGCTGGAGTTAGTTAATTTTAGGGAAGCAGTGCCTGTCCAGGTTCATGAAGTTAGGACAGAGCATTGCTCTGATTTCTTGGCCAAATTCATCACTTAGCCTAGTTACATAATGAGGCTTTTTTTTTTTTTAAATTTTTGCATTTAAATCAAATTTATAAATTCAATTCCAAGTGTAACAAGTCCATAATTGCCTACAAGGGGTTTGAATCTAGCCCTGCCTCTCAACAGACCACCCCTTCCTGCCTTCATTACCACTGTACACCCACTTAATGAGATCGCTTATCCATGCTTCCTTGCTTTAACTTCCATATCAACCATACTCCATTTCCCTTACCTATTAAAAATGCAATTAACATCTTAAATAACTCATATATATGTATCTGTTGCTGTGCTTTCTCCTCTGCACTTCCGTGCAATTGCAGGTTTTCCCTGGTGAGTCCCAGCCCCACCCAGCAGCGTTTCTGCTTTATTCAGCATGAGATGCTGTATGATCTAACTTGTTCCAACCATTTCCTCGTGGGAATATCACTTTGTATAATACCACCCTGATGTTATTTTGGCAATCTCAGAAGCTTTGCATTTAGTATGCTGATCAACTCTTTGAACTATGAGCTCACTGTCTTCAAGGTGACAGTACCTCTCCGGACATCAAATCCCCAAAGTTACTTGGAGAGTACTAATCACGTTTCCAGTTTTTAATCCATGTTAAAGATGTCTCTCTGACCTGTTTCTGCCCCTTCCAGTACCTCAGTATTGGATTTCCATGTGGATTAACATAGATTTCTCTCCTAAGAAGGTAGCTGTAAATCCTGTAAGGGCTGGTTTGTGTGCGCTGCCCTAGAATTTCTTATCCTAGACTTTCTCATCTTCAATATTTTTTTCCTGAAGTAGGAGACACTGAACTCATCTGTTGTGTCCATTAGGAAAAATAAAAAATTTGTAGTTTCTCTTTCTGGTTCTATTCTGTAATCAGCATCCCCAGTTCAAGTTTTTAAAGCCTCTTAAACAAAGCAACATCTATATGCTTCAGATAGACAACAAGATAAAACTGGAAAGGAATCTAGGTTCAGCAATGTTTGGGCACTGCAGTATCAATTGTTCAAAGGCAAGATAGATCTGTACAACACTTTTCTGTGGGAGATTTAGTCAGGATCTCTGAAAAACTTCTCTTTGCCTCTTTCAGATCACTGGCAGATGAAGATTTTACCTTGTGTATTTCAGATAGGTCTGGGGGATAGAGCAATGGAAAACTTCCCTTCACTAAATAAGCTCCAGGTAAGGTGTAGTTGAGCAAATGAATCTCTCAGCTTCCAGAAAACACTATGAAATATCAGAGATGCTTAGGTAAAACACACACACCAAAAAAAAAAAAAAAAAAAAAAAAAAAAAAGGGAAAACCAAAACAAAAACCACCTGCATGCACAAAACACATTCAAATGCAGTTTTTTTCAAGTAACTTATCCATGAACAAAAGCCAAGTGTGGATTTTCACAACAGTTCAGAACACTGAGTGCATACTGACTAGTCAAAGGCTATCCCTCAGAGTAAACTCTAAAGCAAATTTCAGAACCAAACCAATATTACTTTCAGACCCAGATTTCAACAAGAAATTTTTCTTGGAAAACAAGAAATCAGGAGTGCACTACCGGATGTACACTAGTGCACTTTAAAGATATACACAAATTGGAAAAGGGTCCTCCATGACTCCCAGATGTGACAGAACTTTCTGCATAACTTTGAAATTAGTAGAAGTTCCCTCTACCCACATTCTCATCTTGTCCTGTCAGAGCCCACTTCCCATTTCTTCTGTTTAAAATGCTTTTGGTGTTTAACAATAAAAATCCTGTTACCTGTTGCCTAGCCTAAAATGTTACTTATCATTTCAGTTTGGCACAACTGTGCTCTATTTTATTTTACAGTAGCAATTGATTCAACTTGTCATCTTTGTTCTTGCTTCTGACCTTAACAACACAGTACCAAGAAGTTAAAAGAAAGCTTATGCTTCACTATATTCTGATTGCTATTTGACATGAAGGATGGGGAGAGCAAAAGAGGGCTGATTTGCCATTTTTAAAAAATTATATAATGATCACTAATGTGACAACATCCCTCTATGCTATATGCTCCTTGCTAGTTTGTTGTATTGCACTAAAATTTCTTACACTAGTTAAATCGGCAGCAATAATCTACATAATCTTGGAAATTCACATAAATTAGATAGTAATTAGGTAGTAAGATAGTTAAGCACTTCCAAAAATTTCTCTGTAGATAAAAAGACTGAAGTAAGTGAAACTCCACAGACAGTAGTGGATTTTCTCCACTTTATAAGCCAACCCATTGTCCCTGATATGTGCAAATTTAGTTCATTCCTTGTGCTTTGGACATTTGTGATTTACTATGTCAAAGGTCTCACACCCACTTATGAACATTTTCATTCCTTGATTAAATATATCAGTTTTGCTATTCAAACTCACACAGAGCGATGTAAACACCTTGGAAATACTTTTACTGGGAAAAAACAATTAAAAAAAAAAAAAAGAAAAAAGAAAAAACCAGCCCAACACAAAAATCAAGCTCAAAATCAGAACTTAAAACAGCACATTTCTTGCTGGATTTTAAAAGAAGTTAAACATTGATTCAATTTAAAGTAAAAACCAATAAACCTCATCATAACGTATTTAAAGCTATTAAAGATAAATTTCCATTTATATATTCTTGGATATTAGCAAACTACTTAGTGGCTGGACACATCAGTATTTTATGCCTTTTGGATTCACTGAAATAACCAATATTAGCAAGACATGAATTGAATTTATTTTAGCATTGGCGAACAGGAAAGCTAATTAGTGGCAACAATTTACTTCAGAACAGGATTTTTATGATTTACTGGGTTATGACCTATAATTAAATGTATTCTATGTGTTTCTTCCACCAAGATAATTGATATAATGCATAAGGCTAGATGGTTTAGGGCCATTTCTTTCTTAAAATGCAATTAAAAATAAACCACACTGTCAAAGACAGAACGTGTTGGACATTTTAAGGCTCAAAATCTTTATATTAGTGTTATGAGGTTAATTAAAACAAAAGAGAGATAACAATGAGGCAATTTCTGTAAAGTGGCATTGAGGAAATCACACATTTCCATAGAATCCCATGTGATTGTAATGGAACCCAAATAAGCCTAAGAACATGGAGAATAATCAACTTGCACAACAGCACTTTTAAAACCTCACTCATCAACTTGGTGCTTTCAGAAAGACCTGAGCACATCACCTGAAAAGATTGCACCATTCCAAGGGATTTTCATTCAATCTTAAGAAATGTTATGTTTCCACTAAAAATGTCTTGGGAACAGACAGAAACTCTACAGAATATTAAATCACCAAAGAACACCATTTGAAATTATTCCATCTGAAGGCTTAATTACATAATTGAGAGCAATAAAAAAGGCCTTTTTTAAACTTGTGTGCTAACAGCATACAAGATTTTTTTTTTTAAAGCAGCAAAGAAAGTTTGTACATTTACTGAGGCTAAAGTACATTAACTAAAAGTTGTACATTTACTGTGACAGTCTCTAAAATGTGTTATTCCTGCCTTTTGAATCAGTATAAACTGGTTTAGGTTCTCTTCAACATGATTTGTTTAAAATACTAGTTCATGCTCCGACAACATTCAGCAGGCAATATTTCCACTATTTTCAGGAACAACTACTGTGCTATTGAAAATAACTGCAACTGACAGAACAACATGTGAGACTTAACTAAACTTGAAATAAAACAGGAAATAAAGGAAAAGTGGGAGTTGGGTTGAGAGGCAACAAAATGGATACAAAAAAGGTAAACAAGTATTTAAGTTGGAATGTGGCATAAAAAATGATAAATGTTTTCATTTGATGCCCATGTGCTCTTCAAAGTTTTCAAGTGTTTCAAAACAGTAAAACACTAAGCACTTACAGAGTTATAAATTCTAAATTTCCATTTTCAAGTTACTCATTATTTTCTTGGGATGGACTAAATTTTCAAAGTCAAGTTAAGATTGGTGTTAAGTAACCCAAAACAGGTTTTATAAAACAGACAAAGTCAGTTTTATAAAACGGACTTTAAACTGCTCACCAAAAGAAGATTTCCTGCACAACTGATGTAGGTGTATTAAGAACTGCAGTATGAAACTCAGAGTTGTAATATACCATGAAGGTGGATGACACCAAAATTATTTGAAGACTACATCCTGTGAGAAAAACAGCACTCAAAAATGAATGTTATCAGGCCTTATCATAAGCACACAAATAGATTTAATATGAAACTAATTTCAGAAGAGCATTCATTTACATTAGAGGAATATTGTATTACACATGCTAATGTAAGGGTTTTTTTCTGAAACCTCTTCATTAGAGGTAAAAGGACAGGAAGAGGTGCACTGGCTATTGTGGGTGAGGTGTCCCTGTAACTTCTGTCCTGTGCAAGCTGCACTGCCTCAGTTGCCTCTGGGCAGAGCTGAGCACTCCTGGGGCTGGCTTCATTCCAAGGCATTGCCAGGGGCAGCCTGGAGAGAACCACCACACACAGACAGAGCCTGAGGAGCGTTCTTGGCTCCTGCAGCCCAGCAATAACTGGAGATGCACCCTCCCAAGCACCTAAATCCTTGCATTTGGGCAGGAAGAGAGAGCAACCTTAAATATAAGAGACAAATGTAAACACAGTCTTGCTGCAACGGAATCCAGTTGCAAAGACAAAAGAGTGGGGACATTCTCATCAATATCCACGCAGAGGATCCAGGCACAGACAAATCTCCAGCAATCAGCAACATCCATCCATAATAACCTACCTGCCTTTGATCACATAAACCACTCATCTTCTCATTCATTAAACAGTTTTTCCTGATGGGTAATTAACTGCCAGCTGACTGAGCTCAGCAAGGGCTTTGTTTGGGTTTTTGTTGTTTGGTTGTTTTGGTCCCCTTTCCTTCCCTAAAGGCAGACGTCAATATTACCAGTTAATACTATTGCCCTCATGGATACAGCAAGGACAGCATTAGTGCAGGCATCCTTTTGTCTTCTGCATGCTCAATCTCTTAGAATGCCTTGAATTTATTACAGAGATTTTTGACTAATCAAACCATTATTTTATAGTGGGAAAGCATTCAAAGTATTTAAAATGAGAGCAGCAAATTACTTGAGTTCTGTAAACTGTATAAAACTCTCAAACTCCTCTTGATTTAAATTTTAAAATAAAATAAAAATATACAAAACCCCTACATAAACATATTATATACTAATTATTTATTGAAAAAAATAGTAGATGAGTTGTCAGAGAGTACTGCAATGCTCTTTGGATGTAAATATTCTCTTTATGCATCAAACCACTCATCACCTCACTGACAAAGAAACAGTTACAGTTACCATAAAAATTTTCTAGTCATGAAGGCCCTGATAATAAGTAAAGTGATAAATTTTCTATAAGCAACACGTAAATAAAATTATGTTTTAACATGCAGCTATCAGATCTTCTCTTTATTTCATTACACTGAAGGATGAACTAAATGAATGCTTTTATTTTGACAGAGAACCTCCTCATCCTCTCTCAGCTTTCTTCTCACTTGTGAAGACATCTTAGCCCCCCTCTGTCAACTTGAAAGCTCTTACTGTCACCAGGCAGAAAGAAAACACCTCACTGTGTATGAGGACTGTCGTGTGCCAATGGATTTGGCTGTCAAGCACTGAAAAGTACTGTCACTCAGTGTCAGAGGACTAACAAAGCAATTATCAAAAAACCCACATTCATGAAGCTGAAGACATGCAGATTTAAATGAGACTCAGACAAATCTAGCTAGAATTCTCTCTCCAAACTAAAAAGGTGTGACTTTCATGCAGATTTCACTGAGCCTTGTTTTTTATCATCCCCTACATTAACAAAAGAACCTCCAGACCCCCTGTTCATTATTTAAGACTAAGTATTTTAAATGCTGTTTCAGGGGAAATCCTTCTAAAATAGCAACTAGAAAAAGATCATTTTATCATTGCCCACTATAAGGGCCAGAAAAAATATCACTTTGAAGGCTGGCCATGATGAAAAAATAGGTCTAAAGAAGCCAAATGCATGGAGGATGGTGAATTTAGCAAAGCTAGAATTGTGCATGAAAGCAAGTCCAGATAGCAAAGCAGTTGTGTCAAACAAGGAAATGCAAGATAAAACCATCAAAACCCACAGAAAATTGCAGCTACTGAGAATACAGTATTTAGTTATAAATAACTAAACTAGTTTATAAATACGGTATTTAGTTGCTCAAGAAAAGCGTTCCAAAGGACTAGCTTAAGACTCCTATTGAAGAAAAGCAGAGAACTGGAAAAAAGTAGCTGAACAACATTGACATTCATCTGTTCTAAGGAGCAGCAAAGGACAATCCTTTCACACATGTGATGGTACAAATTCTCAGCCTACCAGCATTGCCAATATGACATATTCTTGTGACATATTTCAGATTAAATAACCATTTCCTACTCCAAAATACCGTTCTTAATTGGTCTCTGTGCACACTTTAAAACCTGCCCAAACAAATTGACTCACAGAGAGGAGGTTACTTTCTGACAGGTAAGTCAGGTTTAAAGAAAGTTCTTAGCTTAAAAAACCAAACCACTCCTTAATTGCATATTTCATTAAAAAAAAAACAAAAAAAAACCAAAAAAAAACAAAAAAACAAAAAACAAAAAAAAAAAACCCAAAAAACAAAAAACAAAAAAAAAAAACCCAAAAAACAAAAAACAAAAAAAAAACCCAAAAAAACACCAAACAAACCCTTCACATTTTTAACATTTTTAGTTTTGATGTAGCTCTGAAAAAAACCCCGGAAGTATTTGCACAACTATGAATAGTGCACACTTTTTAGATCTGCCCTCATTTAATATTGCAAGGTAGAAACAGCAGAAGTGATGATTTTCTGGATGCTGGGAGGACAATGGCTCTACTGCATTCATCAAGATGACTCATGAAATAGAGTCATGCTTTTCAAAAGCATGTTTTTCTTTCTTGTATTTTAACCTAGATATAGTAAGGTTCCTTAGACTTTTTGAAATGCATTTAGGATTGTCTGCTCCCACTTTCTTATCACTATTTCATTGAAGACTCTTGTTATAATTTTTTAATTGTTTGGAAGTCATCAGATATATCTCTGATACATTTGAGAGAAACATCTAAAGTTTAACGTGCTGCCAGGTGCTCAGTAAAGTTTTAAAATTTCACAAATTCCACCATGACACATCAGGCTTTTACATTAACCTTGAAAGTATTGGTGCACCATGACAGAAAAAGCAGGTGACAGGGTCTGGACTGTTCAGTCTCAGTCAAGTCAAACCCTAAAATACAAGAAATACACAGGTGGAAAAAAATGGTGTAAAATGTATCATATGATTTTGATAAATGAGATGTTGTACTGTCATTGGAATAACTACAAATCACCAGTATACAGATATATTTAGGTGAGTAGTCTGTAGGATTTATGAGAAAAGCCTAAAAAAGATACAAAAATACCTTTAAGATTTTTTTTCCTTTTCCCGTACTTAAAAAAAAAATAAATCACTAGTCTTTGAAAATTAACTGCCTTTTAAGATATATCTAATTACATTTTTGGACTCAGAATTATATATAAAAGATCCAATCTCTGTCCAACCTCTGTAAAAGATTCTGCCTCTTGTAAATTATTCTTATGACATCTTCCAATATAGTATATTCTTTACTGTCCATATCTTCTTCTTTAACTCACTTTTTACTTGCTGGTGTCTAAGTTAGAATGGTTCAGCTTCAGGAAAGAAACATCACAAACCACAGTTCTCTTCAGTGCCTCAAGCATTGGCACAGGCACCAAGAACAGCAGAAGTGGTCAGAGAAAGCTGAGGGAAACTCAACTGGGGAAAATCTAATTAAAAAAAAAAAAGAGAAGCTTTTAGCTGAACTCAGTCACAAGCCAGCACAATCCAGAACTGCACAGATACACTGCTTTTCCAGAGCTTTCCTGAAATCCTGGCCAAGTTGGGGTTTGCCCAGCTTGTGTAATTTCCCAGCAGGCTGCATTTAAAAGTTATGTCACCCTCCAAGTTGTCTCTGGTGACAAATGTTTTCATAAATGCTAACAGACTTCAGTGCTACTTCTTGTTTTGCCTGTGTGTTCAAGAAGAAAATGTTCAGGTCATGAAAGTGATTGCTCAGGGCCCTCTTGCAGATGGAGGGACAGCAGTGGCAAGCAAGGGAGAACAATTGTTTTTTTAAAGGGACTCCAACAATTAAGTCTTCTTCAGATGCTTGATAACATGAAAGCAATTAGAGGAAAAAACACTTACAACCATACACATTCAGATTTGCTTTTTTCTTGAGTGTGAATGCCATTTACACACTGAGGCCTGAATTATTATGCTCAAAAGAATCACTTCATTCTTTTACTTGAATATTTCAGAAATGTAATTTTGTTAAAAAAATGCTTTGCATTTTAACAGCCATAATTATATTTGGCAAAAATGTCCACAGGAAAGGTGTGTGCCCTTTTTAAGAAAAGCAATTACTCTGCTCCGGGTTAAATCATTTCACCTGCTGTGAACCATTCAAAATCTCTTTTGCTATTGAACACAGGTAGCTGCTTAATAGAAGGGTCATGCAGGCATTCACAAAACACTACTTGCAAAACAGTCAAAAGTCTGCCAATAGTAGGTGCATTCAAAAAATTTTTTTTGGTATAATTTTAATTGCCAGTAGACTTGCAAATCTTTTGTAGTGATAAAAGTTGAGGGACACTCAGAGCTGCTAGAAAGTTCTGCAAAACCAATTTGTCTTAGAGGTCTTTCAAGAAATCATTCATGCTATTGTTGATAGGCTGATGAAAAAACCTCCAAGCACACAACTCTAACAGATGTAAATACACCTCCTTTATGATTAGTGATACCATTGCTACAGCACACACTTCATTTCTCTGCCCCTACCAGAAAACCTGTGATTGCAGAGCACCTTGCATGGTTTTCCCCCACACAGATCTGCATCTCAGACCTGCCTTTCAAGGAAAGTGAAAGTTATGCAAACCTGCACTCAAACCCACAGACAAGCTCCTCTGTCAGGACGAATTCCCTGGGAATTCATAATGGGAAATCTTTAGCCCTGACCTGCCGGCAAGCAAACACATCTCAGGAGCAGGTCTAACAGCCAGGACAGTGACCGAACACGGTGGGAGAGAAGGTGCCCAAGTGGGTCCATTTCAGGTGGCTATAGCTGAACCAGAAAGGTGAGAAACACAAGGCTGAGGCCTTGAGCACTGCAGGCACTGGGTGGGGCAGGGGACCACAGGCACAGGTGTTGTGATAAGGCACGAAATGATGACACAGACACTGCTGCTCTCGAGGGGAACAAAAAAGAAGAACCTTTATTTTCTGACTCCAACATTTATAGTTTTCCAAAGGTGACAGTGGATTGGAGGATGACAGTGCCCCCTCTCCAATGCCACTGGACAGACCAAGGGTCCATCAATTCTCTCCACCTCCATGAAAGAATGCAAAACATAGGTTATTTACAGAACTGTGTGTGAGAAAGTTTGTTGAAAGAATGTAAACATCAGAAGGCTTAACAAAGTCTTACAAAATCTGAGCGACACACAGGAGTCACAGGAAGTGGGACACAGACTGGAAAGGGGGCACAGACTCAGTACTGGCTACAGAAACCTCACCAATAATCAGTGAAAGTAAAACAGCTCTGCAGCTTGACAAGAGTGGTTTAGGAGTAACAAAAGACTAAAAAATAATATTTACCGTATGTAACAACAACTGAAACACACAGCAATGGACAGTAAAAGGTACAATTCAATCACCTCCTGTGCAGTTTGGGTCTGTCACAGGTACCCAACACATTTTAAGGATTAGGTTTGACGCCCATTCCATAGTTCCAGTGAGAGCAGTGTGCAGCAGGGGTCAGTGACTTGGGGCAGTTTGTTTGATGCAGCTGCTCTGAAGACCTTGGCCTTGCTCACAGTTCCTCCAGGACTGGCTAATGAAGTTGGTGCAACTTTCACTAACACTGCACAGCTCCCTTGCTGTTCAGAAATGTTCTTATTTATTACTATAACACAAACTCTCTCTTGTTACAAAACACCAGCTTGTCACACAGCAAAATTATACTTGTACAACAAGTTAGCAGAATTTACAATATTTATATTTTATCATCATGATAATGAAAATCATTGCTTAATTATGTAATTAAATCACAATCAGGAAGTGCTTAAAGAAAGTAGCATGATACACCAACTGGTTAATTTCATTCATTTAGTTCAGACACTTAAAGACTGTACTAAAATGAATAGATAGGTGTTGGTTTAAAATAGCAATTAGCTAGTTTGCACCAAAAAAAGTGTAAAAGTTAGCATTACGTTAGCTTTGATAGTTGAAACTACTTTTTGTCTTAAAAACAATTTCATAAAATACATAGGGTCTAGAAAGGCATTTCAAAGCCTTTTTAGGCAGTTTCAAAACCTCCTCATTAAGACAAATGTTTTCTGCATGTTTTATCCTAAGTGAATATAAGGTTGTCTACAGGAATGCATATTTTTCCATCCTGAAGTACTCATTAAGAGGAAAAATGATAATTTATGCTTTGTTATTCATATATAATAAACACACACATTTATTCAACAACAGGAATCCAAGCACCTTATTTCACATTCAGAAGTGTGGCCTTATTTGCTGTGCAAGGGGCATCCCTCATACTAATGCCAGGTTATCATAAAGATGGTACCAGCAGTGGATACAACAGCATTTACATCCCACTAAATTCTGCAGGAAAACACTGTTAGCAGCAAGGAAAGCTGGTAGCATTTAGCAGGTCATCACCTTAACAAAAGCAATAGAGAGGACAAGTCAACACCATTTTGGAGAGTGAACAGCTGCATGATGAATGCATGAGAGCTAGAGAGAGTGCTTCAATAAAAGCCATGTGCTGGCATTTATTTATTTAAACAGGCATGAAATAAACTTGTTTGTTTCTCAGAAACTTTCTAAAGTTATTTTATTTTAGTTTTGGAAAACACCTATGGGTACTCTTCCTCTCAGGAAAAGAAAAAATAGGGATATTGAAACCAATAGAAGAATTAAAAAAAAAATTTCCAAACCTAATTTGCAGAGGCTCTGAAAAGGGACATTGTGCAATAGCATAGAGCTGTGTTTCACTATAATTAAACTGACAGATATTAAAATTAATGTTAAATTGGTCTGGTCCTGTTTAAAAAGACTCTATCCCCTGTTTTAAAAGATATGCAGGATTTACTACATGAGGTCACATGATGCTACTTCTAGCTCAAAAGTCTAGAGATAAAGGCATTGACATGGACCAGAGAGAAAATTATACAATTTGACAATGATTATCATCTAACTCTATCTGATTCACAATTACAAAAATGAAAGAGCTACATATTCTGAAAAATGAAAACAGAATAAATTTCAAGTTTTATTTCCTAAAAATCTGTGTAATTCTTTATCTGTTTTAAGCAAGGGACTAAAATACCAACATAAATAATTTCCACATCTCTGTCTGAGAGCATATTCTTCTCCAGACCATTGGATGGTTCTTTGGAAGTTAAAATGGCAGACATTTACTACTATAACTATTAATTGTCCCTCCACATCCATATTTAATCTATCCTGAAGGGGTGATCAATTCCCACTACTGGAATTTATATGAATGAACCAACAAACAAACAAATGCAAGAGCTACCTGGCAAGTGAAAACAGACTTTCTGTGTCCAATGGGATTGAGCTACACAGTAAATCCATTCAGTGAAAGTAATGATTTCCCGAGGCTTTTGGGGAAATCTGCCTGAAATGGAGGAAAATACAAAGTATTCCAGAGAGATCCTCCTTTTTTTGTTCCTATTAGAAGCAAAAACTTGTGTTAGATAGCAACATTTCCAACCAAGGGTATGAACCACAGACAGAGAGATGCTGTACATCCAGATCTTTCCACAAACAACTCACAAAGTAAAACAGTTCTCAAAAGTATGGCCAAAATCCCTTCAAATATGGGGAAAATAACTTGATAGTGAAAGTTGTGACAGAATGTGCTCCAGCTATCTCAAAAGCAATGCCTTTGGGATCTGCTTGCAAAAGGTTCAGATTAAAGCAGTTGATAGGATAACCCACTTAAAGAACAAATTAAAAAAATCAAACAAAGGAAAAGCCAACAAAACCCCTCACACAGAACACCAAACAAACAAAACCCAGCAGCTGGAGAGGCAGCAAATTTGATCTAAGGATTATGAGGTATTTGCCTGAGTAACACCTCTTTTAGTCACAATCCAGAGAGGGGAGGCACAGCTGGGCAACTGATTACCTTCCTCTCCCATCTCTGCCCCTAAATGCATAACAAAAGAAAAAACTAAAATAAATGGGAAGAAGCCAGCAGTGAAGAAACAACAAAGGGCATCCAGACACTAGCAGATACTGGCAGCAGAGGAGTAGCACCATTCATGAGAAATTTCTGGGTATCAGTTTCTCAGTTGCTACCAGCAGCCTTGCTAATCACTTCAAAACCTGCAGTCTTTCTGAAGCAGATAAATAATACACAATAAAACACAGTCCTATTCCATATATCTAAGCAAAAAACACCCTTGGAGCAAAAATGTCCATTAGAGAATCTCAATGACACCGATTTGGCAAAAATTCAATTAAAGAGAAAAGCTGTTAGCAGAGGATGGCTTGCACTCACCAATTAACATGATTTTTGACAGTGTTACAGGATGATAATCAGTCTAATGGCTTTTATGGATTTCAATCTTCCAGACTGGCTTAAAATAATAATTCTGCCTTTAAATACAAGGGCCTTTGAGAGTCTTATAACACAGCCATGCAGAACAACACTTGAATTCTCATTCAGAGTTGCAGTATGGGTAACACGGACAAATATTCCATAAGCAACACAGAAAACTCGCATCATATCCATGTGCTAGCTTGAGTTACAAGAGCTGCTCAGAGTAACTACAGTAATTACAGGGTGTCCCCCATGAGTGTTATCAAAACACCCAAGTTTTTTTACTCATTTCAAACACTTGAGCTACTCAACATTTTAGTTTCAGCAACTGCAATTTATTTAGCTGTCACCATTTCATTTGGCATTTCTCTCACTTGAGGAGTATCAGAATCCCTTTCCCTCGGTTTTCTCCTCAGCTGCCTGGCAGTTGGAGGTACATAACAAACAGTTTGGTGGCTTTCAGCCCACTCTTCCTAAACAGTTGCAAACTGGGCACAGATATTACCCCATCACATTTTACAGATGTCATCTGCTAATGGCTAAATTTATCAAGGACCTACTCTACAGTAGTTTCAAAGATAAAATCTTTTTGATTTACTCCATGACTTACCAGCATTTCTCACAGCACCAGACACTGCCTGAAGGAGTCTTTTGTACAGCATCACAGTTCCTGCAGTAAGCAGCAATTCCCTGTTTGGGGTATGCAGAGCTCAGAAAACAGAACTGGAACCACCCATTCACATTCAGTGCTAACTGTCCCCAGTCTGAGCTCTTTAGCACTTTCCACAGACGCTGCCACTTGTGAGAACTTCTGTGGTAAGAATACTTGATATTTATTATATTTATGTAGAGAAAGAGAAGCACAGCTCAATCAGATTTTATGCCTCAGGATATTGTAGCAGCTGCACAGGTATAATTGCTTGTCAATGACAGGGCACAAGCAGGAGTCCAACCAAGTGCAGATTCAAGCATATCCTTTACATTGTTCCTTCCTATTACATGGTGTGTCTGACAGGTGTTGGGAGTGTGAAAAGACAGTGAACATCAAATAATGAAACACTCATAAAGCGTCAGGAGGTGAACGTGCCTACCTACATAGACAGCGCAGGAGAAACGTGAAAAAAACCACTCAACCTCTAAATGAGCCAGGAAGCAAGATGGAAAACAAAAAATACCACAACAATCTCCATTAACTACAGCAGTCACAGACAGTGCATAGTCCAAAGCTCTCAATTTACAGTGTATTTTTTGTGTTCTGATGGACAGGAGTAGCCAACTATGACAATGAGAAATTGCTCCTTACACAGGCTGTACTGAGAGAACCTCTTCTGAAGATCAATGTTTTCAGGTGCAATAAGGATAATGTCCCATTAGGACATGACCAAGAGCCTCAAATACTCTGCAGGTCTTCCCTAAAACAAGCCAGATACTAACAGGCACCAAAACACCCATCTGGCAGCATGATCTGAATACAACACAAAGCTGCTTTACAATATAGTTCTCCTGGATTCCAGCACAGCACTGGTTTCAACATGACTGACTCTAATTTACATTTTAGGGGTTATGCATCAATTATTTTACATGGTGACTTAAGTAATGTAATTGTCCTGCAGTGGTAGTTACACTCAAGAAATGCAAACTATGATGTAACTTGTATTTTTTGGTTTAGTACCTGGCAATCTTGGTGGAAACAGTCTTAATTGCTTTTCTTAGCCTATAAATAAATCAAAATTACTTCTGTCTTGATGAGCAATAATCCTGAAAATTGTTTGCAAGTAAAAGTGAAAAAGGAGCAATTTTAACCACTCACTTCTACTCTGACATTTCAGCCAGAAGCACCTGTTCCCTTCAGGGAAGAGAACAGTCAGTAAAACAGGACAACCACCAATGTTATCCATACTGTTATCCCTCTGTGACCAGCTGACTGGAAACACTTAGGTCATTCAAAGACTCCAATCCTGCTTTAGGAGAGATTGGAGCACATTCCTGAGTATGTGAATTTTCTGTAAGTGCAATATAATTTGAGCAGAAAATAACTAATGTGATACCAAGCCCACTTTCAGCAAAACAAAATCGTAAAAGCAGCAAGACAATAAATGAGTATTAGTTATAGTTTTGGCTGTACATTCAGAACTTAAGACACAAAAAAACTGAACTCCAATTCACATCAATTCCACAAAACTCCAATCTATGTCTCTTACCAGGCTTCTTTTTTCATTTAAAGTACAAGCTTCACACCTGATAGAAAAACAAACAAACCAACCAAACAACAACAGTTCTGCTCAATTTAGAGCTTGTTTCATGTTCTGGGGAGAGACTACAATGTTCAGAAAACCCCAATTTATTTACTGGGTATTAAGATGACACATTTTGAAAAATGTACAAGCACTAACTTCTTTTGATGTTTCTAAACACTGCCCTTGCCTTATATATTTCACATTTAAGAAGAGACAGCCTCAGTCACAGAAGTGCTACATTTTATTCACAGATTTGATATTTGTTGAACTGGGATAATGTATTACCAAGCTCTCTGAATCAAGTCCCAGTCTCCATTTTGCTGCATTTTTCAGAGGTCACAGAAGAGCCAAAAACACTTTATCAAGGAGTGGTGAGGTGAAGCAGAAAAATAAAAACTGAACTCAGACTGTGCACTTATAATCATTTTTTAATCTTAATAAATCAGTTTAGGTTTTTTGTTTAATTACTTTTGACTGGCCTTGTGGCTGAAAGAATGGAAATTATTAGTAGAAGAAAAGACAGTGGCAGGAAAATAATGAGAAAGTTTCTGTAAACTGACATTTTTGGATCAGACCAAATTAGAAAAGACCTGTCCATTTTTCTGGTTTTTTCCACTCTGCCTAAAATGAGTTGTGGAAAAAGACCACACCTCAGTGCACCTGAACTATTGATCTGCCAGGAGACAGATTCCAAGTTTCACATTCTTAGTGACACAGGAAATGCTCTTCTGAAAAAAGAGATCATCAGAAGGGAAACTACATGCAAAGCTGGATATGCTACAGCACAATCATTAAGTTTGTGTCAAAGATTGATGGGAGAAGTGAACAGGCAGCTCACTTGAGCTTTATAAAAAGCATCAACAAATGGGGATTAAAAACAAAACCAAATCACAACAGAACAAGGACAGCAAAAAATGACAAGCAGCAAACCCAGATGACTTAAAGAGGCCTTTGATAAACTAGGAATATTAGGGCTCTTCACCCTTTTCTGTCTCCCCAGCACTGCATAAGTCATCTTTGGGCAAATTATTTTAACATTCGGGTTTCACCTGATAGATCTTTTTTGCTTGTACAATCCATTTTGGAGGCATAACTTGTTTTCTTTGCTAAGATTTCATTTCCTCCCATCTCAGAACTTGATGAAATCTATTTCTTAGTTACTCATCTCCCAGTGAAAGCTGACAACAAGCATCAGACAAAATGTAGCTGTCCCATATGAGGTAATTCATTTCTGTCAAAGATTAGACATTTTTTCCCTTAACATGAGATGACTGATACTCTTCTGCAAGATCCAAAGGGACAATTTAACCGTTTAAGTGCCAAGAGATCCTAAGGATTGGCTTTTCTCCTCTAAGCATACAGTCCAATGGTGAACGCATATGGAAGCCTCTAGAAGGTCTGGTAATTTCCTTCCCTTTGATTTGAGACTTTGCCTCACTAAATATAGGCCAATCAAGTATTTTTCACTTGCTAAGTTCTGCACAATAGCAATATTTTGAAATTACATATTTGAACACTTCTAACCAGTTAAAATGTATTTTCTCCTCTATATAGCACAGGGACAAAACTTTGGATGTGTTAAATTTACTTATTATTATTCATGACCTTAATGGTAATGAATTCTTTTTAATTGAAATGCAGCTCTCACCTGACTTCCCATCGACTTTAAATCATAATCATCCATCAAAACTCAGGGAAACCCAGGCCACTTGAGCTCATCATCCAACTCCCTAACAGTGAAAGAAGGGAGAGGAAAATGTGAGGTACAAACCCTGCTGCAGCACAGGCAGGTCAGTCCTGCTCAGCTCGGTGCTTCTCCTTCCCATGGGACTGGGACCACAGAGAACCCTGGGCTCTGGGAGACCAGGGGGGCTTGCAGTGGGCTGGCTCAGCTGCTGCAGCTTAGTGATGCTCCAAATAATAGCAAACAGCAGATGAAGGAACAGAAACAACCCAACCCTAATGCTTCAGGTTTTAGCTTTTATAGTTTTCAGATTCTGTACTGCTTTAGTGTGCAGTTCTGAGCTTCATATTAGGGATGGTGAGCTCTCTTCACAGAGCAGGGAGACAAAACTTCCTTCTCTAGCTGGGGGCCGAGGACAAATGACCCAAATCTCATACCCAAGAGCATAAACAACATGGACTAAAGAGAGAAAAACAAGAAGGATGGGACTTCATAACCTAAAGGGACAATCAACTCCAATATGAAAATGGACCAGAACTTATAGAAGTGTGAGAAGCCCTGACCATTCTTTTTTGAGACCATTTTGGGTCCATTTGGGGTGTAGCCCTGGCTGGGCTCTTGTGCTGCCCAAGGTGGATCCATTGAGGCGTTCCAATAAATCCCTACTTTAACTCCATCTAGCCTCTATTCTAGGGCAGCCTTCTCAAGGCATCAGCCCAACCCACCCCTCTCTGTTAAATGGCTAAAGGCCCTCAGGACTCTTCAGCAAAGGTCTGACAATGAAATTTGCTTGATTAGGCCACAATCACAAGCACAGCATATTATTTAATTTCTGACACTTAATTGAAGCTTTTCCAGAGAGATGAAATAAATAGAAAGCAAAACGTTTTGGTGCTGGCATCTGATGTTTTCCTCAAGAAATAACTCTTGATGCCAAAAATACTTGGGAATCAGCATTTGAAAGGTTAATTAGATTCTCCATAAGCATTTCAATTACAGGAATGAGAAATTAGCCCATTTAATACATATTTAATATGTATCCCAATGCATCCTGTTTGTTCCAGATTCTCTCTGTCACAAGATTTTTCTTTTGCGGACAGCATTTATTAATCACAACATCCTCTGACAAAACCATGTTTACAACTTAGATCACCTCTGGAGGCCAAAGGCTACTCCAACCAAGATCTTTAGTTACAGTTGTTTATTTCCTCCATCAGCAACAGGAAACCTGCTCTGTTCACAGCACCACAGCAGTGAGCTGAGTGCTGTTTCCCACACCAAACCCTAAATCTGAGTTCTGCACAATGAAGCTGTACTTGAAGACCCAAGATACCCTCTGAGTAGCCATGAATTATACACAGAGCTGCCCAACCTTGTTAACTGCACAGGAGTAGTCATGCAGAAATTCTGGGATGTAGTGCACCCTCTAGATTTCATTCTAGTTTCAAATTACGTGGAGCCAGATGTAGTTAAATAAGCATTTGTGAGATGAGAACAGTTTCATGTTTTGGAAAAACAGTTTTCTTTCTGAAAGTGCAGTTTTATCAAGTTCAGAATATTTTGCAAGAATATCCTAATTGTTCCTTACTCTTATTTAGAGAGTGTGACTAACAATTGTTCAGCAAGTTATAAATATTTAGTTTGAATTTCACTAATTCAATTTCAGTTCAACTTCTATAAACAAAAATATTAAGAGCAGTCAGAGCGTTTAACAAGTTACACTTCAAGTCAAATAAACAAGCCTGAAACATTAAAAATTGTTGACAGATGAATAAAAGGTAATGGAAGTAATTTGAGAATTAATGCTGATACCATGTAACTGAACAATCTGTGCTAGGGTTTGAGGGGTTTTTTTTCCCATATCCATAAAATTTATTTACAATTTTGCCTCTTAACTCAATAAGGACAGAAATACACCTAATATATACCGTTCCATGGGGAATAAAGTGGGAGAAAAACTGATTTGTACCATGCTTTGTACAATATCTGTGTTCACACTTCATGTCTTCTGGGGTGGGTTTTTTATGTACATGTAATTCTGAAAACATTTGATTAACACACAGGATGGATTTCCCTCAGACAATTTTAAATTAAATCCAAACAATTTGCCAGTACCGAGCAGAGTGACACTGTCTGTGTTCCACAGATCTCTAGCAGTGAGCCCAAATTCGTCTCATTCACAGAAGCAGTCAGAGTCCCTGAGATTGCAGCAAAAGTAGGATCTCTGCTAACAGAACCCTAGGAAATGTTTAAAAAAATTTAAAAATTTATATATTTGCAGCATTTTTATTTTTCAAAAGTGATCAGAACTGGAGATAATTTTTTTATTAAGAAAATAAAAATTGCTCATCTTTTTTTTTTTTTTTTGCCTCCCAAAAGCTAGGAATTAATTCCACTTAAATGCAGTCGTAATGAATGGACAAACAATAGGTTCAATAAGAACCTCAGCAGGCACACACAAGGTGCTCAAAAAAGAACCTCAAAGATCTGCTGTGATGCCCAAGGTTTTACTAGTTGATCCTTTATAAATTATCAAAGTACTTCTCAGAACTGCAGTCTTTGAAATTGAAATAAAAGTTTTTATCTTAAATTTTACCTTTACAAGGTTTGGAAAGTTTAGATTTCTTTCTTGAAATAGGTTATATGCCACAATTGTAAATCTAAAACTACTCCATTCTCTTTGTTCCCCCATCACATACTGTTAATCCTAATCAAAGCCACCAGTCCCATCTCTCTGAGGATTCAAAGGAAATATTTCTTAGTTTTCAGGATTTGTAACTTCAATTATTTTTGCAATTATTTGCTAAATTTAATTTCTGATCTTGTTCTATAATCCCAGTTACAATTTCTGATCAATTATTTGATGCAACTTCAAAACAACAAATCTTAAATTGCACCTCATGCAAGAGTCTGATGTATGAGTGCTCTAAGGGTCAGCTATTCGTAGGACTGTCTTAGAAAAAAAACATCAAATCCTCCCTTAGGATTCAAATCACTTGACAATTTTCGCACAACAATTTAATTAGAAAAATTAGCAGGGGAATACTTTAGACTACTGCAGTATTTTGCATGTTTTCAGTTTCCTACCAGTAATACCTCCCCCTCCAGTTCTGAATGACAGCTCTGATTAAGTTATTGAGAGGAACAGTGGGTCATCTCTTATGGGACCAAGACAAAGTTGCAGTCACCTCATCATTTTCAGATTGCAAAAGGCACTGAAAGTGCATAAAGGTCATTAAAATTAATCAAATATTAGCAATTAAATAAGTCTGGATTTGATGGAGGAGAGTGTGCATCCATTCCAGCTGAAGTTGCAGTTAAGCAGATTTTTAGTTTTATGTTCTTTTTTGGTCACTTTGCAATCTAAGCATTTCAGATATTTTGATATATTTTTTGTTCCTGTAACAGATTTGAGAAATCACTTAACCACTCATAGTGGTGGTGGCTCACATCCAAACAGGTTTGAGAATAAGAAAAGCTTGTTGCACAATGAGGTGCCTTTGTTTCGTGAATTACTCTCCGTGTCCCAAAGGAGACCTTTAAGGTGAATTCTGAGTGAGCAGCAGAGCTGATAGAAACAACAATCAGGAGTCAATGATAGAGGTGCGAGAGGCACAGGGCTTTCCTGGCCAAATCTGTGTTAGAACCTCTCATTCACAAAGAGCTTCACTGCAATTGCCACCTGCAAAAAAAGCAATTTGGAAAAGACATTGCAAAGATAAGGTTAATGGAATTTTGCTAAAAGCAACTCCTAAGGGAGTCTCTGTTAAAAGAACCACTTTCCACTTTGGATCTTGGTTTATTTCAGTTATCAGTCTTACAAATTAAGGCAGGCTTCTGACAATATAAAGTGTATAAATAATATGCAGTCCTCCTTGAACTCTTACAAATTAGCCAGCAGTGAGATTCAGGTGAAAGTCCTCAAAATAACATCATCCAAACTGCAGAATTTTAGTTCTCACAAGGAAACTCAAAAGTGAATAGCAATGGACCGTTTACAATAAAGTCAGAACAGAAGCTCTGCTGACTTTCCCACTTTATTCAACTTGAGAACTCTGTCTGATAAGGAAGGTACCAGCAGAACAGCCATCGAGACCATAGAGCTAAAAATAACTGCACAAAAGTAAGAAATAATATGGAAACTAATGCAACCACAGTGTAATTACTAGAAATTAATATAGTTGAAGGCAAACTAAGAAACAACAAATTACCTAACTCACTCAGATGCTCATAGATAAGAAATTTTCTAAATTTTGTTCCTTTTGCTCTTGTATTTTAGCACAGGGCTTACAGAATACTTTTCCTGAGGGGAAAATTGAAAATACTTTAAACAAATAACTTGTTAAAAAAACCCCTCCTTGGAGAAGTGCAATGAAATTATTTTATTCTCTTGAACAGAATGGTCAAGGGAGATGGTATTTTCTAATTTTAAGACCTAAAATTGAAAACAGGATGTAGTAGACGTGATTTAAGTTAGGGACAGCTGTGTTGAAGTACAGTAGGAAATGTAATGGTATTACAGAAAGGATAAATTTAGACTTGTGGAATGAGGGTAAAAGCTTTTTGTACCAAGCAGTACTTTTTGTTTCTGATCCAAATAACAGAATGCAAGTCACTGATTCTGAAGTGCTCTCATAATCACACAGTACTGTGAGCATTTCAGGCCTCACATCAGAATGTCTGCAGACCTCAGTGACAATCCTTGTTTTTCGCTTTGTGTTAAACGCATTCATTTGCACAAAAACAAGGCACTCATCATTCACCTGCAAGTCAGATACAAACCACAAAGCAATCATTACCACAGCCTGGCTGCTGTACATCCTAATCCCAGCAGTTGCTGAAGAAACAGTTTTGCCTTCAAGATATTCCTTCAAACCATTGCCATGTATTACAGGGACACTTCTGTATTGTTGAGGAAATATTAGAGAAGCCCTGCTGTGTCATTTGATCCTTGGCCTGAGTGGGGTCAGTGTCTGGCAGCAGTTTATGGAAAAGTCTGGGAATGTGTTAAGTCTGACAGTTATTGGGGTTTTGGCAAGTCTCCCTCTTGGGAGCAAAGTAAATGTGGTTTATGAAAAGGAAATAAACCTAAAAGTTTTGCTCATGATGGCTGTCCATAATACTAAACTCCTATTTTACACAGTTTCTTCTATAGGATTGGATCCAGTTTGAAGGTTATAATGAAGAAACATATGGGCAAGCCCAGCTCTAAACAGCTTTTCCTCCCCTCTATACTTCATGTGTCTGCAGCCACACACAGAGTGAGTATTACAAAATAGATTAGACCCTGAAAAACAATGCTCCTCTTTCTATATATTGGAGAAAGACCCTGATCTATTAATTTCGCAGTATAAGACATAATTGATGACACAAAAGCTTTCTGTCATTCCTGTGAGTTACAGCTTGCCTTTCCTTTAAATAATTGAGCAGGAAGACAAAAATTATTATTTCATCCATAATTCTATCTCTGTTGATATGTGAACTATATAAAGATATCCCAATTCAGACTCACTTGGAATTTAAAGTTGTATGTGCTGTTTGGCAACAAAGGAAACAGAATTTTTTCCTGGGCTGCCCGTGGTGGTTTTTTAGAACTTGAAGGAAAGCTCCATATGAACAGAACTGTAATGTTAGCCAACCTGCCAATCAAAACACTAATCCTCCACACATCTCCACCATCAGGAGACAGATACCTGGAAGCTGGTATGCAGGAGATAAAGGGGAAAGTTGGACAGGAACCAGAAAATGTTCAAAATAAAAATTAGATACATATGTCCAGATATATTTTCCTTTAAAAAAAACCCCTAATATGAATGATATTATAGAATTTTAACCTCCACTGATTACACAGAGCTGTATGCATATACTCGTGGCTGTTGTCTGCTTCCAAATACTCCCTGGAACACTGTACTGTCTTTACTGCATTTCCAGACAAAGACAAAGTGTTTTTGAAAGCAGAAACAACTTTACTGGTTTAATTTTGAGCCACATCAATGAATGTGGAAGGTATATTTAACTATTTAAAGAAATAGACAACATTTTTATATTCAAGTCTTCACATCTGGCTGTAATAAAAATGTGGCAAATTGGAGAAGCAACAAAACTGTATTATAATATCCAGAACCACTATGATTGAATATTAAACATTGTGTTCTTTTATCCACTGCAAAAGGAAGAAATGTAATCTCTAACTCTGCTGTCCGTTTCTACTGTTTTCTGACACATTAGGTTCAAGCAGATAAATTAGAATAATTTAAGCAAATATTTTCTTTTCAGAGATTCTCTTCAGAGATTGTAAAAAATTCTTCAGATAATTGTAAATGTCATTTTTACCCACAACTCTTGATCTGTAGCACATACCCAGGCCATTCATAACAGTAATTTGAAACTCCAAGTTTAGCTGTTTTGACCACAAACATAAGTTACAAGAACTGTTCATGCTCAGTGATACACTGATTATCTTTTTCGAGATTAGGCTTGTCTTAAAACTCTGTGTGAAGTTATGAATGAGAATTTTGGGTTTTGTGAATATTCTTGCAATACTTAAAATTGGCTGGCTCCCTAAGTGTTCCTGCCAGTAAAGTAATTTGCTGGAATACTGTTGGAAAGCAAATACAGAAGGGGTGTGAATACAGTAAAAGAAAATTCATTTGCAAATCAAATGGATGGTGGAAGAGGAGTTGCATTCAATGAATTCAACAAAGACACTGTCACAATAAATACAAGAACATTTGGCAAGGATAACCTTTGCAAGACTTGCTATCTGTGTTCTGCAAAGGTATCCATATGTGTGAAGTTCCCATCTCCATGCAGGATTCTGTCTATTCCAACAGATGCAGAACTGGCCCATGGAACAGCTTGCAGAGCCAGATCACTAGACTAGCATTAACATTTAAAGCTGGAACTGAAACAGCTTTTCTGAAGTCATTGTATAAAAAACTAGCCCTTCTATATAGGAGGAAGAGAAGCTACATAATGCTTTATTCCTATTTTATGATTTATTAAAAAAAACAAACCAAGTACTACCATTATTATCACTACAGTGTGGGAAAGAATTTTTTTTTAAAAAGTGAATTGTACATTAGTAAGAACTAAGTACAGGATATTTCTATTTCAACTCTCCTATTCGGGAGAGCACAGAATGATAGAAGCATTAAAAAAAAAAACCAAAAAAAAACCCAAAAAAACCCCCCAAAACTACGATAAACCCAGGAAACTATTATTTTCTCCTAAGATTCATGAAGAAACTTAAAACCAGCTCACAACAGTAGGCAAGTCCACTCCCCCAGTTATGATCACTTGCCTCAGGAAAAATTCCTTCTCCACAGAGATCACATCATGGCTCCCTGTCAGTAGCTGCTTGTAGCTGACTTGTCCTAAGCATTCAATGGTGTTGTGCAAAAAAAATTGGATTTAATGAACTCATATTTCTACAAAGGGCTGCCAAATTTTTTAACCTGGCAGTAAAATACAATTGGGCAAGGAGCTTCCTCCTTATCCTGCACTGCAATGGTATCAAAACCCTGACAGGAGATCTCAGGATTCACCAAAACAATAAAAGTCCATTTCTGTTCTCTGGTCTTCTGCAAGTGAAACCAGCAATGAAAGAATACAAACATTTCTCAAATCTTATCCATACCCTTCCTGGCTATACTGTAATCAGCTAAACATGACAACTTGAGTTGAGTTTGTGATTTGACAATTTGACACTGCACTTTTTTTATAAATATAATTGCATTCACTTTCCATAGAAAAGTTTAAAAATAGAAGACTTCAAATTTGAAATCAAGCAAATTCATCCTTTGAAATATTTGTCCTAGCTAACATTTCTAAGATTTTGATTTCATTAGATTTCAAAATGAAAAATTTTGAAACCATAAATATTTTGTAGGTCTGTTAATTTCTGATAGACTATAGTTAGTATCTGTAGAAACTCAGGAAAAACAAGTTAATTGCAAAGCTTGCCTGCTACCTTTAAAAAAAAAAAAAAAAAAAGAAAAGCAAGTCCAGGTTAGGCAGTAACACTTTTGTGGGGCCCAGCTTCCAGCTGAGCTCCAGAAGATGGTATAGTCCGTACTCCCTTTTTCAGTGAGACTGCCCAAAGGAGGATTATAGCACACTTGGTCAGTTCTGAGTTTGAACCAGGTTCCAGAGATGAAAGCACATGAACTAATCTGTTGAGCTATGAAGTTCACTGCTGTGCTGGTTTATAAAAATCCTATTAGCAGTGTGACTGAGGGGTCAAAAGATACGATAGCAGACAGCTGGAAATGATGGATCAAACAAATATTTTAGACAAGAGAGGTATTTCTTAGCCATGTTGTACTTAACCATGTACTATACAACCAGGAAGTATTGGTGACTAAAGTGTAACAGATTCTTCTATTGCTTCAGAATTTTTAAGATTTAAAGTGCTTCTGTGCTATCTGCTGGGCATCTGTGTCACAGTGACTTAACATTCATTTTGGCCTCAGCAAGACATTAGGTAAGAAATGCATATAGCACACATAATTAGCAAATTTGACAAAAATTAGTAAATGGAAAAATGAGCAAGGAATGGAGTAGTCTGAAAACATATCAGAGGTACCAATAGTCTTGGTAGGATTAAATGCAGAGAGATTAAGAGCATATAAAGACAGAAGCAGAGGGAGCCACCTGAATTATTGAAATCAGTCCCCTTAGATAGCAGTGAAGGCAACCGGTAAACACTTAGTCCAACCTGTTGCACAGACTGGTCCTCTGGAGCACTAATGCTTTGCAGCTCCACACCTTTCCTCATACCTTATAACAATGTTCAAGTCAAGTTAAAAAACTAACAGCTAAGATTATTTTATTGCATGGTAGAAGGAGGAAAGAAAAAAAAAAGAAGCAGGAGCATCCCTGAAGTATTACAAAATTGGGCAAATTCCCAGATAATCATAGAAAATGTAGTAACCATCCAGATAGGAAGAAAACATTGCTCCCATTCCAATCTCTATGTGTTTTTATCGCTCTGACCTGATAAAGCTTTCCTACCTGATTTCAAATATCTAAATCATTGTAACTTGAGATTTGAGTTTTACACACACCAACCAGAAACTAGATAGTGCACCTGGAGGTAAGAGGAGCAGTGACATTCTGCCACCATAGCACTGCTGGAGATAAGGTTTAAATACAAGAACTGGGAAGCTGATAGAAAGTTGCTAAAAAGGGAAACATGTACATTGGATATTGAAGATGGACAGAAGGAGGGCCTAGAAAATGGATCTTGGCTGACCTACACAGAAGAGTAAAAAAAAATGAGCATGGTCATGAAATATACACATTTTTCAGATTCAGAAGTATTGGCAGTAATAATGTGCTCCCAAATGCTCAGGGTTTCAGCACAAGCCCTTTAGCATGTTGCCATAAACACAACACCAGTGGGTGTTGTCATCTTACTGCAAAAAAAGCTCCATCACCCCCCAGTGATTCCTCACATGCAAGCACAACACCAGTGGGTGTTGTCATCTTACTGCAAAAAAGCTCCATCGCCCCTCAGTGATTCCTCACATGCAACTCTCTTCTCAACCAGCTACCCACTCTTTTATAGCCCTCATCTTTATTGGACACAGCTGTGGCCTATCAAGGGCAGGCCTGTTCTTAATCGTTGGTAATTAGTACAGCTGTAACTTTTCAGGGGTGAGATTGCCTTCTGCACTATCTGTGTTCTCTTACATTCTATCCCCCCACACCCTTCTCCTCATTCCTTGTGTTTTGCACAAGAGAATTATACAATCTTTCCCCCCTCAAGGCTATGGGCACCTCAGCTGGCTCATGTTCTGTGTTATATGCAGGGATGGAATCACTGCTTCAAAGGGTAATAGCCTTAGAGAAGGGGAACAAGGATTTGCCCAGAAACCAAACGTACTGCACTGTGCAAAAGGCAAAAATACTAAAAAGAAGTGTAAGGTTTGGTGTTTTTATTTTTTTTTTAATTGAAATTCAAGTGAGGAAAGTTTAATGATGTATAATTTCATACTTTTTTTTTATTAATTCTAAGAAAATTAGCTAGAGTTTGGGATTTATGAATTGAAATTTAATGGAGGTTAAAAATTTAGATATAGATTAGTCCATTGCAAGATTAATAAAACCTGCCCCTGAGTGACACACTTGCAAGAAAGACTATTATGATTTCAGGATAAACCAAGTAGTCCTGCAGAACTCTCTTGTTAAAATATTTTTAAGTAATGAAAATCACATATTTTATTATTCCTATTTAAAACAGTAAAAAACCCCAAACCAAAACCACCCCTCAAACGACCCCAAAACCCTGCAGTACTTTGACCAACTCTAGAGGCAGTTACCACACAAATTCCTAGTAGTACTGAAAGCACATAACCAGCTTAGAATCATTACATGCTTTGGGTTAAAAGAAGATTTAAAGCTCATCTTGCTCCACCCCTGCCCTGGGCAGGGACACCTTCCACTACCCCAGGTTGCTCCAAGCCCCCTCCAACCTGGTCCTGAACACTTCCAGGGATGGGACAGCCACAGCTTCTCAACAAAAACTCTTTCAGTGTCTCACCACCCTCATTATAAAAGTTTTTTTCTCCTGTCCAATCTGAATGTAATAGATACTTTTGAATATTAGATAATTAGAGACTGTTCCATAAAGTAATGTAATATTTCTTATGTGACCTGCTAAGGGTTTTTCTACAAGATACAGCAATAAAAATTAGGATTTTTAGCATCAGATTTTATATGCTTCCACTTATTTCCTTTAACTACTAATGGTATTGCAGCAAACATGACTTCTTTCAGTGTCCAGAGAGACGGAAAAACTCAGATTAACTCTGCATAATCCAAGAACAATTTAATTATTTTTATTTGCAGGAGGTGGCAAACCATGTTATTGATGCTGGAATCACTGAAGAATTGCACTCAGGAAATTAGGCTTTTTCCCACCCCAGACAAAAGCACTGTTTTCTCAAACCATTAATTTAATATCCCTCCTTAAAGTGCTTTTAAAGAATTGTAGTGTTACAGTGCACATAGAGTCACTTGCCTGGAAAATGATTTCTATCTTTTAATAATTTCTCTCTTTTAATGCATATTTTGCCACCAAAGGTGGAGTAACACTTAGTGCTTGCTATAAAAGACTCAATATCATTTTGTGTGAGAAGCTCTGTGTGTTCTATCAACCCCTCCAGAAAGAAAAGAATTTCCCACTCTTAGTGCACACCTGTTTCCTTACACTGTGCCACCTATCCCTAGATATGCCTGTAGAAACATCTTATGTGTATCAATAACTATTTTTCAGTGCAAAGATGTTCTTGCCATTTTTGTTTCATTCTCAGAAGCTGTCCTAGGCTCCATCTCCCCTTTCAACTCTTATGGGGCTTAAAAGAAACGATGCAAGCCTGAGTGCTTAGTTAAGAAAGGTAATACCTGTCCTGTGTTTCCCTCCAAGCTGACAATGCACCTGGGACAATTGGATGTTGTTTCCAAACAAAACCTGACAAATTATTATTAAAGAAATACTGTACCTCAGCCATAATTTCTTCATAGGCTGTGACTAATTTGGACAAAGGCATTTCTCAATAATAGGATCATAACACTGCCTCTGGTAGAAAACCCTCTGCAGAACACTGGATACTGATGCTGTTTGGAAGGGGCACAACAAAGTCATCTGTCACCTGAAATACTCATTTGGGAAACCTTCTATGCTGTAAAATCGTGAAACATAGTGATATGAAACTGGAATGCTTTTTTCTCTTTAAATTACAAGTTTCAGTGAGTATAAAGGTCTAAATATCATGGCAAGCTCATGTGATGGAAAGTACAGCCAGTGGATTTTGTGTAATGTTGTTGATGTGATTCTATACTGATGAATTCAACTTATACTGCACTTAAAATAGGAGTGGCAGAAAACTCTTCTGTTACCTCACAGTGAGATGCTGTAAATCAGTATCAACTCTGCTCCTTACAAAGCATCCTTGTGCTCTAGAAATTGGAAACTGGAGTTCATGTCGGCACAGAGAGAAAAACTATTAAAAAAGAGCTCCTTTCCCCAAAACAGTCACCAGTTAGGAGATGTAAACCTGAGCCAGACATCTTCAAAAACACAGCAAAAACAACCTACTGGTCAGGGAAATAATCAAATATTAGGAATCTGAAAGTACAGAAAAAAAAAATAGAAGCAGTTGTAGCTACTCCTTTTTTATAAAGTAAAAATGCCTTGTAGATATAGAAGACCAAAGTCAAATTATTAATTTTGTCTAATATCTCCCATATGTGTTATTCATATCATGTACAGGACTGCTTCACATGGGCTATATGTTTAGGCACATACTGAAGAATATATGTAAAAATACATGCACATTCTGACACATGTACATACACAGATCTTCTCCCTCCACTTTCATCTCCTTTCATCCATCTCCCTCATCACAGATGCACACACACCTCTGCTGAAATGAAATAATTCTCACTGCTTGAGTTGGCTACAGTCTTAAGTTCAAACTAGTGATTTTTTTTTTCTTCCATGTTCACATCTATATTTTTTCTCTACAGGATTTAAAGCCTGAGAAGCATGAAAGATAGAGCGAAAATAAATTTGAATTCTATATTACAAAAAAATGTGAATATCAAAAGATTCTTTCACAGCTGTGTGACTGCTGGCATTTGTAAAGAGTCAAAGAATCCTGGAATATAAAAAGGCAGAAACACAGTTGGTTTTTCAATCAAGTATATGGAGAAAAAGCAAAAGAAAAAAATCTATAGGAACAGCAAGAAGGGCTAGGGGTGGGTGACAGGTAAAACCTATTTTCTTAATTTAAACAGTCATTTCTAGAATCACTTGAGCAGGAAGATGATATGAAAGATTGACATATTCAGTTCTATTCTTTAAACTGTGGTTTGCATTTTACCAGCAATATAAGGAAGAAGATGAAAGATGTCTTTCCTTATTCCTTACTTAATTGAAGTGCCTATTTAGAATGACATTTAATAAAAGATACAGTTTTTGTGTGGTTGTTATTTGTATTGGCAGAGCATCTAAGACCTCTAGTGATAAACCAGAACCTTGCTGTGATAGTGATTCAGGTATTGAGAAATGACTTTTTGTGACTCTAAGCATGTTCCATATTTTGCAATGCTAATGGGAGGAACAAGACAGGACTACTTCTTTAATCCCCCCAGTAAATTCCTGTCTGCTGTTCAAAAACTGTAGCAAAAAGGATCCTTCATTGCTAGAAAGTTTCTGGCTCAAGAGGAGCAACAGCACACAAAGACTCAGTGAGGTGGTACTGCTTAGTTTGCCCTACCAGCTACCTAATAATGTCTTGTAGTGTCCTGGGAAAAAATGCTCAAATTAGTATCAAACAACTTGGGGTGCAAAAGGAAAACTTTTTCACAATGTTCTTCTGAAACATTTTAAAAGAGAAAGTTCTTAGTGAAGTAGAAGGGAAGCTACTCACAAAAGGGCGTTGCCTGTGCTCAGTTTTATAATTTCTCATTGTTTGATCCTTTTCCATTTCCTTGCTTCCTCTAATCCTCAAGTCACCCTCACTCTCCATGGATTCACAGGCTCCCAGGCTGGTACCAGTTACAATAACTCATTGCCACTAAAGAAGTTCTGCTCTGAGGTTTTCAACAATACTTCAACTACGTAGATACAATATTACCATAAATTGTAAAAAATTTTGTATTTCTGTGTTTTTAGAGCATGATGACAGCCATTAGAAAAACTTCTCTTTTGGTTAATTCTTTTAAATGTAACAGATTCTTCTAGCTTGACCAAGAATAAAGGGGGTAAAATAAAAAAAAACTGCTTGAATGACCTGTAATAGAGAGTAAGATGCTTAACTCATTGCCACTAAAGAAGTTCTGCTCTGAGGTTTTCAACAATACTTCAACTACGTAGATACAATATTACCATAAATTGTAAAAAATTTTGTATTTCTGTGTTTTTAGAGCATGATGACAGCCATTAGAAAAACTTCTCTTTTGGTTAATTCTTTTAAATGTAACAGATTCTTCTAGCTTGACCAAGAATAAAGGGGGTAAAATAAAAAGACTGTTTGGATGACCTGTAATAGAGAGTAAGATGCTTGCTGGTTTTAATAAATTCATCCTGAATAGAGCTAAGTATCAGGATTGTTCTGTATCCTCACCAAATATGCATAGAAAAACCTGCAGACATTAACCACAATTGAGCTGGTTTGCATATTACATGGTTAGATCTTGAAGGTCCCTTGCAACACAAACCATTCTATTATTCTATGATTACAGTCACTGTCAGTAAAAAAAATATAAGCCAAAAATCAGAAATCTGGCATGCTGATAGCTAAAGAGCTGAACCTGAGAGCAAGACACAAGCAATTTTCTTTGCATGGCATCTAATGGACTGAACTATAGAAAAATCCCATGAATACTGAAGCTTTTCTAAAGATTTTTTTATATTTTACAGACACTGTTGAAGGAAGGTCTGTTCATTCAAAGCTTGCCAGAAACTTGTTAGAACTTTTTACTCATTATTACTATATTGCAGTTCATTGGATATCACAATTTTTAAACAAATTAGTGATTTTTTTTCTAGTCTCTTGTATTTTTTGGCTCTTAAACTGATAAACATAAAAAGCCTGACAACTCTGTACTCAATTTTTCTTGTGGGGAAAAATTGTAAAAAATGCCATTATGGATGCACACGGTTCAGATATTTTCATTTTTTTCTTTAGATTTGCTTCAGTCTCCTCTCTCAAAGTGTTTCTAAGGCAGCAGAATATTGGTGGCTCACAAAAATGTCTTTTTATTTTCTTGTGTACATGTCATATAAAAATGTATCATATGGAAAGAGCATAGCTGCTAAAATATAAAGTTAAATGTCAATTGGAAGAGAGAGCATTTGATCTGCATCTTCTGTGGACAGTTTGCCCTTTGGATAAGCAGCTACTGTAATTATGAAAAATTGGAGAATGCTTTGCATGGACTTTGCTTTTTCCACATAGAGCAGTATAATGTTTTCCAGCTAAGTAAGCTGGGCTTGTCCCTAAAATGGAACAGAATAAATGCAGTTGAGCTACGGGGCAGCAGTGTCAGCAGAGGCTGAGCTCACCTGTGGGGAAAGTGTCCTTTAAACAGTTACCTCAGTTTTGTAAACAGGCTATTCCAGATATCAGATAAGCATAATTAGAACAGTTGGATTTTGGAAAAGATTTAAAGGACTTTTAATCAGAACTACATCAATTGCAGTAGTGAATAAATTAATATATGCATATCTGTCTGTTTATATTTATCATAAAATAAAAACATCCAGCCCATCACTGGGGAATCCAGCAGTGCCCCCTTAAACTGGCCTGGCCAGCAATGAGAGTACCCATGTGCACTGCCACAGGTTTTGTTTTACGTGCCCTGAGTTCTGTGTAGCACAGCTTGATAAGATGCAAAACCCAAAGCTAACTAGGCAATCTACAGTAAATAAATACATATCTCTAATGAGATGAAAAAGTAAAAGGTCAGAGGCTGAGTTTTTGACAACATCCTAAGGAACACGTCCAGCTGTTGGAAACCCAACCTTTGACATCACACAGCCAACTGATTTTGAGTTCTTGAAATAATACTTGAAAAAAATTGTAGATGCTTTTCATATGAAAAATAAAATAGTATCACAAAAAAAAAAAAGGAGAAAAGGAAGTCTTTGCAGCACACCTTAGGTATTATTTTTTGTTTTTTCTTTTATATTCTATTCAGCTTTTATCAAAGTAGCTACATCAAACTAAGTTCTTCTCAGAGGGCACATCATTTGAAGCCAGTAATGCTAGAAAAGAGCTCCCTTTTCAGAAATGCTTGCATTTTAGCTAACTGCCTTTTTCCCCTTGACCAGTTCTAAGTGGTAAACTCTTCAAACTTCCATTCAGCTTCAGAGAAAATAAAATATATATTCTTTTGTTTGCAAAGATCTTAAAATATATGAAACAACTCTGATACTTCCATCACAATGTGTCGTTCTCGGTAAGTTTTTAGAAGAACATTAAAACACTGCCAAAATTGACGTGGAGTTAATTTCTCTCCCTTACACAGTATCAGCTCAGGACAGGAAATGTAAAACTGATTTCTTCTCCCCATCTCATATGAACTATGCTTTCAAATGGGTAGCTGGGTGCTTTGTAAATCAAATACCCAAAGGTTGTGTTCCACACAGCAATAGGTATCTCAAGCTCAATATCTCTCTTTGTGGGATTACAAGTTTAAAATAAATTTTAAACAGAAATGAAAAATGTATGTTTGAATAAACCAAGCAGTCATATCACTTCGTAACTATATACAGACACAACTACAAATTAATCCTGAAGATTCATTTTGTCCACAGAAAAAAAGCAAAGAAACACTGCTCATCATCAGCTCAGTGCTCAGTCAGCAGCCAGCAAGGGCTGCCTTCAGTGGCTCTGCTCTCGGTGTTTATTACCCTTGTCAGCACTGCTGGGCTCACCCTGGTCCTGCAGCCCTTGCACTGCCAGCAAGAGCAGCACAAACATTGCTAGCTCAGACTCCTGAGTGCCTCGTGGATAATGGGCAGGCTGTCCAGGGAATGGTTCTGATTTTTATATTATATACTAATCATATTTACCCACACTTGAGAACACCTGCAAGTAAAACAAATATTGTTTTAACACCAGGTTTTAAAGAGAAAATAGACCAAGGGGAATATTTATCTGTGTGCTTCAATGTTAGCTGTGTTTTATGACACAGCATTTCTATGGTAAAGAATAGTGATACTGGTAAAGCTTTTTTATTCCCATTTAATTCACACTAAGTTGCATTTGTAACAGGCAGTAGTATTTTTGCCCCCACAAGGCTGACAGAGAGGCCTAGTAATTGTGCTATTCTGAGTAACTGATATTTAGTATTATCCCTTTTACTAGGGGATACATTTCATACAACTCCAGAAACAGCAATGCACTTATAACAGCAGATGAATTAGTCCTCTGCAATTTTTCCTATTGTCATTTTACTTCTATTGGTTAGAAACCATCTAACAAAAAAATTATTACAAGGTATAAAATATAAGCAGATTGCCATTCTAGCAACTGTTTATGTAACTTGTGAAATATTTACACTGAAGTCTTATCATTCTTCATTTTCACATATTTTGATTTTGTTCTTTCACTATAACAGAAAAAAAATAAAGAACATGTCATGCTGTAAATTTGGATTTCTTTTTTCTTTCTTTAAAATTTAGACCCTTCTGACATTTTCAGGAAACTAGAATGTCAGTTAGACATAATCAGTAATTCATTTAAAGTAATTGCCTTTTAAATTGTCTAAGGTTTCTGTTATGTCTTTCAGTTAAACATGAACTGTAAATACTTTTAATATGATGTTTCAAACTGAGATTCAAGCTAACTGCTTTGCAAACTGTCTGCTGCTCTGCTACATCAAAGGATTGTGAAACCTGACATTAAAATGCAACCACCTCTTGGTGAAACAGGGGAGCAAGCAACAACAGGTACAACACAAAAAAGGAAGAATATTACTTAGACAAAACTGCAGGGAAGATTTCTGTAGGTAATGTGGTCTTGAAGAGAGGCTCAGAACAAAATTAATCTGATGGAACAGGTAACAGTAAAATGACTGTTTGGAGCTATATGCCCTGAGGCAGGACCTTCAGGGAGCCGTGGACATGCAAGGCTAAAAAAGTTTGTTAGGTTGTGTTTTGCTGCTTTGTTTATAACATCTTAATGGATCCAAGGAAAGAGCCTTGTGCAGCTGTAGATTTGTGTGGACAAAGAACTGTTTACATCTGGATACTTTGTTTAAATTTCTGAAAAATTAATACAGAAGTATAAATGAATGCAGACCACCACAACAAGTGTCATAACACTTAAAATTTCACCTTTTTCTTATCAAATGAATAATATTAATAAAAAAAAATCCTGAATTTAGGGGAAAATATTCACGACCATTTCAGTCATATGCAGCTAAGTTGCCACTTATATTTAAGCTATTCTTGAGGATTTATTACTTTAAAACAAGTACTTTAAAGCAAATACAAATCTCTTTAGGAAGAATAGGACTGAATTTCAAACGAAACTGAACTGCACAACTTCAATGATTAGTCCTCCAGTGATTGACATCTGAACATTTTTATTGCATAAATATTCCTCTATGCCCCGTAGCACTTCTGTCCTGGTTTAGGACAAATCTGGGAGGGAACTTCCAAAGGGGTCCCACTAGAAAGCAGATTCAAGTGGCCCCTCCCCTAACTGGTTCGGGAAAAGATTTCCTTGGAGAAAAGTGGAAAAATCCTGTTTATTTAACAAGCAAAGTATTCACAAGTATAAAAAAATCAATAATATTAAATATAACCTCTCACTGTTCTGAAGAGATGGCAAATTCAAAAAGTCCTTTTGGTCTCAGCCTCTTATCAGTCCCTCCTGTGCTGGAAAAGGCCTGTCCCAGGCCGCAGTGTGCCACAGGTGTGAGCTGCCACTGTTTTTCTGGGTTTTCAGTCCAGAGCAGGGCCAAGCAGCTCCAAGAAAAAGAAAGGCCACAGTCTGGGGAACTTCTCTGGCTCAGCAGCCCAAATTGGTTTTCCTCTCTGCTGCCAATTAGCCTTTCCAGCCAGCCCCACAGAGCATTGGCTACTATCCACGAATCTGTATAAAGGGAGAGCTTTGGCCCCTTCTCTCTCTCAGCAATGGCCAGGGCCAGCTGAACAGCCTTGAGTTCAGCAAGTTGACTTGATCCACCTTCTCCTTCAGCAGCTTGTGCATCCTGTCGTGTGGGGCTCCATGCAGCTGCTTTCCCCTTCCAGTTCATCCCTGTGATGCAACAGGAACCGTCAGTGAAAAGAGTGCAGCGTGTTTCCTGTGCTGCTAGATGGTTGTATGGTGGAGCTTCTTCAGGACGTGTCACTTGCTCTTGTTCCTCTCCATCAATGAGACCAAAGTTTTCTCCTTCGGGGCAGTTTGTAATTATCTCCAAAATCCCAGGGCGATTCAGGTTTCCAATACGGGTGTGCTGTGTGATAAGAGCAATCCACTTTCTCCCTGTGGTGTTGGTGGTGTGGTGGGTGGTGGGAACCTTTGCTTTAAACATCCCCCCCAGCATGGGTAGTCGGGGTGCCAGGAGGAGTTGTCCTTCTGTGCCAATCACCTCTGAGGTGCCTTGAACTCCTTCACAGGCAGCCAGGATTTCTTTCTCTGTGGGAGTATAGTTGGCTTTGGACACTCTGTAGCTTCAACTTCAAAATCTCAGTGGTCAGCCTTGAGTCTCCCCAGGCACCTTCTGCCACAGGCTCCAGGACAAACCATGGCTCCCAGCTGCAGAGTAGAGCATGTTCTTCACCTCTGGTCCTGTCCTGACTGGGCCAAAGGCTACACAAGAGTGATCTCCTGCTTGATCTGGGCAGAGGCTTGTTGCTGCTCAGGGCCCCAGTGGAAATCGTTCTTCTTGAGGGTGACCAGGTAGAGAGGACTCACATTCTGACTGTACTCAGGAATGTGCATTCTCCAAAAACCTATGGTGCCAAGCTTGTGTTTCCTTCTTGCTGGTTGGTGGAGACATCGTGGTGATCTTGTTGATGACCTCAGTGGGAATCTGATGCTGTCCGTCTTGCCACTTTACTCCCAGGAACTGGATCTCTCAGGCAAGTCCCTTGACTTTGCTCTTTTTTGTGCTCTTCTTAATACATGAAGTTTGGAATTGTGTGACTAATGCTGCCATTAGCTAGATTGAGGATTCCTGATTATTTGGGCTGTACACAAATTGCTTCGCAGCAGTTCAGTTGCAATGTTAATGCAGAGCGTGATCATTGAAATGCACAAGAGCAGCAAAATGCAAACGCAGACATTTGTTTTCCAGCCAATCTGATATAAGTGTAATTCATATCACTGTAATGAGGTCTGCTTACTTCCTGTCTTTTTTGAAGTCTCTACACCTTCTCAAGGGCAAAATTGTTTTCTAAATAGAGTGTTCCTGAATTCAGTCTCTTCTGTTGAAGTACTCCATCAGAGAGAACTAAAATAGCTCCTATTTACACATAGACACTGTCCTCATAATATTTGCATGTTGTCTGGAAGCCTGTAGCCTTCTAAATCTATAAACAGCTCACAAAGTCACACACTAATTTCTTAAGGATCAAGAAGTTGCTTAAAGTCAGAAGAAATATAAAATGCAATTACAAGCCAAGAAAAAAAAAAAAAAGAAGGTACAGTATGTGACTATGTATGTGATAGAATAACAGATTTTGTTACTATTTCAGCTTACCTAGCCACTCTGCATTAATAGCAAAGGGAAGGTCAGCACTGAGCATCCGGAATGTTTGCTGGGTAAAAATTAAACATCAAAAAACTTGGCTTCCTTCACCAGTCCCCCCAACCAATAAAAAAAGCAAACCAACCCCCAAACAAACACCAAGCATCTCATTTTGTCAAAACAGGAGTGCTAAACTCATTAAATAAAAGCAATGAAAAGAAGGAAAAATCCATTTCTAATGTTCTGGGTCTCTCATTTGTAATGTTATCCATCCTAATGCTTTTACTGACAAGTGTTACTTGAGCTCATTGGCTGTCAACCACTGACATTTGGGCACCCCTTCTAAGAATAGTGCTTAGGAAACTGGATGTGCAGCAGCCACAGTATTGAAAAGTTGAATATTTTCATTAATATGCTGTAGTTTTATCTACAGTCTTAAAATCTGTCTGCTGGCTCTGTTTTTCTGTAAGGAAATAGGTAACACATGTATGTGCATGCAGACCATTGTGATGACTCAGAAATTTTTGGCTTTTTCAGGAAACTGTTTCTTACAAATGCTCCATTTTCACATGTCTGTTTTCATTCCATATTCACCAGATGTCACAACTTCACTTTTGTTCATGCATCACAAAACAGATTCAGTGCTGTTCTTTTCTGTAATCCTAAAACAGATTTAAGGATGACAGGTAGAAAAATAATTTTAGTAATCCTTTCATTACCTACATTCTTGTCACCTCAGAAAGCGGCAAAGGAATGCTCTGCCTCAGCTAAACAGACCTTTGGAAATCTTTGATCCCTGCTTCTGATATATTGCTTTAATTGGTCCTATTTTGATCAAGCTAAATTAAGTCTCCTACTCTTGAAGTAGAGTAACACTGAAACAGTTGACTTAATTTCATTTTTTCTGTCTCAGGGCAACAGAAAAGCCCATGTAATCCATTCAGGAAGCACTGATTCTCTTGTGATAGCAGGTGTAGCTGAAAACACAAAAACACCCCTTCCCACTAAGAATTTGGACTCGTTCAACATGTGCTGGATATTCCAGGGATAGACAAAACTAAAACTATGCTCTACTTATCACTTCCCCCCCACCCCCCCAGATATATATACTAAATGTACACTATAACTAAACATTAAATATAGACTATATATTAAATGTGAATGTGGCATTTCACATTTAATATTAACCATGAACTGTAAATGCAGTACACAATATAGCCAAGAAACCTCCCTCCTTAGAGGCAAGTGATCCTTTTTGGAAATTCCCAGAATGACCTGCTCCAATACCCAGTCAAACATATCCATTTCTCCAGGAATCATCACAAATAATGCTTTTTTCTTTTCTTTGTTTTTAGAAAGGTCTTGCTTTGACCAGCATTTCTTTTGCATATCAAACATTCATTCTATCATAATCACTATTAATGAAAGGACCAGAAAGGAAGAACAGACTTTGTTATCTTCTCACCTCAACAGAATCAGCAGGAAATAGATCAAAGGCTGGCATATCCATTCCTGACCTTCTCTTTTGCCTGGTTTGCAGAATTTGGGAAGTATTTACTTATCTTCTTTCCCCCTCTCTCCCCTTGCTTTCTACACCCCGGGCATTTCTGGTATCAAGAGAGCAGAGTGCTCCTCCATCCAGGTCTTGTCTTTCAACCCCTGCAGCAAAAACCTCCTTATTACTGCTCTGTGCTCTAAGGATTTATTTACTACATGCAGTTGGCTCAGAATACTTTCAGATCTACTCCACAGTAGTATAAATAATTTCACAGCACAGAGACAAACTTGGGCTTTGCCCTAAGAACCCAGCCCATCTCAAAGCCTTCTGCAGGTCCCCACACATGTAAGTGAAGGGGTTTGGAGTTAGGAGTGTATGAATCTTCCTCTTCACTGAAATTGCCCTGTCAAGAACAGGAACTGCATAGGGTGAATTTTAGCATATGAAGCCTATATAGTTTTTTTAATGGAAGATCATTTAATCCCTATTAAATCATAAAACAAGAAACCAGGATAATAATAGCTAAAGCAAGCACAAAGGAACAGAGAAAGAATAAGGTTCTATATTCTATTCATGTGCTTTAAGATAGACTACTAAAAGTAGGAGGAAGAACATCTCCAGGAAGATGGGTTTAGTTTGACAGTATATAAATAGCCCAAGCTGAGGATGTAACAATTGCTCTGTCTCTTCTAACACCTGGCAGGGCAGTAACTAGAACTGAGCTGTCTATGGAACTGGAATATTTTGCAGCTTAGATTTCTTCAATAAGGCTAAGCCAGCTCAAAAGATTTCACTGTTGCTCTAACACACAAGCCTTTGATGTTTCCTCATCTTTACATCATAGAAGGAGCTCAAAGGGTTAATTAAAATTTAATGATATCGGCAGTACTTTGAAAAAGTTATGAACTTGGGCGAGATCAATCACTTTCTTGGACTGTCTGACTTCAAAGCAAACATTATGCAAAGGAAAAAAATTCTCTCATTCTGCATTGAATTCATAAGCAAGGATTTCCTCATTAGCGGTCTGTGCATGGAGGAGATTCCAAGTTCAAACTGGAAGAGGTGAGGTGCCAAAAAAATGGTTAATCAGAATTTCATGCCTTTGATGCTAGTCACATGTTGAATGAATGCATCACTGCAAACCAGGGGACACTTGAACAGTCCCAAAATAGGAAGTCAGGGATTAAGGCATGAGCAATCTTTTTTCCAAATTCACAACTTGTTTGCAGAGATTTAGCTAAAACCTCATTAACTTGTTTATTCACTCTTACTGACATTCAGCAAAATGTCAACTGAAATAACAAAAGTAAAGTTTTGAAAAATGTACACATCTCTAGTCTGCATTTGTAGTTTTATTTGTTTACTATCTACATTTTATTTGAGCTGACAGCTTTCACTTTCTGCAGTCTTATTCTGACCTGAAGGTATTACTGCATTTTCTAAGACAAATACACTTTAGATGACAAAATTATGAAAATCCCCTATAAGAGATCTGAGTTTACCAGTGACTAGTTAGATTTATCATGAAGATTAACAAAAATTCACTTTAATGCAAGTGTTGACAGTAAAGCACCATCTCTGCTCAGAAAAGGCTGTGTAGGGAGCTTGATTCAGCTCCAGCCTTGTGCCTTCCTCTAATCCCAGCACCAACCTACTCTGCAAAGGAAATATGCTCTGTGGTATGATTCCTCCTGGAGATTGGTTTTATCACATATTTAATATTCTTCATAAGCAATCATGGGATGTATTCAATAGACCCATGTGTTCAAAGCTCTAGAGTTCTCAATGTAATTATACACTTACCACGAGACATTTATTGCCTCACCCAATGCCTCAAATATATGTCTGGCTTTTTAAACATATCCTTTCATTGAATGACTCCTGTTTGCAAATTCTATTTCTTTTAAAATGTCCTACTCTAGACATAACTATTCAGAACCACCAGGTGTGATGCTGGGAACACAGCAAAAGGAAACAGTAAAATTGCTTTGTGCAGAAATGCATTGCTGGTGTACCTTGAAACTTTTAGTGAGAGTGATACCTGTGAAATGTGTAACCAACTTCCTTAGAAGACTTTTTCAGACTGTTGTGATTGCAGGGCTTGCACCATTTATAGGAAGAAAACCATGGGCTTGGCAGTCCCTGTTAAAGATGTCCATCCATGCCCTCTCATGGTGATGCCTGTATTCCTTCCAGCTCTTTACTAATGAGAAAACCCCAACTTTGGTGGGATTTTTGTTGTTTGTGGTATTTTTTTCTATGTTTGTTTGTTTGTTTTCTGCCATCAGGCTTTTAATTCAATGTAATGGGGATTTGCCAAGTCACCCTGCAAATCCACATCTTCTGATTAATTACTGAAAAGGAATTTGGAAAAGCCAATATTTATGTTCTCAGCATTTCAGAGGGCTTGTATAGGCACACAATGAGCTGATTTTGGTGGACTAGAGTCATCACCATGAAGATGATCCTTTCCATGGTATTGTAAGAAATATTTCAATAAAATGCTGGATTTTGAGTTTATAGATTTCAGTTGAATTAGCTCTGTGGTAAAGAGTTTCCTTTTAAAGTGCATTCAATCTTTTTTTTAGGGATACAGATAAAAAGGCAGCAGTAGTATTTAAGAACCACAGCAACAACAAATTGATTTTATTTTTGGCACTCCCTTACCCCTTTAATAGATAGAAATTCTATAAAATCTATTTCTGCTTTTGAGACGGAAGATAATAACAGCTGTCATTTTTCAAGGGAAAAAAATTACCTAAAAATGAGGTAGAGCTGTCTTTCTGTCTTCATCTTTTGTCTGATGTCAAACCCAGAAAAACAATACAACAAGGATGAGAAAAGGAACAAGACAGCAGCTCATCCTTTCAGAGCTGTCTCTCATTTCCTGACAAACCTGTTGGGCAAAGACAGACAGACCACAAGGTCCCTCAGCTCCACGAGGATGGCAAATCCATACTCAGGACTGTTTGTAACAGGGCTTGTAACACTCCTGTCTTGTCAAAGAGGGTATGGAATCAGTTTTGATCGGGTGAATCTGACTTTTTATTAAAAAAGGCATTAGAAGAGAAGACACCAGGAAGGCAGATGTGTGAGACAGGAGAGGAAGAGGAGGCACACAGGAAGGGTGACCGAAGCCTCACACTCTCAGTGGTGCCTGGGCTCTATCTCGAGGTGGTGGAGGAGGACTCTTCTCTTCTGAAAAATGCCTGAGGAGTCTCTTTGGCAGTTCAGAGGTGTCACAAAACAGCTCTTAAATAAAACTCAGCCCCCACAGCCCTTTCAGGCCCCTGTTCCAACTGAAGTGGAGGGGGGGATAGCTCACGTTTTTGGATGTGATCTCATTTGTCTTCATGTGTACATATAGAACGAGACATGTTTGGTTCAGAAAGCCGGGCTTTGATTTGACAGGAAGGTATGAAATAGAGTTCCCTTTCATGCCAAACATCAGTGAAAATTGCATGTGGTTGGTAGTTTAAATTATTTAGGGCAAAAAATTAATCTTATTCAGCTAAGCCATATATAAATGTCCACATGTATAAACAGCAGCAATCATGTCGTTCTTTTAACTTTATATACTTCTTTCTTGTTTAGTGGTTTTCCCCAGTGAAATGGCATAATTAAAGAAAAACTAAATAAATTTTTTTCCCAAATCAACGACAAATACTTTTATTCCTTTATATTGACTTTCTATTAATTTATTTATAAATTTCCAGTAACCTTGCTTATCGTTAAAATTAGCAAAGTAACTAATATTAAAACTATATATTTTTCAATAAAGTTCAACGAAGTCACAGTATATAAACACATAGAATTTAAAACTGCTAAAATACACTAATCAAGGGCAGATCGTGGGACTACTATTACCTTTTGGTGTGTGATTTTTTTTTAGTTACTGGGCTTTGAGTTAGGGATGTCTCTCTATTTAAACTTCCATGCTGTACCTCAGGCAGCTCTGTTCCTTAGTATCATATTTGTTCATTTGAATTATTTCTGAAGTCTAGTCTGCCCTAACCTAAAAATCACAGGTAATGCTGCCAAGTGCTATCATGTTCTCTGAGCAGTTTTAAATAGTGGGTACTCTGACTTCATTTAAGAAGTTAAATAAAACATCAGCCAGGTTTAGCTGTACCATAGCAAATTTTGAATTCAAATGGAGGATTTACTGTGACACAAAAGTCTATTACAAACTGTTTGCAATAAAAGTATTTTCAACATTAGCTATAAGTAAATGAGGAGTCCAAAGTGTTCAAAATGACAATCAAATTATTTCCATTAGAGCTACTGCCTACAACCATTTCTACTACTGATGGTTACATGTGACTAATGTACCAGAGACAGACAAAGCACTGCCAGGGAGACAGAGCCGCTGGGGAGGGGGAAGATGCAGATCAGGATAGCTGAATACTGCACTAACTTCCAGAGGGAATCCTACACTGCAAAGTTCTATTATACCAGGAAAGACCTTCATGGTTAATGTAAATTAGTTCTGACATTTGGGAATTGAAAAGGAAGTCATGAGAGGAACAGTTCAGTCAGCTATCAGACTGTGGGTCTTCTCAAAGACCCTGTGGAGCTGTGACAAACTTCTTTTACTTTTATAAAACGATCTCATGTCTGAGAAGACCCCGAGGAAGGTGTCAAGCAAAGAAACAAATCCTTTTTTGATGACAGACGATCACCTATCTTAATAACAGCTTTTACTGTTCACTCCAAAGACTTTCAAGTTCTTTATTTTAAAAATATATAACATTGCTAAATGAAATACAAAGTGCCTTTGGCTGTTGTCACTGTACCTCTTTCTGTGCTTCATTTTTTCCCATAAAACCTCTATGCTGTAAAGGGGAAACTGGTTTAAAAAAAAAAAAATAAATATTTCTTTTCTTCTCCTTCAGAAAGGGGTATTGTAGGAAGACAAATGGGAGAATGAGAAAGGGGGAAGTACACACTGCATCCTTTAAAAAGCACATTTATTCTGCCCTAGCATGTGTTTCATTGCCTCTCAAGGGTGCAGTTTATCTGCTTTTCCACTTGTAAGTAGATACAGTGCCTGAATTATACCCCCTGAACATCTCCTATTACATCACTACCACGCTGAATTCTGAAAGGATGACACAGATACAAAACATTCAAATGTTGCAGTTCTGTTCTAATACTCATTAAGCCACAAAATGTTTAAAGATTCCAGGTTGGAGGCCTGTATTCCCTTAGTACATCTTAATAAGTCTGTTTAGTCTGTGGAGGGCATGAATTATTATTTCATTCTGTAGAAGTTGAAAATAGTGAGGGAAAAAAAAGGAATCTGCCCTTGGAAATAACAGGATTACATTTTAGTCAGCTGTCATTTGTATTAGGAAATGTTGATCATTTGAAGCTTTCACTTGAGGGCCACTTTTATGGTTGTTCTGTCTTCGAGACAGTACATTCAAACAATTCCTCCTCTTAACATTATGAGATAAAAGTGTGAGCAACAAGTGAGTTTTTATATGGCTTTGTAATTGTGGGAATATAGCTACACTCTGCATCCTGCTGTAAGAGCAAGCTTGTGCAAAATAATTAGTTGTATTTAAACTGTCACATGAGCTTAATAAATAGATGTTAAACTGCTATTTTTGGTTATTTTGACTTTTGTAAGAGAGAATCTATCTCAGTTCTGTATGGATTTAAAAAAAGAGGCACAATATATTACTAAGATTTTAGCCTGAATTTCAAATGGCAGAAAGCATGAAACGCTTAAAATGCTGTGGTAGGTTGACCATTAATACAAGAAAAAGATATAATTCAGTGCCTTTGATAGCATTGCTTTCTGCATCTTTAACTATAAAACTTAGTAATTTTATTTGTAATATGAACATAACTATTTCTGGGTTGATCCAAACCAGAAAATTGTAAAGAATTTTACATTTCTAGCCTTAAGACAGATTTTCAATAAAGTGTTTTGACTACATCCTTGCACTGAAGTAATTGGAGTTGCTGTGTTGTAGCTATGAAGGTTTGAGTGCAGAAAAATTGCAGAAATAAATAATATCTTTCATTAGACAAAGTGATTTCATTGGAAAAAAACAGACACATTTATTCATAACAGCCATTCTTCAGATCCTAAAGAGAAGAAAAATATGAGAAAAATAATCAATCTAATTAATAACCTAAACATGTGAAGGAAAGTGTGATGAACACCTTTGGAGCCAAGAGGGGTGACAATGCCAACATCCATTCTTTCAGAAATAAAGTTAACTTTTGTTTCAGCAAGTTATTTCTTAGATGATGGTTACACTCTCCTACAATTATCTGCACCCATTATATCTAAGGGTTATCACATAATAAAGCTAAACACATTTTTTGGTTCCAAAAATTGCATTCTATATTGTATCTCAAATTTTCAGCTGCCTGCAGCTTAATAGAAAAGCTAGATCTTCAATGCCTGGTCATAGAGGGAGAAAATTCATCAATAGTAAAGAGATTGTACTTCAACCCTCATAATACGCGTGTCAAGAATGAGCAGTGCATGGGGTTTTGAAAAGATCATTGCACAGATAGATAAAATTCTTTCTTTACAGATCGCCAGGAGACCTAAGCATCAGTGAACCCAATTTTTGAAGCCTTCAGAGGGACTACACTGGTGGAGATACTGCAGTGAAAGTTCTTGGTAGTGCAGCAGTAGCAGCATGCCATGCTGCCCACACAGTCCTGGCTGGAATTATTCTTCTTCATAAGGCACACACATAATCATGAAGTGAAATCATTGCCTGTGGATGAAATAAACTCTCGTGGGTAAAACTCAGTTCTGTTACTGTGCTCAGTGATTCCTGTGCCAGCACAGCCAGTGTAAACTTCTCACTATACTTATTTGCCTTTTTTGTAGTTTACACCTGGTCTAGAGTTCAGCTTTCACACAAAGTTATACATCTATTCATTTGTGAAATTAAGACTTAAATAAACATGACAACTGTGGAATAAATACCTACTACCTTTAAAATTACTTCAACATATGTTTAAGTGCTATGCTGTTGTTTGTTTTTTTTTATAATACCTGGTTTTGTTCTTATCTGAAAGTGATATCAAAACATCTTTTCCTTTCCCATCTATGTATTTCCTTCAATATGCAAAATGTTTACATTTTCTCAAATTAAAAAACCCAGCACAACAATAATAATTCATCCTGTATTGCCAGAATATGTTGACAGTCAAACCTCCAAAAATATAAATAAATCTTTGTAGCTTTTGTCTTCTCAAGCAGCAAAAGCTGCAACCACATCTCGGCCGAGATCACAATGATGAATGAACGACACAGCTCTGTAATGAAAAAACTTACATTTACAGGGTCTAAACTCTACCAACCTTCCTGGTCTTGTCTGAAGGTAGGTACAGACTTCCAAGATTCCAGGGGGATTCAGACTCCATTAAACATGATTTTGAAAACTGAATTTATCTAAACTAACTTAATGCTCCACAGAAGCTGCGTGTAGTCCCAATATTCTAATGGCTTCTCTGGATGCACATTAAAGACTTGAACACCTTGATATGTCAATAACTTTTTGACTAAACAGTAAAATAAATTGGAAGAGAAATCCCTGTTAGTTTGCCATGAATTATTTAAGCAGAACTCCTACTAGTGCACAAGGTCAGCAGGGGGATAGCACATTCTCACAGTCGTGCTCTGTGCCATCTGCCAAGAACAGCTCTGTGTTGGTGCTGGGAGCAGATTGACAGAATGAGGCTAGCTGGGGCAGTCAATAAGACATAGCCAAAGCTTGGCATTCACACACATCCCGGTAACATTAACAAACTGAGTGAACAGGAGTGCATCCACACTATCCTTCTGAACAGAATGCCCTAACAGCCTTGAGAAAAGGACAGCCAACCTTGCTTTCCCAGTTGCACTTGTACAGCCATATGAAATGCAGGATGAGGAGAAGCATTTGGAAAAGCAGAGATAGTCAAGATTTGTCTTTACTGGTAGATTTCTTCTTGCAGACCGAACCAAGAGAAAATGACAAATGTGCACTGAACACTGGGAGTTGAGTGGACTGTCTTTTCACCTGCTGTATAGCAAAGAAGCAACAGGAGCCCTGCAACAGAACTACTAGAGAGAGAAGAACAAAGATTCAGTAGTGCCTGTAACAGAAGCAAATCCAATTTTTATTGTGTGTGCAACACCTCTATTTTGTAAATAACAATGAGAACAAACCACTCTATTCTGAATCTCACAAACCCAAGGATTCACCACAATTTCTCTGTAGTTCAACGTTCAAGATTATTCCCTGAAATATGTCTGGCCACAAAACACCTGTGCTAATGTCAGAAGCTTCTTTTGCTGCCTTTTCTCATCACCTCAACATGGTAATGAGAACACAAATCGTGTAAAGCTGTGAAGGTTAGTGGGATTGCTGGTTTCAATCAGATATGTGACCTGGTAATGAATGACTGACAGGCTCTCTGAAGGGAAATGCATAACACAGGCAAGAACCTGGCCCTCAGATGGAAACTTGATGGCTGATAAAAGACTTGTTAAGATTCACATCAGAATCAGGAATATCACTGCAACTGCTTCCATGACAACAAAATATAATGTCATAATGCATATTGTGATTTCATGACAGGATGAAGCCTGTTTATCCAAGCAGCCTCTTCAGCATTGAACTGGATTGGAGAATAGGAGTTCACTTTGGGAACAAGAATACTAATAATAATTTTAAAAATATATTTTTCTTTGTTATAGAGATTAAAAAAAAAAGGCTTATTAAGTGCAGCTTATTTCCATCTCAACTATGATCAATACCTACAGTAAGAGTACCTATACATATCAGGTTTCAAAACAGTTGGGCTCTTTGCTTCCATCAACTCTTTTGACCTTTCAACAGAGTATATTAATAATAAAATAGACTGTCTCCTTTTTCATGCACAATATAGCAGTGATTAAGGCTGGCAAATCATTAATGTTTCCATCTCACCTTTTATTTCTATCTTCCATGAGAACCATTCCCTGTTGCCTCTGTTCCAGCACTAGAATTCCACTGGTTTACACACAAACAACTAAGTTTTATACCATGCTTCTTTCCTGGCCTGCAGGCACTCCATGCATTAATACACAAACATATCATTTTTCTTTGCTTGAACTGAGTTTCTGTATTGAAGATGCTGCTCAGATACACATCCTGCTCATATAAATCCCATCAGTGTTACACATAAGCATACTGGAATCCCTGCGTTAAATCCTGATCCTTGGGAATGGTTTCTCTGGGAACCCACACCCACAGGTGCCCTGCACAGATGGAAAGGAAATGGAAAGGAACCTCATCTCCATGTTCTGGTGCAGGGAGTGAGGGAGAAACCAATGACTTGCACTAGGACTCAGCTCAAGTATTTGAGCAATAATCCAGAGGTCCTTTGCAAGTATGTACAGCACAATTTTACTGTACAGCCTGATGGAAATACAACAAAGCTGGCAGCAAATAGCTGGAAAAGTCCAATGGCTGACCAATATAATCCTCACTGGACTTCTTAAATGCCATCTCCACGATCAGGATTGAGCAGCTGGAGTGGGTGAATATTACAGGCCTGTCATGACTGGTGCTGCTGGTACCCTGGCATGGCCACAAGCTGTGAAAATTGTTTCTAATAAAAACCAGCTCAGCAGTCCCCCTCTCCATGCTCCAGTTTTCAACCTAATCCAACAAGAACAAAAGCAAAGTAAATAACGGCTAAAAGCATGTAAAATTAATTTCCTCATTCCTGCCAAGAAACAACTAAAAAAAAAAAAAAAATAAGTGTGCCCATCCTGGGAATGCATAAAGGTCCTCACTGAAAGAAATATCTAAATGGTCATACATTAAAGCAACCACGACAGGACAGTGATAAAGTCACTGCAGTTCTGTTTTAAAACGATTTTCTAATGTCAGGAACATTACAGATTCTTTGTGAAAGAAGCATATAAAACCTTAAGTCTTCTATTTTTCATATTTAGTTTAAGGATTTCACTTCAATCAGCTTTCTCTACTTCCTTTTTAGAACTATCTTTGGCTGAGTGGCTAAGACTGCCAGTGAATACATAACAGTAGTTAAGCAATAATTTTCCCCTAGGAGAAAATTACTTTTTGCATAGAATAAAAAGGAATTAAATTATTTGAGGCTCAAGAAATAAATTTCTCAACACAATGAATCTATTTCTTTATTATTTTTAGTGCAGAGAAATGCTTTTTTCCAAATTATGTGTAATATAATAAAGACTGCATGCATAATTTTTAACCTTTCTGAAATAACTATGTAAAAATTATAAAAACAGTCACAAGAACAATGTTCATGATATGCATGGCCTAATTACATGCTGAGAACATTTGCTCTGATTTTTTTTTACAGTTTGAAATTCACCTTTTTCGTTTTCAGAAGCCATAGAAATAGCACAGCACACTCTTCAGAATAATGCAGCTGTCATAATAGGAATATGCAAATCACGATTATTTAAGATGAACTTGATCTTTTTCTCAAAGAGACTTTTATCAAATGTGACTCATATAGAAAGGTCTTATTAAAAGATAAGAAATATTATTCCCTCCTTTGATATATTACTCTCAAAATAATGCTACTGAATCAGACAACAATTACCTTACTTGTACCCAGAAGCAGTTTATTCCTACTAAGTCCTACACTTAGCTACAATTGCTTTCATATTTGCCAAAGGAAAATGTTAAAATATTAATAATCCAGTAACCTATTCCATGACAGTGAGTCACTGGTTTGAACTTTTGTTTCAGTCACACATACAAGAAGAGCTAAACTTTAATATAAGCCCAGAAATGGGAGTAGATACATTATAAAGGTTGTAATATCAGGTCTTAATATTTCCTGCTACCACGAAATAACCAGTAGCACCAGCCACAACTGACTTTAGCAACACAAAAAAAGAGGCATGTGTGTTTATATGTGTGCACTTCTATGTGGTTGTGTTCCATTTATGAAAGAAAAGTTAATGTCTGAGAAAATTCTGGTTGGAATGGCAAAGAGCAACAACCCCAGTTTGGAATTTTTTGGTGTTTTTGAGCAAGATTTCCTTTTCCTTTCAAGCAGCTGAAGAAATATTTGTAAATGTAATTATTGAAAATGTTTGAGTGTTGATCATTACATTAAACTCCCTCATAACAGCTCTGGGAACACACACACCTTGGTGGTAAAACTGGCCATATTCCAGGAAATTCAGAAAAATGTTCAGGCACCAGAGTAAAAACTCTTGAAAAGGACACACCTAAATGTGTTTTTATCAATCCTGATGACAGAAGAAGTTTCACACATATAAGGCTCCAACATCTAAGCAGGAGCTGAGCTTCCAAAGGAGTTGAACAGAGGACCAAAGCAACCCTTTTCTTTATGTCTGATTTTGAGGAGCTGAACACCCCACTCTGGGCATAGCTTTCATTTTTACAAGGAGTTTCCATAACAAAAGGAGTATAAAATCTCATATCTGGATTCACTATAAACCTAAAACAAATAAATAAGCCACTGTTTCAATTCATGCTAATCATCATACTTGAAGAGAAAGCTCTTCTAAATTAAAAAAAAAAAAAAAATCTATTATGTGAATTGAACTATTGCATATGCAGCTATTTAGTTCCTGGTTAAATCCAAATGTATATTTAAAAAAGTAAAAAACACAGCAATTTATTTATTTTTTAGTTTGGTTGTGTTTTTTAAACTTAATATTTTAATACCCAGTAACACTAAAACTCAGTAATATATTCTAAACAAGTACCAGGAAATATTTACTCAAATGCAAAATCCCAATTTGCTTTGGTAATTTTTAAAACTTTATTTCTTTTCACATAAAATTAGTGGGTGTGTATTTGGGTATGTTGTTTTTATTTTTTTTTCCAAATACAAGTATCTTACTGGAAACAAAACACTCATGAAAATCACCAAAATTATGTTTTAGTTTAAAGGTTTGAGTAGGAATTGTTAAAGAGCCATCTTGACTGCCAGCCTCGCTGGTGTATTTAAATCCAGTTCCTGTTTACAGTCACCTGCTCAGAGCACAAAATGTAGGAGACACAGAGAGATGGCAAGTGACAGGTACGGAATACTGAAAGAAGTAATTTGATTGAATTCAATTTGGAAATTGATTGAAATTCATTTGCATACGAAATATGTTTTGCAATTTGCTTGGCTGAGACTGTTTGCAGAGCTCAGTTTCCAGCGGGTGCAGCTGGGGCTGGGGGTACCTGCAGGACACGAGCTGGGGAGGGGCCCTGCCAGGAGCTCCTGCCCTGCCTGGGACCCTCTGTGACCCCTCCTTCCAGCATCCCATCCTGCCCTGAAGGCTCCTGCTCTGCCAGGGAGCTTCTCCTCCCACTTCTGTAATGGTTCAAATGGTCTCAGAGCTGCAAAATGCTCAGCTGAGAAAACCCAGACGATTTTCTGTCAGACAAAACTCTTCTGTATTCACCAGATCTTTGATAGCTTAAACCAGGTGAAAAAGTACCCTAAGTGGGTAGGAACAATAAAACACAGTAACTGAGTTCTGTCCTGCTTCTCTTACTGGATTTGCTCTTTCCATGGCAAGTGATATCCTAGCCCAAAGAAGCAGGGAATACACAGAGCTGGGCGTGGGAGGGCCCAGAGCCAGGTGCATTCAGTCTGTGCTTTTGTTCTGGGCCATGTTTCCCCTGTATTAATCTTGGATTTACATCAGAACCATGAAAAGATGAAAAGGTCACATTATGGCAAGATCTGAAAAGAAGTTTTTATTTCCAGAGTAAACCTAAGCTAACCAGCAAATGCCTCTTCTTAAAATTCTACTATTCCATTCATTCATTCTCAAATTACTTATTAATTTAGCTGATGATTTCCTGTGGCTAATCTTACAGACCTAAATCTCCTTCTGTCTTCATCCTTCAAAGAAGAATTTAAACCCCTCTAATGTAATTCAGAAGTTCAGATTCACTTTCACATATCCCTGTATCTTTTCTGCTTCAAGTTCATGTCCTGCATTTAAATGAACAATGATACAAAGAACTAATATTTCCTTGTGTAATTTAAATTTTCAGACTGAAGACTGAGAAAATAAAAATGAAAGACACTGTTATTTAACTGTTTTCTTATGCAATAGCAGCTCTCCATTGTAAGTAGAAGGTTCTTTGCATTAAATCTCTTGCCTTTTTTACTGGGGGTAGTTGCATGTCTGCAACATTCAAAAAAAATTACAAATGCCAAGCTGTTCATATTTGATAGAGAGCAATCGTGATTCAAGATTGCTTAAATTCATCATTGTTTTTCTCTAAGCATGAGGAACCTTAAATGGTATAAAGAGCTGTTCTATACCACCAGACATGAATTTCTTTGAATTGAATTAAACCCACTTCACCAATTTCAATATCAATGAATTGGGATATCTCCTACAGTAAAGAGAGTCAAAGAAGAGATACAGAATAAACTCACATATCCTTGCAACAATTATGATAATAAATTCATCTTGGCAGATAGGATGACTTTTTCCAAAGAATAATTGTCCCTTCCTGGTTGCCAAGATACAGAATTTTCACTCAGAGCATATCTTGAAAATTGGGAGCATTTGAATTTTTACAGTAATTTTAAGGTGGTCAAAGGGTAATGGTGAATAGCTAAACAAAAATCATTGTGTTGAACACTTAACAGGACCTGAACCATCCAGGAGATATCATGCAATCTCCTGTAAATCCCAAATATTGAATTAATAGAACAAGCATTTAAATCTCACTGATTCCACAATCCTTTCACCATACATTTTAAATGTGATTGTCAAGCAACAAAGGCAGAAGAGAAAAAAAGAAAAAAAGGATGTTTACCTCCAAAAGATTGTGCATTTTTTAATGGTGGGATACAAGTGACAATTACCAACAAGCATCCCTCTTAAAGAAGTCAACTAAATTAAATCGTCAATTCCAAAACCTTTGCAATAAACGAGAACTGTGAAGAAATACTTCAGCAAAGCCTTTACAAAGGTAAAGCTCCCAGTCTAGATTTTAGTAAGCAGTCTTGATACAGTGATTTTACTTCTGAATTGTAGCACCCCTGGCAGACCATGCTGAGGCTGGAGAAATGGGGCAGCAGGAAAAGGCTGGAATATCCTGTCCCCTCCCAACCATACACTGGAAGTCTCTTCTATGAACTCTCATTCACATTTCCTTTTATCAAAAAAACTACTTCCAGACTAAATAGCTGCTTTGACATCTGCACATCTGCAATGCAATGTGTGAACACTTAAAAAAAAGTAATTTCTGACCACGTAATCCACTTTTCCTAATCCACTTAGAGCTCTGGTAGGGCAAAAATTTGATCAATTTGCTGTGACTTGAAGAGGTACACGATGCTGTGTGCTGTGTCCCTGCACATGCACATGACAAACTGATGATACTAGATGGCACTGAGAATGAAATAACGCTGAGAATAAGCCAAAATTTTTCAATGCACTATTTTTGCATGAAATCTGCATTACTGGAGTATGTCTTTTCAGGAATATAGTGCTGATGCAGCAGGGAAAAAAAATCCATTTTATTACATTTTATTAAATCAGTATTTTTAAATAGAGAATAGTGTTTATACATATCAGTAGCAATATATACTGTATTGCCTGTTTTGATATAGAAGTCTAACTTGTTTTGACATTACCAAATCTCTGAAATCAGATTACAGAATACCAAGTGAAAAGAACTCAACTAGTTGTTCTATTACATATGACTTTTATGTTATAAAATCTTCAGAAAACCTGCATCAAGTGTTTCGTACATTTCTGAGTAACTACTGGAGAATTTCTAACCTGTGTGTACAGTTAAACATATTTTAGTCCCTCACTTGCACATAAATAGCCTGATCTGACATTCACATTTTGCTTCTTGACTGTTCTGCCCTGGTTTTAGCTAAAACCCTCCAGAGCTGGCTGGAACAAAAGTCACAGCAGCACAAGGGAACTTTGCAAATTGAGACCAAATAAACACCAGGCTGCTGATTGTTTCCTGTTCTGTGATGTTCTGCCATTAGAGGATGCTGAAGCAGCAGGTTGCTTGGACATGTTTTTATAGGATACAATTAACATATTAAAAATATACTTTTTAAACCTATGGTTGTTGATAGTGATCCAACCTCATTATAGTCTTATTTCTTTCCTGCTCTCTTTCCCATATTTTTCCACACACAGTTGCCATGTGGTTGAATATTATTTCCTTATTATTACAATAGTGGAAGAAATTGTAAGGATGATGGTCAAGGATGGGCTGAATTGCCTTTAAGGCTGCATTTTAGTACATCCACTGAAAGGAATGGTTAGTAACAGCTGCAGGCAGATACTCCTGTTTCAAACAGAACTGTGTGTAAAACATGCTAGCAAAATGAAAGTCTGCTGACTTTGCTATATGAAGGACACATTAGCTATATCCTTACAAAAAGAATAATTTTGGACACAGAGTGATTAAAAGTTCTGAATAAAAAAAAAACAAAAAAACAACACATTTTCTTTCATATTACTACAGTTTGGTTTTAATCATGACATACTACAATTTTAAAACTGATTTTCCAATTTATTCAGATTCACATTATTTGGTGCCCCTCCACAAGAACAGGGGCTGTCACTCCCTGTACATAGAGCTGTACATGCTGTAGTTCATCTGGCATATACTCAAGCTCATGAATGGATGAAGCACATCCAATTAATGCTGAAGTTTCTTTGAACTTCACACTGTCAGGAGAACAGGAGTGTCTTATGCCAATTACTGCAGTGGATGGGACTGAAGGACTTCCCCCCTTGTACTATTCCAGTGAAGACAGAAGCTTTATACTTTCACAGGAATTAGTCTCACAGTGCTTAAAGACCAGAAGTACTCTTCCCAATCAGCAATTCAGCCCCTTGCTGCTGCAGACATACACCTTATCAACACTTACATAAACATGTTTTGCTCCATTTTAAGTGTTATCTCCTATGCCAGTCAGAGAAGCTGCTACACATTTTAATACTCCCTATAGTCACAACTGCTGATTTCCAAGAGAAATTTTCAAGGGGGACTTTTAATATTACTGTGAGGATGATATCTTTTAACATGGACAGCTCATCACATCTTCTAATTTTTATTTAGCTCCCACGGCAATGCAGCCTTGCTGGGCTGGGCTCCTGACATGAGGTTTACAGGCATTTTGTTCATCTGCCTCCTTATGCAGTCAGTCCAAAGCTCTCATCTTTGCTCCTTGACTGCTGGAAGTTCTTACTCTGACTTGGCACTTATTTGAACCGCAGAGTTCCAGTTTCATAAGGTTGGAGACCACTGTGTCAACCAGCAATGGAAGGTGGGGGAAGAATTCACCATGTGGTACTGGCCAGGTTGTATGTGATGAGGAAGATCTGCATGAAGATAACACTGCTGGCCAAAGCCCCCAGTTCTTCAACCCCAATGATCTTTTCTAAAGCAATATCAGAAAGTGTTCAGCATTTGCCAACGGAAAAAAGGCTAAGAGTAGTGGACAGAAAAATAGTCAGAGAAGAAGAGAAAGAGAGAGGAGTTGGAAAATGGACAGATGAAGGAAACAAAACCCAGCAAAAGCAGTCGTGATTGCCTGAGTCTGCTCCAGGCAATAACCAGTGTCTCCCCAGTACCACAGTGTATAGGTTATGGGATGGTAAAAGCTTGCTAAGTGTTATGTTATGCAGATGTGGTACTTCAACAATGAGCTCTTAATTTTTAGATAATATTGGTTTTGCATGGTTTCTAAATTGAGAAGACTTCCAGATGGATTTTTTTTTTGTATTATTTCTAATACATACTTTAACATTTCTGTTCCACAGCAACAAACATTAGCTGAATGTCATGAATATGGGGTTTTCATTTGGTTGGTTGAGTTTTTTAAATGTCAGCAAGGGCTTGTCTGAACTAAAGACTGAATCAAACACCATTCAAGTTCTCAAGTGTGAAATAACAGCAATATCTGAAACACCTGTAGGTTTTTTGACTGACACCACTGTGCTAATACCACTGTCTTTGTCATGCACCCTACAGACTCCCAAATCTTATATACAAGTCCACAGCATCCATCGCTGATGACTCAGCTGCTCTTTGCCCAGAACGTGCCACGTTTACCAAGGCTTTCACAGCACAGATCCTTGACCTTTCCTGTCACCACAACAACTGAAAAACCTAAATATTTGAAATCCCTTTTACTGTTTTTCTTCTGAGGAGCTACAAAACCTAAACGTGGGCTTTATGCATTGCTTTTTACAAATCCTTTCATCATGTATGATATCTTGTTACCTTAGATGTTGAATCTTCAGTAAGGGCTAATCTGTGGATGAGCTTTTTACAAGCCCCCTACTGTGGAAGTCAAATCAAAGTACCCTTATGAATATTCATGAGCAAAACAATGGTTACTTACTGTGCTGGGCGGCCCTGGAAGCCAGTCCAAATGGTTTTGATTTTGTGATTGAGATTCTTAATGGTCGTAATTATCCGTTGCAGCCATGCAGTACAGAACATGATGGGTAATGGAGATACTTAACCCCCCTCAAAAACCAACAAAAAACAGCAATCCTGAAGATTCTAATGCTCATGTTGTAGTTCCTACAGGGCAATTAGCCCCTACTAATGATGTTTATATTTATATGCAAATGTATAAAAAAGAATCTTAACAGATACTTCATATTTATGCTCCTGGGATCTGACTATCCCATCTGTCTGCAGAAAATATTTCCCATTAGCTGTGTGTGTTGCTGATCTGGCAATAAAAAAAACTATTTAATATCTAGTAATTTATTTTTGATTTTATGTTTTTCCATTTCCTTCAGCTCTGTCATAAAAAAACCCTCTGCTTGAGAACACCAGAGTTACTTAGCACATCCGCAAAGATTTTAGTTACACTCTCAACAAGTAACGAGGATTACATCTTGGTTTGAGTTTTAATAATTTTTCCCCATGTACCACTACTCTTGAATTAAAAACGAATAATAATTTGGTAGCCTAAATAAACCTTTTTGAGGCAGACCTTTTTAAAGCTCACTTTCTAGAGCTCTCTATTACATGCAAGCAAGAGTGACAACCAAGCCAGCAACATCTACGTACAAAACGTCTTTTTATATGAGGTGGCAGTTATTCTTCTGTCATTGAGAGCTGGTGTTCTGAGACCAACTTGTAATGCAAACAATATTATATTATGGCAAGTATTTTATTTAGCTTTGCAGTAAGCTGTCAGTTAAGGCTCCTAGAAATCAACAAAAGACATCCTTAAAAGGTAAGATATGGTTGTTTTACATTATAATGACAGAACATATTAAAATTCTGAGAGTTGCATATGCACAAGTTACTGAGAGAAATATGCCAGGAATTAACTATGTAAATTAAGAGCCTGAGCCCAACATAAAATTTGGCTGAACAATGCTTTGAAGACTTTAGATGAAAGTTATTCTGGCCAATAATCACAGGAGAATAATTTACACATCATTTCAGGTCAACTATTTTTTTTCTGGCAATACCCACATGTAAAGTAATTGATCTACTAATTTCAAGTTTTCCACTATCTTCAGAGACTCCTTGCATACCACAGGTTCCATAATCTGTTTGTGCTATTAAATCAACATAGTCTATGCATTGCATCTTTAATGAGATTCATTGTGTGAGGAAACTGAGGCAGGCAAAGCTAAGCCTGAGCCTTGCTCTTCTTCCTGCCTATCCTCCACTACCACAGCATAACACACATACTTCTGTTGGGCTGATTTTCCTTTGATTCATTCATATTTTAGGAAAACATTAGAGACCAGATGCCAGAATTCCTAAATAAGAACAATAATAGCAGCACTACAAAATAGGTGGATGTCTCAGCAGTGGTTTAGCTACACTGCAATGGAACTGTCATGTTTTTCTGTTATGAATTCTTTATATACATGTCTGCTAATCACTAGAAGATGATTTGTTTCTATTTATTAGCCTGACTTTAGGAGCTTAGGAAAAGCACTTGCTTTGCAGGTCTCTCATCCAATATCTGAACAATCAGAATGCATGACTAATTCTCATTAAGCTCAATGGCTTTAGCTGCAATTCCCCCACCTGTTCCCAAGTCTGAGATATTTATTAACTCTTCCAGAGCAAGAGTAGCTGTTTATTTATCTTTTCTGTATTTTAAATGCTGAGTTATAACATGTCAGACTGTTCAAATGGAATCCTTTGCCTCTTTCCCCTCTGCTCCCTGCCTGTTCTCACAGAGTTAAAAAAAAGAAAAAAAAGAAAAAAAAAAAAAAAAAAAGAAAAAAAATATTGATGCAGAAAGATCTTTCATATGAATGCATCTCCTTTCAGAGAAGCCATGGTCTAATTTCCCCAATCAGACTTCTTAAAGATTTCACCTTCACCCTGAATATAGCTGTGACAAGTCAGTCAAGGTCCAGCGATTCCAATTAGAGAGGTTTTCTCACAAAGTTAAAGCATATTGCATTTCCTGACAATACTGTATTACAGCAAAATTATTGTGAAAGGGTTTATCTTTAAAGAGGGCAGTAGTAGCTACAATCACCTTATTCAGTGACTTAAAATTGTGACGTAAAGTAATGGATAGCACAAAATATCTGCCAAGTACAATCTTTTTCTCCTATCAGTGTTCCACAAAGCAGAACAATCACTTTAATGTGGTTTTACTCCTAAAAAAGAAGGAAGTAGTAAATGGTAGCTTCAGTAACAATTAGAATAATAATTGCCAATACTGTTTGCCATTCTGTATCTAGTTTTGCCTTTTTTTAAGTTGAAAGATCAAATATAATTTCATTGTGATACATTTTTTAATTGATGAAATACTGACCATACATGGCAATAGATCTCTAATACTGGCAAGGAAAATTCAAATCGGAATATATCTCATAATTGGAGAGGAAGGATTAAGGAAACAATAAGAAACAGAAATTGTGTTCACAATTATGCTCAGCATTCAGTTCCTTTACAGTACCATCTGCAGTCACTGGGTAACTTTCAAATGACAGGGTGATTAAAGGTACAGCAGCTTTAAGTCACAGAACTGTGAGCAGTCACGTGAGTATCAGGTTGCTAATAACTGGGGAAGGGGGCAGAAAGTGAATCAGTTCTAAGCCTGTGAAACTTTACTTAAAGAGTAAGAAATTCACACCACTTGACTTTAGGTGTAGAGTCCAGGTCTACATTATTGTCTCAAATGAAAAGTGACACTCCTTTAGAAAATATTCTCAATGCCATATACTACGTAATTTTAGCCCAGTTATAAAATGTTACGGTGTTCCAATCTGGTAACAGTGCTGAATTCACTGGTATGGTTAGCGCTTTGCTGATATCTAATTTAGAGGTAGATCAAAATTTTCAATTATATCAGGATATGAGTATGTGCATAAGCAGATATGCATATTATGCATATTGTGCAATAGAGAACTGTTTTCTCTATTGCTAAATAAGCAAAAAGTATTATTCTCTTTTAATTCTAAGGCTTTTAATTCTTTAATTTTCCTTACAAACTTTTTTTTTTCAGAAAGTCAAATAGAGTAAAAATAAGGAGGCAAAAATCTATGACTAACATTCACAAATTGAAAATAAGAAATCCCAGAAAGTTTCTGTTTTGTGTTATTATATGTGCTAAGTGTCACATCTTAACAATTCTTCAAAGCTTGACAATCCTATATCCTCTATTTTCAGTGGTACTGTATATAATTTGCTCACATATTTTTAAAAGAGAAATACATGTCATAAGACATTTTTTTCTCTTATTAACACACTACCATTCACTGCTTTCTTTAAGCAACATGCTGGGAGCTAAAGGTGATCTTCGGAAGCCTGTGGATAAGGTGTGCTTGTTGCAATGGAGTAATTGGAAGAGTATAAACAGACATGAGGAGAGGAAATGAAATATTTTCATTAACGCAGGAGAAATGCACTGTTGAATTTGAGATAAGAGCTTACCTGATGATTACCTAATTTTGTTGTATCTGGATTAAGTTTTTTTTTTCCTTTTCAGTCTATATAACATATAATTTACCACAATATATTACATTACACCCGACCCAAAGTAAAGAGCATTCTTTGAGGTAATTTTCCTGTGTAAGATGAATATGTAATAATTGTTTAACAGGAATAATTGTGTGCCTAGGGTAAAATTTCTGGAGATATTACCTATTTGTTACCTTGTTTTAATGCTGAAATGTGCATGGTGTGACAGATGAAGCAATGTCCTTTCTGGCAGCAACATTCACTTGCTCTTCAACAAGGCTTTCTGAGAAAGAAAAGCTTTACAGCCTTAAAAGCTGCTTTTATTTCAATTTCTCTTGTCTTTTAAAAGGGACACCTTCAGCAATATAATAGTGGTATTAAATTCCAGAAGGAGTAGGTAATGCTGGCCCAACTCATTCATAGTTGTAGAGCTACTATTCTGGACACCCATAACTAAAAAATGCACAACTTCATCACTTAAAATATCTGCATATGCAGTCAGGACAACTCTCCTCCCAGGACAAAACATTTGAAAGCATCAGACTCAAGATGAAGACTGACATCTTCCTGCTTTATAGTCTAACTACTCTTTGAGTCACACCAAACTGCTCTGATCTTTGTTCCTATTTACTCATGAACTGAAGATAAAAACCAGTCTGTCTTGGCTTTGTAGTCACACTGTGCTTTTTCCTATGTAGGCCTCAAAGTGCTTTACAAGGGTGGTTAAGCTTTATTAGCTGGATTTTACAGTTGGTCTAGCTAAGTAAAGAGATTTTAAGCAATTTCCACAAGGCAGTGTCATCTACTGGATTAAATACGTATCATGTAACTCCCAAGTTCTGTTCCCAGCACTCTATCAGACTTCCTACACAACCTTTTGCAACTTAATTTTGCTTCTTTTCTTTCACCTTGAAAATGGACTAATCCATTCCTCTTCTAGAGAAATAGAAGATATTGGTTAGAGAAAAGATTCAGTCTGATTTGAGGTTTTCATCTCTTTCAGGAAAAGACAGATGACACAGAATGACAGAAGCATTATTTTCTCACTGTGATCCCCATACTTCAGATTTACTGAGAAAATTGCTTAGGAATTTATTAAAATCATTATAAACTATTCCAGAAAACAATGTTAAAATATAGCATTGGTTATATATAACTGGATATACTTCAAGACTTTTAATTTGTGATGTGATCCAACAGTTCAAGAACTTCATTGATAATGTTCCTGACTGATCCTAGGAACCTCTACAAACCAAAGTAAAAAAACTAAAACTTATCAGAAATTATTTGCCATAATAGGAAACTATCAGAAGAGCTTTGAAACTTGAGTCTAGGTACCTGCATACCCCTACAAAGGATGAAGAGCATTACAACATCTGTAGAATATTTCAAGGCAGCTGGATACCTATGACAAAATAAAAACTCAAAATGCTGTTTTCACCTTGCAAAGATGGAAGAAAAAGCATGAACCCAACGTGGCACAGTCAGCCAGGCTAGCAGATGCATGACAGGAGGGCACTGGGTGCTGAGAGCAATGCAATGGTCACACAACAGAGCTGCCCTGCCCCAGCACGGGCCATGGCATGGCTCAGCTCCCTGCACTGGTGGAACCGCCCCACAGCACCTCTGGAAATGCTGCCCTGGGTCAGCCTCTTCAGAGCAAGTGAAGACAGAATTAAATCACAATCTATAGACGTCAGCCAGCTCTCACCTACTTGGCAAGAGGAAGACAATCTTCCCCATGAGATGCTGAAGTACTCCTTGCTTGACTAAAAGCCATTTCACAACCACTCTCACATTAAGTTCCCTGTGTTAAAGAGGTTCTCTTGCAGAGTCTATAGTGTAGAAAGTCTCAATTCTAATATCAATTGTAAATACAAAGAAAGCCTCTCCCTTTCCCATATTACTTCCATTTTATATATATATATATAGACATTATATAGACACTCATTCATTCATTATATAGACACTCATATACTCATTATATATACTCCTATGTTACTCATATTGGTAATATAAAAGCCAATTAAGTAATTAAGACACGCAAACTAACTTTTTCACTGAGAGGTTTTTTGGGTTTTTTTGTGTCATAGCTCACTACTCACATAAAGGTTTGAAAGGGTAATTAAAGCCACTATATGCTAATTGGTACTCTGACACCCAGGTGCCAGGTGGTAGCTACCTTTGAAATACTTGATTTTTTCAAGTTTAGTCATTGATTCTGTTCTATTTTTTCTCCCCTTGCAACTGCACCCCATAATCATGTTGTAGAACACAAAGCACTTATCTGGCTAAACTGAATCGTAAATGCTGGAGAAGGAATAATTATTTACTGCTCTCTACTCTACCAAGAGACATTGACAAAAAGCCCTTTATAATACACCTTATACCTGCCATCAAGCCCCCACCTGGAGTGTTGCATCCAGCTGTGGGGTCCCCACCGTGACAAGAACATGGACCTTTGGAAATATGAAGATGATCAGAGGGATGAAGCACCTCTCCCATGGAGAAAAAATTGGGTTGTTGAGCCTGGAGAGGAGAAGGTTCCAGGGAGACCTTACTGCAGCTTTCTGCACTCAGTCAGGGACAGACACTTTAGCACAGCCTGATACAACTGGAAAATGGGTAATGGTTTTGGATAATAGAGTGATAGTCTAGATTAAATGTTAGGAAGAAGGGTGGTGAAAAAAAACTGGCCCAGGTTTTAGCCTGAGAGGCTGTGGATGCCCCATCTCTGAAAATAGTCAGGTTGGATGGTGCTCTGAGCAACGTGAGCCAGCTGAAGATCTCTCTGCTCATGGCAGGGAGGTTGGATGAGGTGACTTTTAAAAGGTCCCTTCCTACCCAAGCTATTCTGTACTTCTATGGATGCAACACAAAGCTACATTCCTTTTATTTGCTTTGAAAATGTCCTCAGTGAAGCTGTGAAGCTGCTAACTGCCCTTCCTGGAAAACTTATTTTGCTAATGCAATACAGCTGCATCTCTGTCAAAGTGACCCATATTACAATCTCTAACAAGTTCTTCTGTATGTTGAGAGCTGGGTTTTGTCAGTCCTTTGTGTTACTTTCAGGCATTTTTAAGTGATTTTTTCAGCCTTTGTGGTATGAACTGACTTAACTCTGTTTCTTTTAATAACCTATAAAGTGGCAAGAAGAAATAGGGAGAGGAGAAAAAATAAAAAGAAAGGAAGCTATTCCTCACACCTTTCATTTCTAATGGGAAGCCATCAATGATGTTTGCACTGAGTATTTCTAGTGCTGTATGCAAAAAGTTACTGGTGACACTCTTCAGCACTCTGTGGGGCTCCTTTTCCATCTCTCTTTGCACACTGTGTAATCATTGTCTTTCTGAAAGAACATCTGCTGGTACCTCCACATCAAAAGCTGCTTATCCTCTTGTAGTTCTCTCATTTGAGAGTACCCCATATGATGTTGACAATCTATTTTTTAATGTCCTCTCTGATCTCTTTCCTCAAGGTCTCCCATAACTCATTGTATTTGACCTGCTCCTGTTTTCTGTTGTAGGTTTCCTTTATCTGCCCTCTTCAATCATATGTGTTTTGTTTCATTTGAATGTGGCTTTTCTCTATAGCCTGTTACCTACAATTTCCTCTTTGCTTTAAGCATTGCTTTCTTTGATTTGTCACTCAAACTTTATGTTGCTTCAGCCAGAGCTTAAAATCTCATCTGGAACTGGAGACTGAATTCTCTCATCATTGTGGAGACATGTTTTGTTGTTGTGAGATTTGACAGTTTTTCTGCTGTGTAAGTCATTAAAATGTACACACTGCTGCACTTGCATCATAATCAAGATCTTGAAGGCAGTAAGCACTCTTTTTTTACTTCAAAAAGTCACAATCTATTAAATGCAAAACAGGTAATCTGTTCACATATTTGACATCAGTGACAGAAATAACTAATCCATTAACTGAATTATTTAGTTAAATGCTTTGATTTGTGCTGGTGTTTTCATTATTAAAAAGGATTAATAATCCGTTGATACTTTCATTTAACATAAGATTCTCTTGTCATTTATTATAATCCTATTTCTTCAGCAATTCATCCAGTAATTTTGATTTGCTTTAGGCTAGTTCTTTGCAATGTTCCTGTGATTTTCAGCAGACAGGCAGACCTTCCTTTTCCCATTTACAACAAAACTCAACTAGGACATCTGGCCATGTAGAAGGTGCTGCTCTGACCCTTCAGCATTTAACTATACTTAGTTGGCTCAAGGACAGGTCTGCACTAGCATCACAAACCAGACTTAGTGGATTGTATATTTGAATAATGAAGAAGTTATAGGTTGGTCTCTCTGCATCTCTTACAGGCAGAAATGTACCTTGGAAGACTTAGTTGAGGTTTATTGGTCACTAACAAGTATTTGTCCAAAACGATGGGGTTTTGTCTCAGTACAAATAAATACTTAATCTAATTTACAGCTAATTTTTTTCACCTGGCATCAAAGCTAAAATAAGTTGCAGTGCCACAATATTCACTTGGATTCCATCCAAAGTGGGAATGTCAGCATATGAGGATGGCTACATATTTCTTCCCATTTTCATTTACTAATGAGTGCCTTGCTTAGATTGTATGAGAAATTTCATATGCTCTTTTAAAATTGGGATCTTATTACAACATCAGGAAAATCCCAGATACATTCTCAGAATCTCTAAACAACTCTAATAGGAATTTATTCTCAACAAATTCGTTTGGCAAACTGCTGCAAGGGAATTTCACCTGCTGTTTCCAAATCACTTGTGCTTACAGCTATCTGCGAATCACCTGCCAGCCATCTGAATTTTCATGAGAGCTGACCTGCAGTGCAATTTCTCATCACACACATCTAATGATAACTCTATAGAAGTGAGAAGGAGTCCAAATTTAATTCCATTAGACACGTTGTCCCGTGGTTGCTTGCTATCCTGCAGAGTTACACCATCGACACACGTTTTCTCACAATACCAAAACCCCATCTGCAAACCCTCACAATCCATACAGCATATACCTGCCTTAAAACCATGAAGAGTTAGGGAAAGAGTGATTTTAACGGAGGCCATAATGTTTCCTTGAATGCAAGCATTCCAGGAAGCTACTCAAAAGCTGCTGAGCTGCCAACCATTTCAGTGGACAGTGTGTCTGTCTGGGATCATGTAAGCATGTACCCAAACACATTCTCAGCGTTGTTAAGGGTGTGGCCTGTGACATTTGAATGAGAAAGCTATTTAGCACAGCTGTCACCATTGAAACATCCTTTTCACCTAGGATTCAAGCTAAATCCTAGTGAAGTCAAAGGAGTAGTTCAGGAATTCAGTAGGAATTTGATCTGCATGGTTAGAATTCATAAAGAACCATGCCTGATGCCTGAAGAAATCTCTTTCCAGTCAGTCCAGCTGCCTTATGCCATCCTCCTATTCCCTCCACTATATAAAACAGTAGGGGAAGGAAGGTAGGGATAGGTTTCTTGCCTTTACTCAGCAAACAAACCCATACAAAAGGCATGAAGGGTAAAGCAAAGCTCCAAATGCTATTTTAGAACTCAGTAGAATGTTCTGTTATTCACAAGATTTCTCCCTTCTCCAGTGACACTCCATACCTGAGAGCAGAGAGAGCCTGGCTAAGTGAGCAGGCTTACTGCAACTTCTCAATAAATCTCCTCATTTTCCCCTCTCTAGCTTTAACAGGTAAATTGCACTCTCTGAGTGCTTTTGCCTGAGTATATTTAGATATTTTGCAAAAAAATGTTGCAAAACCAGCTGTCTGCACTTCTGATTCATGAAATGACTGATTAAATGTCTCTCTTCCCAGATATGTCACATGCCTTTTAAATTAATTTGTTTGATCTCTCATTTTGCATAGCAACTTTCTTTATGAGAAAAAGACATTTTCACTGGCTTTGGGAAGAAATAGTTCAGAGGTCAGTCCTTGTACATACAGGTAATATGCTAGTTATAACTGTGAAATATCTCAAACTATTAATAGAGAGCTGATTCACCTTGAAAAACAAAGCTCTTTTTTATTATTATTCAGCCCTTAGTATATAAAACAGTACAATGCCCACAGTTATTACTGGGACAGATGTGACAAGGCATTGTGTATTTGGAAATGACACAGAACAGAGAAACAAAAGGCAATTGTGTGAATGTGAGAGAAAAAAAACCCCAAACTTCTTTAAGGACTGGGAGAGTAACCCCTCCCTCCATTTCTCATTTATTTATTACCTTATGCCATAAGGAAAATAGGCAGACCTGTGATGATAAATACACGAATGCAATGTATGGGAGGGGAGCTACACCACAGAACTCATCTCCTCTCCCCATTACAATCAAGGAAGAAAAGAAAACAAGGTGGGGGAGAAGATAACTGTTAAAGACTGTGGCTGCTGCTATTCTCATTTTTATTAATTTCTTTGAAGCAATATCTGCTTGTATGCCGATTACTTATGTTTTCTTTCTCATTTATCCCTAGCAGTATGCCTAAATTTGCATGCTATATATTAAACTCAGGTAGAAAATTAATTTCTTTAAATATCTCAGCACAGGTATTTGTTTAATTGTAAATAATGCTTTAGTAATATTTAATTCCTTTTGAACTTTTTTTTGCCTTCAAAAACACTCTTCAAATCAACCTAAAAAGGTATTGGCTATCATCTATTCCTAAGAAGACAAATAATACAACACTCAAGTTAAAAGAAAAAAAAAAATCAAACAAAAAAACCAGAGCAAACCACATCTCAATCCCCTTCTCCTCTTCCTCCCCTCCCTCAAAGCCCCAGACTCATTCCAAGGCAGTAAATCCACAATAACAGCTGGTATTCCACACTGCTGGGTGGATGCAGGAACCCTGCCTGCCATGAATGTCAAATATCAATTAGGTCTGCACGGGAGTTGAGGACCATATGCTACAAGGTTCAGATTTGGCAACTTAAAACCACCACCTATGTATGAAATTAAATCCGTTCCTCTACGTCTTAACACTTAAAGTGAATGCCCACAACTGAGAAAGCATTGGATGAATCCCTAAACCCAGTCTGCTTCTGGCTTTTCTTTCACAGAAGGAACTGAGAAAAAAGAAAATCAGGGTTATAATTTTCATACAAAAGAAAGCAGAAAAATTAGAAAAGGAAACTCAAATCCTTTGACTGCATTTCCAATAGAGCTATTTCTTAATAATATCAACAGGAATAGCTAAAATTATGCTCTATAGTATATACCCACAAAGGGATTCACATTTGTTAATTAAATATCAAAACTATGAAAGAAATAAATTCCAAATAAAGATCATTAGGGAAGAAAAGCAGGCCTTATGTGTTCCTGAAAATTGTCCTCCGAAATCTGTTATCACTGAGAGCAAAACTATGGAACAGCTTGTACAGACAGAGCCTGAGAGCTGAACCTGCAGCCCCCAAAATCTTGCTGGTGATACTGAGTACTTTCAAGTGTAGCAGCACGTGGAAGTGGATCTGTGCTTGAGGGAAGCCAGGGCTGCAGTGTGGAACTTTGCCTGGAGCTGCTAAACAGCAAATATTCAGGTGTTCAGGATTAAGAAAAAATTATTCCCACTCAGCTGAAAGTGGGCAAGAGAGATGGGCAAGAAAAAAAGACAAGAATTTTGCCCTTGGTTTGCATGAACTCAGAGGTAATGTTTACAGCCTTTCTCCTGAAGCCAGCTATCTTTTCTTCTCCTCACCCTGTGCTGCTATATAGCAGCAGAGTCCATCTGCATTTCCAGGATATTGAGATTTAATTCCATCACTACTATTATGTTTTCTGGTCCATATTTTGTTTTTTCTACTAGCAAGGTATAATATAATTTGAATTTTCCCTTTAATTTTCACAATGGGCAACCGCATCACAATCAGAGCAAAAGTATTTACTCTGAATACTTAGAGACAAGAGCTTAAACTACCCCTTCTTCAGGACAATTCTTATTCCTTGAGGGAAGTGAGGTAGACTAAGGACTATTTTCATGGGCCTTTTTAGCCAATATCTCTGTTTATATGTGTTCAGATTTGCTTTAAGAGATAAGTTTGTTTTCATCTAGGTTCATGTTTTATCTTCTATGCTCAGTCTCTTCTGACTAAGGATTTTTCTCTGTTTACATGTATGGAAGTATTTCCTCTGCCAGCCAATTGGAAAGATTTACAAGTATGTTAAAACCTACACTTCCATATGAAACCCAGTGGTAAACCCTATAAACCCTGACTCTCCAGTTAGGGTCCTTGTCCTTGGAAGCCTATTTTCTGTTAGCAAACCTGAACATGAAACCTCTGAATATGAATAACTGGCTGTGCTCATATCCCAGATCTTTCAAACTCAGAATGGTGAACTCGAAATTGTGTTTCTGGCAACCCCAGGAAGCTGCATGTGCACAGAGATGTCACTGCTGAAATGCACAGCTCCACTCTTGTACCCTTGGTTTGCAAACACTACTGAAGCACACAAGTTTCTGAATCTCAATGACTGAAATGCATGACAGTTGCAGATGGATGTTCTAAAAGATCCTGTCATTGATGGAGGGAATGTCTTCTCATGCCATAGACACAAAGTTTTGCTGATGAAAGGCTGAAGGTGGCTTTGGGGGCTTTAGGAATACATATGACAACAGAGTTGAGATATGATTTAAAAGACTCAACAAAAATGCAATAATCCCAAATGGTGTCTTTCAGGGTTTCTGTATTTCAGAATACAGCCAGATCTACTGCAGCAGTGCTGTTATCCATGAGCATCCTTAGGTGCAGAGGTGAAGCCTCTTTCAACTGAGCACAGATAAACCTTTGAGAATCTCCAAACCTTCAAGGGGATATAGTGGTCAATATAGGCAGGCCCTACTGGATAATTTGGACATATCTTTGGACAAAACAGGAGCAGAAAAACAAAAAGACACATAGAATGGATGCTGTGGAGAGGAAGGAAGGAGAATTATTATACTGAATGTAACAGTGTGTGTACAGGTAAGAGCAGCTTCTCTCCAGGTGTGCCTCCTTTGCTGTGGGTGTTAAGGGAAAAAGAAAGCATCACGTGCTTAATGCAAAGTGTTGTTTCCCATCACATCAAATGTGAAATCCTGTGAGCACACTAATGAAAACATTTTGTCATACATGTACTTGCAATCAATGTGTGCATGACTGTCTCTTAGAAACAGACTAAAGTAATGCAAACACCAGCAAAGGGCGTTGCTTGGGAACAGGGACACTCATTCAGCATATCTTAATAGAAATTTGATTTTTTTTTTCCCCCAGAGTGGCACAGATATTTGACATTTCAGAAAACAAGCATGCACATTTATGCTAAAAATATATGTTCCGTACTCTTAAAATATTGAAATACTATTTAATAAAACTTAAATACTAATTACCTAAATCAATCCAAAGCTTTATCACATTAAAAATTCCTTTTTAGACAGAAGAATAAATACTACCGGGTAATTATTAGGTAACTCTCTTCCCATTGGATGCTGCAACATAGAGAAACACCAACATGTCTGAGAATAGCACAGCCTTTTGAAACAATAGCAGAGTATTTTGAAAGGGGCACTTTGAATACTTTAAAACACAACAGATTTCCATTTTCATTGCTGCAGGAATTTATAGTGTTCACAGTAGCACTTTTTCTGATTCTACAAGTTGTCATGACTCAATCACAAATACTATATCCAAGAGCAGGCATGAGGTGCATATGTTTATATTTACAGGGACAGTAAAGGACCCTTAAGGTACTCAACTACTGTTGGAAATTCCTCCTGGAGTGTAGGAACTTATCCATCAACAAATGGGTAGATTTCCTTCATCATACCTTGAACTACAGAACGCCCTATACTTACTGAAAGCATGTCCTGTACATGTAGCCTTACTTCTGACTCTGTTTTACAATGAATAGCAGGAACTGCTCCAGTAAACTTAGACAAATATCAACATATATCTGCCTTGACTTTGGCTGTTTTCCAGGTAGAAAACAAAGAAACAGCTTGGAGAAACAGCAGCAAGCCGTCAGAAACCCTCCCATTTAATGAGAACTAAGACTACAAGAAACACCATCTCCCCATGTTTAACAACAAAATACAGTTTTTAAAATGCTCCTATTTTCAACAGTTTTCCAAGACTGACACCAGGGAAAGAGAATTTCTTTCATTAAAATAAATGGTACTGTGAGGAAAAAGGAAAACAAGAAAGGATGAAAATGAATGCAAGAATGGGCTGATGATATCAAGTAGGTTACCACCTTTCTATGATATTTCAGCACATTTTTCATGTGTCTCTGCAGTCACTGCTATGATAAGGCTTACCACAGATCTAACTTCAACATTTGCATAATGGAAATAAAATATACTGTGAGCGACCCTCACTCTGATTACATTATTTAACTCAACACTGGTGATTACAAATGATGGTATTTTACATGAAACAGAATATTTTGGAACTCTCTTCCAAAACCCCCACTGAGACCTCAATGCAAGAAGAAATCTGCCTCTCATATTTAAGTATGCAACTTTCTGTCATGATAGCATCTCTCACTTTGCACTGAGCAAATTAAATCACTTGAGAATTCTACAAAAGACAGAAAACTTTAAACTAAATGCCATTCATAATGCTACACAGCAGAGCAAATGATGTGTTCCCTTTGATACAAGAGAACATATTTACAGCATTGCCTATTGTTAAGTAGAGGAAACTGTCAGATATACTTCTGTCAGGATGGGGTCTCTTTTCCAGAGCTAGAATGTGCTGTTTAAACAAAAGGACACACTTATACCAGGGATTTCAGTTGATTATCTCTTTGTGTGTACTATATTAGCTAGCTGAATGAAGTCCTACCTTGCTGTTTCTTCAGCAACCACCAGATATAGAGGGTATTACACAATTCTCTAGGCTGCTTTTTTTTCTCTGGTAAAAAAAATCAAAACAAAAACACAAAAAAAAAACCAAAAAAAACCACAAACAAACAAACAAAACAAAACAAAACAAAAAACCAAAAAAAAAAAAACAAAAAAACAAGCAAAACACTCAGACAACAAAAAAAACCAAAAATCCAAAACACCCTAAATACATACAGTCTGTGTGAGAATATATATATATATATACACATATATATACATATATGCACCTACCACTAAAGAAGACATACCATATGTCTATTACTAAATTGAAATGCAAAGTGGTTTGGATTTTTATTTTTTATACAAGCACCCTCTTCCTTCAACTTTGGTCTTTGGACTGTGTTTTTTTAGATGAGTAAAATACTTTGTGTCATCTGGATCTAAGTGATAATTTCTCACTAGACCAACCACACAATTCTCACACACTTTTTCCTGCTCCTTTGCATTGGTTGGGAATTTTTTTGCTGGGGATCACTGTAGTTATAAATCATTATCTGGAATTAACATAATGAATTAAATAATGACTTTTATTAACTTGACCAATATTAGGCTTCAGGTGAACAGCATCACCACTGCATCTAGCTCCATTAGCTGCATTAAACACAAATGGGAATCGTGACCATCTGTGAGCTGGGATTGCAGCTCCTTTCTTTTGACAGCCCACAGATTTTAGCCTGCTATGACTGCCCACTTTTTTTGCCCAAACAATTCCAAATATTACATGGTCTGGGTGCCAACACTATATTAATTGTTCTTTCCCCAGAAATGTTAGGATTTTCTATATATTGTGTTTGTTAGGAGCCTGTAAATGTCCAGTAAAATCCCCAAAATACCTTTACCTGGTAAAGGCAGGCTCTGTATGGAGCATTTCCTCCCTACATTTTTGTGAAAGTCACTGCTAAGGGAGCTCAGATCCTCCAATTCCACCCAACCATGCCCTTCCATATTTGCTTTAGCCAACCAGGGAACCAGAAGCAGTTTAGAGAGTCTTGACATTTTAGCTGAGTTTCATAAATACTTCAGCCATATACTGTGCTCCTGACAATGAGCATTGGGAAATAATTTATTGGGAAAAAGTACACCTGAAGTCATAGATTCTAATGTTTGCAGGAGAGAGTCATGCCTTTGGACATTCATATAGAAAAATTTAGCTATATATACTTAGTGGAGTTATGTATTTTAAGCAGCTGAACCGTTCAGTGACTGGAACCTTTTAGAGCAATACTTCTCTAGAAATAAATTCATAGTATTCCTTCATACCAAGTTGCCAAATTACACATTTACTAAATCATGATGCAGATGTTTGTTTATTTCTGTAGTAGAGAAAAAAAAGTGAGACCAGAAATTTGGGGGGCAGAAATTTCACGCAGACAAAGTCCATGGTCTCACACAAAGGAGTTCAATTAAATATTGAAATTGGGGTCATTCAAATGTAAACATACTTTTTTCCCCCGTATGTTATTTTTCTATTAAAACTTTTAAAAGAATAAGCATATACATGCTCACATATTCTAGAAAAGATTGAATACAACAGAAGTACTGCTTAGTGATAGATGACAGATTAGTTAACTGAACCATATATCAATTTGGCGAAAACCAATTAAGAAAAACTCATTTACAGAATGTTTGCTCTTCATACATAAATAGCAATTTGATGCCAACTGTGTTATACTCAGAACATACTTGCAGACTACATTTTGCCACAATTTTTCAAGTTTCAATTTTGAAACTGAAAGTACAGTTACTGGAAGTTAATATAAAATGGACTCACATAATAAAACATTAGTACGGAGTCAGAATTCAAACACACTCTTCATTGAGTGAACAGGATTTTAGCTCTATTAACACTTAAAAACTTTAACCTGTTAAAGCCAGTGCTTGAAGAGAGAAAGCAACCTCATGAGAAAAATTTCTAAACCCAAAACATTTCTAACTGATGTACTAATATTGACTTTTCCCAACAATAACACTTTAGAACTTCTCAGCTCCATGATTCAGTTTTTCCTTCCATAAATAATTACAATAGCCACTTCCATAAATAATTACAATAGTAGTGAGCCTACTTCAAGTGCATGTGGGCCAGAGGTGAAAGCACCTCCAAAATGAAGGACATCTCTCACAATGAATGGTAGTTAAAAAGTTTGCCCAAAAGTTGTTTGGATTTCTAAGCCAGGTTAAAGCTTATCTTTTCTAGCTACATGCATATGTGCTGGGATTTGGCATGGATTGTATTTGTTTTAGTGGATCCTGGCCCTGAAAGTGTTTGTTTATAGCTTTTATTTATGCTCCTAAGTGTTACATGTGTACAGTGAGCAAGGAGCAAACAGAAGCACTAACATGACATGTACTTGCTGATTTTTCTCCAGAATGATGGAAGTTCAGGTATATCACTCACCAAATCTGACTACAAAGGAAATTTACTAAAGGTAAATTATGTTTTATAGTTTTTTGTATGTTTTTCATTATTTTTTTGTTTGTTTTAATGAAAAAAACACCGAAACCCACAAAAAAAATCAAAAAACAAACCACTACCAAAACACCACTTCCACTATAAAATATTCACAGCTCAAACATATTGCATTTGGTGAATATTGCAGTCTGAACAGATCCATGCCTACATTTCAGATGATGAAACTTCTAAGAATTGATGCCTATTACATACCAATATGTACACACTGAAATAACAGAATGAGGTGTGTGAGGATAGGAGTATCTGTGCTGTTTTCCAGAAGTCTCTTCTAATGCTGAAGGCTAAACAGACACCAATCATGTCAGAAAGATCACCCCAGGGTGTGAGGAGAGATCAAACTGCAATTGTTCTCCCATAATTTTTTGTTAGAATTACTAAGACAGCAGAGAGAATAACCTTATTAAGTTTTCTGCATTGCTGTTAAGAATTTTTGGAGGTTCTCAGAGTTTCCCATTAAGTAGCCTAGCAAATCAGTAAGAAAAGGAGGAAGGAGGGGAAGCAGCCCTGTAAGGTCCTCTTTACATAAAAATATGTCACTGAAGAATATGAAGGAAATTTAAAAAATTGCTGGTATAACCATTATGTAACAGTCTCCAGTTACTAAAAATATAACTACTTCAGGTCAGCATATTTCTTAATAATTAAGGGCCCTTACTGTAACTCATTAGTGCACATATTTGAGCTTGTCTCAAAATAACTTCTCCTTTGCCATTCAAAATCAACAAGACTCTGAGCTTGCTTTCTTTACCCTGGCAAGTTCTGAAACAGCAAGTTACACACTTTTGCAAAGGGCAGATCCTTCAGGATACAAGAGTATGGTCCTTCAAAGGCAGAAACTGAAGACTGAATCTGAGACATCCCCAGCAGTCCACATGCTTTCAGCAATGGCTTGATGTTAACACACCATCAGTTTGATATTCATGATGCTGCTTCTTTCCATAAGGGTTGGTTAAACTAAGTGCTAAACATGAAATCACTATAAATGTATCAAGTATTCATGTATATATTTTCCAATGATTAATTAATGGGAACCGGTTTGTAAAGATATGCAGTAAATCAAATCCAAGTTTCAGGGCAGTGGCAACCTGACAAGTTGTCTTTCACAAAACCTGAGACACTTTACTGAAATGGCTTCAAAAGGTTGACATTAATCTTATCCCAAAAGTATCAAAGCAATTTACAAATGAAAGTGTACAACTGCACCAAAGAGAATTTCAAAAGCTAGGATGGAATGAAATACAAATCTTGCATTTCTAATTGTAGAGCTCAATTCCTGAAATTAGCTTTCCCTAAATAATTCCTTCTCTGAAACACAAATAATGAGTCTACTGACAAAGTTGCTACACGCTGATAGTAGGCAGGAGAAGAAAAAAAAATCCCGTATTTGGAAGAGTGAGATTGTACCTATTACTACATTTTTAATTATTTGAGAGGTACTTATACATCAGAGCAGACTAGTTATATAACCCCGAGACATTTAAGAGCCTATTAAAAGTGTGTATTGTTAATTCCAACCTTCTTATTTATAAAGAACTTTAAACTATGGGTTTGTGCCTCAAATCCCTCTCTTCCCCTGCACAATCTAAGTAGCCAGGCAATTAGACTAATAGTCAGACTCCCTGGGGATAAAACCATCAGGAACTACCTATGTTCTGTGGTACAGTATTACCGTGTTTGAGATATGTTTGGTAATGAGAAAAATAAATACCAGAGGCATACGATTATTTCTGTAATGTAACTTGCATTTTTCTAAACCCCCTAATAAGTAGATTAATTTAGATCTCATAAAAGAGATAGAGATGCGCCACCGAGTTTAAAAATCAAAGACCGTGAAAGCCGTTTAATACAAGATTTTATCAGACATGATCAATATAAGCATCTGCAAACTGAATCCTATCATTCGTATTCATGTTTCCTTTCTGGCCACTTAGTATTTTCAATAACACAGAGAATGAGTCAGCACAAAATGGCTGAATTTTACCAGATCTTTTCTGGTGCTTGCTCTAAAACAAGGCATAACTTGCAGTAAAATGTAAAAACTAACACAAACAAAAAAAATCCAACCCCAAATCATAAACATGTCTTTTCAAAAGGAAATTAATCACGCCACCCATAATTATTAAGTAACTTATGAAAGAGTAGAATACTTTTAACTGTATCTAGTGAAACTTAATTCCACAATTTATGAAAATGAGGGAGATGACTTAATTTTTAATTTATGTGTGTCCACGGATAACTCCAAGCAAAGCTGAAAGTCTGGTAACTCAGTGAGCAAGGCAAACCTAGGAAATTTTAAAATCAAGTATCAGCAGTGGATATTGAGCAGTTCCCAACTCTTAGCTTGTGAAAGCTGGTTTACAAAAGTCAAATTGTAACCATACAAAGTATTTCTCTTACAAATACACTCTGTTATGAAAGCAGTAGCAATCATAGTTTGTGTCCTGGTGAGAGGAGTGCAGCACACTAGATTTTCTGCTATTAATGCACTGTTTGTAGTTTAAGGCCCCCAAACCAATGCTCTGCACAATGTTCTGATATCAAAGCTGGTGTCTCCCCATACCCTGGCAGAGACCCCACTATGCCATCATACAGCACACACCACAGAGATTCTAGGGGCAGAACAATCCAAATTTAACAGGGCTGCCTAAAAGATTTCCTGACTGCTTCCAAATTACTCTGGTCCTTAGAAACAGAGATGCAAGTGAATTTAAATAGAACACATCAAACAGCAGCACCCTGTATGCATTTAACTACTAAACCTGTTCATAACTTTTGTTATTGTAAGCAGTTTCCTTTCACCACTGAAACTGAGAATATAATTTGTAGGTAAGAGAGTCTCACTTTGAACCCACAATGAGAACACCATGTGGCAAGGGTTCAGCTATTAGTTTCACATTCATTTAAGGCCTATGAAATGCAGTTAATTCATTAAAATGCAATTATGCAATGCAAATTCTGAGAGAGTAAAATGTCTTCTTTTTAGTTCATTTCCATGTTAAATTAAAGATCTTAACCTATTATGCATATCTTCATTGCAAAACATTAAAAAAAAATTTAGACATTGAAGAATTCCTTTCTGCTGATTTAAAGACAACTCCTTTCCTTTGATTTGAATTTATACTTGCTCTGGAAACCACACATCTAAGTCTTTTTGTCTTCCTAAAAATGATACTACCAGGAAGGGTGAGAGTAGGGGAAAGTTTAAACATGTTTGTGGAGGAATAAACATCAAAAGGTATCATTGGGTAAATCTATCCAGGTTCATAATTTTCATATGTAACCCCTGCACCTCTGTGCAAGTTCAGCATATGTAACCCATCCTGAAGGTTAAATCCCCCAGCTCCAGAACTGCCCCTCAGTGCTGGGCTCAGCTCTCTGGGGTGCTCACACAGAGCCAATGCACACAGCCACACACTGCAGCAAGCAGGGCTTCACTTACTGCCTGCTGCAGAGCCCCCTGGGCCACAGCCTCCTCCTGGGCTATTCCAGCCAGCTCACACACCACTCACTGCTCACAGACTGCGGAACCCCAGAAACATCAAACTCCAGCAGAGCCTCAGCTGCTGCAGCAGCTCCAGGCTGCACAGGGAACAGACAGCCCTGCCACAGAAGTAATGCTCAAAATGTGGAAGTTCAGAGCTCTGCACACAGCCAAGCTTCAGCCTGCAGAAGCAGAGACTGTGCTTGAATGAGTGTCAGACCCATCCCCAGCAATCCCTTACACTGACGCCTGAGGTTTTAGCTTTTATATTTTTCAGATTCTGTGCTGCTTTGGTGTGTAGCTCTGCGCTTCATAGAAGGGGATGGTGAGATCTCGTCACAGAGCAGGGATATAAAACAATTCCTTCTCTAGCTGGGGACCAAGGACAAATGATCCAAGTCTCAGATCCAAGAGCATAAACAATGGCAGAATGAAGAGAGAAAAACAAAAAGGATGGGACTTCATCATCTAAAGCTATAACTGGACAATTAACTCCAACATGCTAATATATCAGAACTTATAAAAGTGTAAGACCCTGTGACTGGTCATCTATTTTGTGACCATTTTGAGTTCATCTTGGGCATAGCCCTGGCTGGGCTCTTATACTACCCAAGATATATCCATTAAAAATTAATAAATCCCTACTTTATTCTTTAATTCTGTCTAGTCTCTGTTCTAGATCAGCCTTCACAAGGCATCAACACAAACATCCCTCATGAAGCCTCAAGGAAGCTGGCTCCTTTTGGGGTGGCCACTCTTTTAACAATGCCAGCCATATATTCCAGTTAACTGCTCAATTTCTTGCCTATCAATATGTATTAGTAGTATTAACAGTAAGACTACTTTTCTTTCCAGTGCAAATGTAACATCAGATTGTATTTAGTATTCGTTCAGTATTACTGAGTACTCAGCACTGAGTATTTAGTTCATTAGCAAACACTGAATAAGAATATAATTTTAGAATTATGATTCTAATAGCACATTTCAACATCATTCTGCTACATTGTTTACTCCAAACACGCAATCACATGCAGTGACCACAAAAATATGGTCTCAAATTTTAATACAATCCAGATACCTGTTAAAAAAATCCTCCAACAAAACCAAGAAAACACAAAAAAATATTTTAAATTGTTTATTATTTTGTTACATTTTCTACTTTCAGGTACATGCATAATTTATCACTATCAGTAGGATCTTAAAGGTTAATTATGGTAAAGAAGTTATTCAAACTCCCTAAAAAAATACAAACCAATTTCCCTGACAGTTTCAGCCAAACTTTCCTGGGTTTAGTCAGTTGAATATCAGGAGTACTTAGAGTGAATATGCTGCTATTATTATTATTACTATTTGAAGCTTCACTTCTGTGGATCAAAACTTCTGAGAAGTCCAAATCTATGCATCTGTCTCTGCTTAATCAGGTGTTGGTGTGGCCCTTGTGCTTCTGGTTTTGCCTGTGCTTCAGAACTGGGCAGTGACAGCTATTTGCAACCGGATGCTAAATCTAAATATTTGTATTAATGTTAACAAAACAACTTTGCCAGTGATGCTGAAGCACGGTGAGGATGTGGCTGTAACTTGCATTGTGCAGAACAGTGCACAGTGTTTTGTAAGCCAGGTAGATGTTCAGACAATATGCAGTGTATGAATAGTCTTCCAATTTGGACATTCTTAATGAACCCCATATCCTGCTCCACAAATAAAACGCACTGAAAGAACAGGGAACAAAAAACTGAAATAAAAGTAGCTCTGGAATAAAAGAACAGTGTTGAGGAAATCAAAGTAAACCATTACTTTATTTTTAACACACACACACACACACACACACACACACACACACACACACACACAAAATAGAACAAACAACAACAACAAAAACCCACAGAAGCCATTCTAACAAAACTTTAAATTTGCTTCTGGATGGCAGTTAAAATCCTGTCATTTGTGTTCCTATTTTAATCCTAAGCTTTCATCTCTGGGAGCAACACAGCACAAAATATGGGTATGAGCTCATTAAAGTTCAAGTCATTGTTGAAAACAAATACCTGCTGAGCACAAGCTGGTGCAAGTGAGAACTCTATAAATTGTTTACAAAGAGTATCCATACTTGACCAAAAAAAAAAAAAAAAGACTGGAAATAAAACTGACTCCCAGTTTATTTTCAAATGTTTTAACTCTCTTTCCTAGGAAAAATTACTTTGCAAAGTTGGCTGAGAACAGAGGTGCAACAGCCACATTCTCTCATATCAGTGAAGTTCCACAGTTGTGGAACTGGCAGTTGAAATTGCCTTCTAGTAACTCAAGTTATTTCTAGCTACAAACAACCAAAAGGAGGTTTGTCCCATTTCCATTGCCAATGTATCTGGCCTTCATTTGGGAACTAAAGTGCATTAGGTTATCTGTATTGTGGATTCCATTAATATAAAAAATGTTTTAAGAGGCATTCTCATGTTTAAATAGCGCTTCTTAGGTTTACAGCACCCATTCCGGATTTATGTTCTCCTGAAAGTATTTCCCTTTTTTGTCAGTAAAATTTCTGCCAAATTTTAACTCTGTCACTCCTTCTTAACAAGGAAGAAGATCTTGTTTTTTGAGTACAGGACAAAGTTCAGAGTTGAGAGCTCATTTTGAATCTTCCCAGCACCCTCATGTGGTAAACCAGACACAATTTAATTTAGTGAGTGCTGATGTCAGAATTTTGTTGGAATGAGTTGCTTTTGTGGTCTGTGTGCCAACCACCCCTGGTTTCACTCTCTGGTTTGTGCTGCAGAGAAAATGCAGGATGTGTGGTAAGTAAAGCAGACCAGGTATGCTGGGAAGGCACCTGAAGTGGTGCTGGCAGGTGTTCTGCCCACTGAGGAAACCCTCCAGCACAGCTGCTGGCCCTTTGCATCAGATATCCTGTACCTTCCTTTTAGACCTGGATAAGCAAAATACTTTGGCCTGCACTGAGCTGGCCCTTGTATGTGTGTGTGCTGCACTGGTCTGACCAGGATCAGTGATCTGATATTCCCAGTTTAGGTGTACATCTGGGTAATTACATTTCAAGGACAACACATTTCAAATTATTCTCATGGTTATACACATATTTCCAAATGGAGTAGAGGAGACATATGTATTATCTGACTGTGAGAATATAGGCTATTTTAATGGTGAAGGTATTTTAAAGTGAGCCATCTACAAATTATTCATGTTACTAAAAAGAGCATGAATTATTTCATCATTCCCTTCAGTTAACAAAGTTTTTAATGTGAAGTCAAACCTCTCTATTAAAAAGGCTTTTAAGCAAATCTCCACCTGGCTTTGTCCCACCTCCTGGACAGTAGTGAGGAGAGTGAAACAGAACTGGCATTTTTATGTAGTTTGTGGCGATAGCCACTGTGTTTCTTCTGGCTGATTTGCAAGACTCTCTTATCATCATGAGCAGTGATAGGCTGTTTCAATTCCTTTTCTCTCTGAACCATCTTTATAATTTATTTTTGAAAAACCAGAGAGCCATTTTGCTTTCAACCTTGCTATTTCCATTCTTTCTTGGCCAGTCTGCTGCTCACACCCCGCTGCAGCACGGCCAGTGCCCTTCCGAGATAACGAGCACAGCACTTCTGCATTGTGTCTTTTCTCAGACACGGTGGATTTCCAATCCAGACAGGAAAACCTCAAGTACCTGGGTAGCAGCATGATGCTGCACTGCACCCACCACGCCACAAAGCAGACATTATCAGGTTATTTCAGGGTTCCAGTAGATAGGAATATTGAACTGCCTCTGCTGGGACAGCTCCAAATTACAACTGAACCAATACCTCCGAGGTATGCAGGGTTTTAATGTAGAACTCCAGTGTCAATCAATCATTCAGCATTAAGGATTAAGTACAACTAGAAAGATGAAAGTTAAATAAAAGCAATTGCAATGCATCACAATCTTTTCTCAAATATTTTGGGATTTTTAAACCAATGGACTTCATAGAAGTAAAACACGTACTTGTTGAAACAAAACAGGACAGTCTGCAGAAGCCTCACCATGAAATCCTTGCTTTCAGTTGTTTATTACAACATAATTTCAGTATACTTTTTACATGTTTATCTTTTTAGCAGGATGACTGTATGTATTTGCCAATAAAGAAATATTTTTAAATGCTTTTAAAAGCTTAATTAAGGAAAGACTATTTCCTTGAAAATCATGAAACTTTTTGGCATTGACCCCCTCAGTTTCTGTAAATCTCATATTTTGTTTATTGTCACTATTTGAAAGATTGAACTTTTGTTTACAGCTTTTTAAAGACTAAAATATGGTTATCAAGTGTGACTCTAAGTAAAACAATAGCAGCTTAGCTAATGCTAGTCTCAGATGATGGAGCACTTGAATATGATACAAAAATAAATCCTTTTGCGGGATTTTGGACTTAGTTCTTTCTCATATATTATCAGTGAACCATGGTCAGGTCAGTGTAGTGGGGCTGTGCTAGGCAGCCAGGAGAAAAATAATTCCTATTTAAAAGCAAATTGGAGATGTCTTTGAAAAGGGTATATACAAGTGATAAATTTTAAAGAAAAATCAAAATGGTGTCATTAAAGAAACTTTAAAAATGCATTTTAAATTTGCCTCTTAAGCATTTGTGGGAATTGTGGTATAGTATTACTATGTTGTAAGGAAGACATATAAAAAGATTTTAAAACTTTCATTAAAAAAATGAAAATTAGTGAAACACACCCTTTTGTCTAGGTTGACCTCCTTATCAGTAAATTGGACCGTAACAAGCATAACTCCCCTCTCTCTGTCTCTCTCTAAATACAAGTGCTTTCAAACTGGAGAGAGAATTCCTCTGCTACAACAGATTTATTTTGAGTGATTTTGTACTTGGACTGCAAACTCTCTTAAGACAAAAAAAGTTTTCTAGAACACAGAAAAAGTGAAATGTATTAAAACTCTTATTTTGAGCTTTTATATTAACTTCAAAAATCACCCAATGCTCAGAATACTTCAGATATAACACATAAGCCAAAAATCTCTCCACTAAATCAACTAGTCCAGGCAATAACATCAGTGATTGCTATTTGGTTATGACAACTACAGTCCCAATTGCTCTGCACTTCCACAGAGGATCCTTGATTTATTCACAGCTAATTTCTTAAATGTCACAACAGCTTTATGAAAGTCTGCAGCAAAGGAATGATGATATTTTTTCGAAAACCTCCAAAATGAAGAATATTAACCATTAATACCACTATGAAAAGAGGTTTTAAAATTACAAATTCCAGCCACATCTGCCATACATCCTATTAATACAGGTTACCTTTTTTTCCTCTTATGGAGATACTTTGAAATAAACAAGACACAACTAAGCAAAGAACTAATGTATCATCTCTGCAAGATATTACAGCTGGGTGTGTAAAATCTCGTGAGGCACCACTGTTCAAATGTCTAAAACTGCAATGTATGTAGGGGGTGGAGACATGACATGTATCTCAACAAAGAGGTCAAAGAACCCTGGGTAATGATCCCCAACTCTTCAAACATCATGGAGGTGATAAAGTCCAGGTCAATTTTAGACTAACACACCAGAGATCCCATGGAAAAATGAATCCCAACAAGAGGGACAGTCTGGCAGGCTGACAGTTATAACTGCCACTCAGGAGAATGACAAACCCACCTGCCTGGCTGTCCCCGTGCTCCTGCCTCTGCCCAGCCTCTCTGCTGCCTTTTGTACAGAGCTCACCCTTGAGGACAGGCAATGAGGGATGCAGGGAGCTGGTGGCTCAGCAAGTCCCAGCTGAGCAGGGAGAACAGGCAGCTACATAAACAAGGTTATTTTACCCGTTTAGGGATTCGGATCATGGGTAGGATCATGAGTGCCTCTGAAAGCCAAAGCTGAAGAGTCAGATTCGAGTTGAGGAAAATATATCCCAAGACAGATCTTTTTTTTTCTGTTGGAACTTTTATTATTCTAAAGGTCATTTCACAACTACATAACTAATGAGAAATGATATATTCCTTGAGTCATTTGGGATCTGCCACAGAGCATTTGACCAAAGGTGTTCAGATACCGAACTTTGACATTCCAGGGAGATGAGGGGCAGCAGTTGTAGCTCATATCAAATCTCATGTGGCAGTTCATATTTGCCAATATCTCTTTCAAGCTGAAATGATGTGATTTCCTCCCTGGTGGTTTCACATGTAGCTTTCATCAAAAGTTTGTTTAAATCTGGCATGGCAAAGGTTTGCAGCAGCACTCTTGGCAAGACACAGAGGTTTCCTTTATGAGACCATATATGTTTTAGTTTTCCCTGGATATTAATATGAAGCCTAAGTTAGTATTTCTGAGCTTATTTCTCCAGAAACCCAGAAAGAATGAAAAGAGGGCACACATCCATGATTTGCCAGCTAATGTACACTTCTCTGGATACTGTGCTCCCTCCGGTCATTTTAGAGTACTTTGCCACTTAAAAATACACATATTCAAAATAAAACAAACCCCACAGAAGCTAGAATATACTGTTCTGCTGTGTCATATAAATAGTCGATTAAATGCACTCTGTCAGTGCAGCAAGTCGAACATTTGTAATTTAACACTTAGCTGTAGTTTAAAAACTATTCTTTATCAAAATCAGCAGTAGTTTAAAATTCGTACTGTAAGTTGTTTCCTGCTGTATTAGAAAAAATACTGCTTTCTACTCTCTGTTCAAATTGACCCTCAGTGCCTCTTTTCTTCTATTTCTCTGCTAAAATTTTTCATCTGTTTTAATACACTTTGTTTAAGGACGTTGAAACTATAAAGGCTTCTTTTGATTCTACTTAGTTTTTTTTTTTTTTTTTGTCTGCAGCATGGAAGTCTTATCCTGTTGGAAACCTTTTCAAAGAAACATGCACAACACTACCTGCAGAATCTCACCCCATCCTTGTGCTGATGGAAAGGAGGCAAGAATGCTGGACTAAAATTCACTCTGTGCTCATGCCCTGAGATTCCCCATGCAGCAAATATCAGTAGAAGGATCCTTGCTGATCCTTCCAGCTCCCGTGGCCTGTGCTGAGGGATGGGGCAACGTTGCTTCGTTGAATATTTGCTGTTCATTCAAAACCCTTTTGTCACCATTTTGGTGAATTTTCCCCTCATACTATACTGAAACAATAGCAAAACTAAAAAAAAGTTCTGCTTATGCTTACCAGGCAGGTTTCATCCAAATTTTACAGTTATAATTAAAAACTACATTTTCATTAAGGAACTTATGAATTGCAATAAAGTGCAAGGAACATGCAAAATGAATAATTAACATTGTATAGACTTCAGCATCTTAATGAAGATTAAATAATACATATATTCAAACTGGATTAGCACATCCACTGAAAGCTGTTATGTGCTCAGTAGGGGAGTCTATGCACTCACAAAATAATGTTTTATGAGGAGTATTCTAGCAACATTAAGCATAAGGTTGTCATATATAAAATGATTAACGTTTTATATAAAAGAAGCTGTAATTCCAGTGAATGAAGTCATTTCATTTCCCTGCTGCCTCTACCTTTAGGAATATACTGTAAATGAAAAGTGGCTCAATGTGAAGTCTAGTTAAATAGAATATGAATCCTCTTTTTCAAAGTTAATGAGACTTGGAAACCCGCATTTAAAAAAAATGTTGTGATTTTAAATCACAAATTTCATTAAAATTTGAATACAGCACCTACATTCTTGTTTTATTAAGACTCCCACTTCCTTAGCTATGTAGGACAGGATGTCACCTTGCTTGTCCTGATCTTTGTGTTCAGCCTGCCCACCACTTGCAGCTCCTTCTTTATAATGGGGAGGACTGCTTAAGAGATCCTGCATTAACAGAAGGCAGGTGAACAATGAATCTGCAAAAATTCTCAGACAGAACAGCACAGGGAAAAGTAACTCCTTGGCTACTGATTATGAAGTCATTTTGTCAAGGCTGAGTACGTACAGATTGCTGGGGTATTGCCTCTAAGCAGTAAAATGTCCGTCTGCAGAAGGGGTGCTGACAAGTTGCCAGCTGCTCCAAGCTGACAGATCAGAGGAGGAATGGACTGTAATTTCCTCCTGAAGAGGACAGATGATGGCAAGGTTAAATCATGCCTAGGTAGGGAAGTGACAGGAATGTCAGATGTAGATAAGGCAATCTATGTATTGGTATTTACTGTTTTCAATCTGTTTCATCTAAAGAAGTGGCTGCTCTCCAGGGAATGCTGATTTCAAACTGGGAAACTCAGGTCAAACGTGGTGGACAGAAGATTATAAGTGCCCAATGCCAATCCATTTTGACTAAAGAGATTTTGGTTGTAAAGCCACAGAAAGGGGGATACCTCATTTTACACCACAAGTTACTGAACTCTTTGGGGCACGTTCTGCAGGAGGAGATCAAGTAGCTCGAGATTTAGCTCTCCTGCCAGTGTTATCCTACACCAGAGAGGGGCTGGCTGGGATCCTTGTTGAGCCCCTGCCCAAACACAGTTTCCATTGCTGTCACTGCCTTCACCTTAACCTCTGTGGGTCTGACACAGTCAGGGCTCCCCTGTGCTCTTCATGGCAGAGGAACCAACCCTACGCAGACTGCAACTGACTATATTTTCTTTTAAATGGAGAAAGTATTGAAAATTTTTGATAATATTAAGAATATTCAAATAAAACTATTTCTTCTTTTTCCCCATGAACATGAAATGGAAATTATTTTCCATTTCTGTTCTGAATTTACAGCAGTGCCTCTAAAACACTTTTGGAAAACGTGCTCAACCACATGAGAGGATGCAGTTCCTGAGGAGCTGTTCTCTCATTTACATGCAGTTGGATTTCCCAGAAACACAGTTTTCAGTCCTCAGAAAAATAAATCTTTTTTTCTTATGTTAGTAAAGAAAGTATATGCAAACATAAACTAGCAGATTAGAAGTTGAATTGTACAGTCCCAATTTTTAAAATATATTTGTGAGGTAGTAAAATCTTGGCAAGATGCATGTTGCTACTGTCAACAGAAAAAAATCAGCTTTTTGTCTGCCACACTTGCAGGAACACCTGTATTAGTAAATAAGAGGGAACAAGGCACAGCCCCAAGAATCAGTTGGTTTACAGGTTTTAGTAGGTCTCATTAAAAAAAAAAAAAAACACCAAACCCCTGTTTATGATGTGGACGACTGTTTTACTGCTTCATTTATCTGCAGGTCCTGCTGGCCCCTGCCTTCTCGCCGATGAGTGAGCTCCATGTCTGCCCCTGGGCAGGGATTCATACAGCTGGAATGTTGTGTGGGATGCAGGCCCCTAATACTACATGAAAAATCAATGTATTTTCATGCTGAGGCAGGCCAGGCTCAGAATGGTCTTTGGGATGGAGGGAGGAGGCAGGGGCAGGGAAGGGGTGTCAGGTGAATCCTTTAATCCTGTGAAAGCAGGGAGACAGGAGCTGCTGCTGGCACACAGGCAGGAAACCTGGACCTAATGAAACCTGTCACAGCAGCGTGGGGTGGTGGTTCCTGGCTGGTCCCTGAGCAGCCACACACTGGGGTTTGTGGTGGGAGCAGCCGCTGGACTCCCCTGGCTGGGAGCAGGGCGAGGGAGGATCTGCTTGGGATGCTGAAAACCCTGTGCCTCCTCCTTTCACCTGAGCTCACAAGCACTGAAACTCAGTGGGAAACAGGCTGACTTCTGGGTCATTTTATGTGGTCTTGTGTCATACCTGCTTTTAATTTTAAAGACTGATTTCAGTTGTTTAAAGCAGCAGGGTAACTTTGGGATTACAAGGAAAGTACAGGTGCTTTATCATGTGATATATTCACATAGATACAACTAGATTAACCTTATAGATTGCATGATTTTGAGAAATTGTCCTCCAGGTACAAGCCTAGAATGAAAGAAAATGACAAAGTGGAGCTCATGCCTCAGGGACCACTCTTAGCCTCAGTCAGACTGGACTCATGATATATCAAAAGTCTCCTGGAGCCAAGGAGTGTCTTTTCGGCTCACAGAAAAAGCAGAGTATGCCAAACAGCTTGGTGATTCTTTTAGTATTTTTTCCACTGGGAATGCCCTATGAGCCCTAAGGTATACAGAAGGAATTTGGAGAACTGCTCAGAGCCCTGCCTATGGATGAGCACAGCCTGCATGCCCTGTAACGCTGCAGTGCTCGTGTGCAACTCTGCCATGGCCACCAAAGGTAAAAATGCAGCAGGCTACCAAAGGTACAAATGAACTGAAAGATTGTCCTTCCACCTTGAAAACTGAAAGTTTCACCTGTCCACTCAAGCATTACGAATTTTCATTCACTGTTGTTGGCTGGCAGAAGGAAGCCCATTATTCACCTGTTAACTTTTCTAGGCAAACCCATTTTTAATGTGTAAAATTACATGCACAAATGCTGGCAGTGTTGGGGGCCAGGTTGAGCGGGGCATGGAGCAGTCTGGTCTAGTGGGAGATGTCCCTGCTTGAGACTAGATGTTCTTAAGGGTCCATTCCAACCCCTTAACATTCTATGATTTTATGGTATACAAAATAAAGTTATTGTATGGATTTATAAGCACACAAAATAGCCTGAAATGACATTTAGGTAATGAATAGCCAGGTTTTATGGGCAAACACTTCAGAGAACTGTGCTGAGGACTGTGCTGTTCAATGTGTTCACAGACAACCTGGGGAAGAGCTGAAGTTTTCTAATTATAAAGATTAATTATTTTTAGTAAAAAGAAAGGTGAGAAGACTTAAAGATTAGTTCATGATATTTTGTCTGGATTATAAAATTGCAGAGGAAAATCAGTGTTGATAAATGCAAAATAATGTTTGTGAGAGAAACAACTATAACTTAATAGATAAAATAATGAGAGCTAAACCAGCTGTTACCATTCATGTAGCTCTTGACATTAAAAAAGATATTTAGATGACTATATTTGCTTAATGTTTAGAAAGAATAACAAAAAAAAAAAAGAAGGAAAAGGCAATTTCTTCCCTACTCTGGAAGCAAATATCTATCAGTATAAAAGCAAAAAAAAAACCCCACAAAATAGGGATATTGCATACAGGAGTATCAGCAGCATGTCCCTTATAATATTTACATTAATAATGGATCTCTGAATCTAAAATCTATGGAGAATTTGCACCTGGGGCTTTCTTACAGACATGGATACTGGAAACACTTGAATGGAAAGGGGCCCACTAGACAGAGAGTTTAGCCATCCAGGAAAAGATGATTTGACAAGAATGAGCAGCAGCCCTCATCCCACACATCACACAGCACAGCACGAGCAGTGCTTGTGATCCTATGGCACAAATGTAGGGGAAAAGTGCTGTTAAAGGCAGTAATAGGTTTCCTTGTCCTTAAAACAGTTGAGAGCTTTTAAGGAAAAAACATGCAGGTTATCCATGTAATTGCTCTCAAGCTACAGAAAAAGGCAAACTTTCTTTCCTACCCGTCCCAAATCCAGTTTGACATGGGCAAAATTTTCTTCTGGGAAACAATTCTAGTGACCATTTTAATCCTGAGCAAAGGAAGGTTTATGAATTAATCACTTATGAGATTTCTTAGTATCTCTAGGCATGTTAGTGCATCCCTTCATCATCTCTTTCTAGCCATGTTAAGTCTCCAAGCTGAACCTTTCAAGCACAGATTTAATTAATGTCAATATCAATTCAGTACCTGCAACAATCAACAAATGACTGAGAGTCTCAGCATCCCTGTCTTGAGGATACCAGCACAAGGAAAAAGGTCATGAGTTTTAGTTTTTCTAATTCATTAACTTTATATTACATTATGTTATACTTCACACTCCACATTGTCTGGAAATGTTTCAGTACTTCCCTTTTGGCTATAGCTTAGACATATTTTTTCTGTTTTTATATCTATGTTTATTATTGATAAATCTGAATATACACAATATTGTACCACTAATATCCTATTAACTTTATCTTATCTCATTATCTTCAGACATAGACTTGATCAGGATCCAATGCCACCCTCAGAATATTTGCAGTTTAAAATTTACTCAATCAATTTCCCTAAAAAACCACAAAGCCCAAAACCCAAAACATAAAAACAAAATCACCAAAAAAATCTGGGACCTCCCTGCCTTAGTTAGAAAAGAGCTTGGAAACCCTGCAAGTGCTCTGACACTTAAGTGCAGCCTGGCAGCACTGCACCCTTCTTTAAGATAACATAAGTTGCCTCTAGTGCTTCACTGAACTTTGAAAACCACTTGTTGAGACCCTTGTGTCCAGAGTCTGCAGAACTCCATTTCCAAATAACTCATTCCACCATGAATCGTAATCAGAAGAAATTTCTGTAAGGTGGCATTTTTCAACCTTTCAGACATGTAGGTCAGTCAGGCTTATGATTAATATTCTTGCCTAATCATGCTAAAGAGCATTAAATTTTAATTGAATATTTGGATGAGAGTTCAGAGAAGCAAAATCTCTATTGACAAGAGTGCACAGTTTCCAATCTGTTGCTACAATTTTTGCCCTTGTGCCCAGCTTTAAAATATTTTATACACATATTTGTGGCTTTAGCATTTGACAGATCCAAACAGTGACAGTGAAGCAAGACTGGGTGAAGGTAAAGTGATGTGGAACAATTACCTAAAGCAAAGGACTTACAAGAAAGATGGAGAGGGACTCGTTACAAGGGTGTGCAACAACAGGACGAGGGGCAAGGGCTTCATACTGAGGGTGGGCCTGCATTAGATAATAGGAAAAAAAAATTCCTATCTTGTGAGGGTGGGAGGCCCTGGCTCAGGTTGCTCAGAGAAGCTGTGGCTGCCCCTGGATTCGTGGAAGTGCTCAAGGCCAGCTTGGATGGGGTTTGGAGAAACCTGGTCAAGTGGAAGCTGTCCCTGCCCATGGCTGGAATTAGTTGATTTTTTAGGTCCCTTCCAGCCCAAACCATTCTGTGATTCTATAACTTTATTTTGAAAAGTCAAAAACCAAATACTTTTATTTACACATGCTAGGCCCATAATCAACAAGCAAGCATATAGATTAATATGACAACACCTCACAGAGTTTGGCTATACAAAAAGCTCAGATATGTATTTCAAATTCATACAGCACTTACAGCTCTTGCAGGTGCATCTGAGTTAGTTATAAATGAGCTTAGCAAGGGTCATTGCAGATGCATTGCTACAGAAACCTGGGAAGAATTGCTGCCTGCTTATTTGTATAGGGTTCTGGATGGTTTTAAAAATCTATGCCAATGGAAGACACATAGAGAAGTGTTCTTTAATTTTTTTCTTATGCCAATGGCACGTTCTTCATTGTTTGAATACTATTCCAATGCATCATATCTTGAAAATAAATATTCAGATTGTATAGCATTGGAAACAATGATAAACAGGCATGTCAACTAATTAATGTCACTTTCACTGGTGAGGTAAAGGCAGTTTAATTAGGAAGCTAATGTACTTCTTCACCTTGAAGATTATGATTCACTAGTATTATCCTCAAATTAAAAGTTCATATAAATTACCATCAGCTCAGCTCCTTCTCATTGTACTTCAAATTGTCCGAAAGTGTTCCCTTGGGTCTGTTTGTGTGGGAAACTATTGACATTGTTCTTATTTTTATTTTGCAATAAACCAGCATGGCTGGAAATAGGTTAAAAGAATAAAGAAACCATGATGAAAGCAGGCAACTGAAGATTTCAGGATTACATGAAGGAATAAAGACCTGAGGAGAAAATATCAAGCTGGTACGGAAAACGTGGAGTGCTATAATGAACATTTATGAACTTTTTATCTCTGCCTTCAACTATGGGCAGCTATTTTTAACAGATGCTTATTTGCTATGAACAACAGAAAATACCATTTGAAAAATCTACACTGTTGGTAATTTACTAGGAAGTTTTAGCCTGTGATTAATTAGGCTATACCCAAGGGCACTTTATAAAGAGAAAGAAAAGTTGAAAAGACCTCTTATGAGTGCTTCCAGGAGGACTACATACACTAGCTTTGATTCCATCTGAATGTGTAAAAGGTGAAAAATCTTTAAAAACAGATTTCATTAGTCCAGACCTGAGTTCTTCAGGTGCCAAGTTTATAAGGCTGATTTGCTTCCAATGCCAGAAAATAATGCCAGAAAATAGCCATTCCACATAGTCAAAAGATGCAAAGATTTTGTGTCTGTCTGCCAAAAAAGTTGCACATGTGGGACACTGCACATTTATCACTAGAAATGAGTAATTCCTGATAATGGAAGGACCAGAAATAGCAGTGGGACTGTGTCAGCTGGGGGTTTGTGCTGAAGAACTGTAATCACCAAAAGTCTTCATATAGACTAATGACAGGCTTTTGAACCTAGACTAACTTTGTCATAATCAGGGGCTGGAACAGGGTACATTTTACTCATCATGTAATTATATTCTGTACAAGACAAAGCTGAATGAGAAATGAGCCACTTGTTAACTGTGTCATGTGTACGGGGAGCACAAACCTCCCCTTCCTGTGTCTTGGAAATGCTGCTGCTGATCCTGCTGGGGACGAGCAGAAATGCACATTTTGGGCACTGCAGAAATCAGTGTCCCTCGAGGTGGGTTATAACTCCTGGGAATAAGGTGCAGTGTTATACATTCCACTGAGTTGTGGAACACTCTGCAAGTTTTCATGAGGAGCTGGCTGAGGTCCCTGAGTGTGAATCAACTGCCCTACGAAGGGTGAGCGTCTTTGGGCAGCACAGAGGTAACTGAAGGTCACTGTGGTGACACTGGCCACCTCTAATGACTGTGAGAGGTGCACCAAGCTCGTTCTGCTTGGGAGAACCCCAAACCTGCCACAGGTGCAGTCATGATGTGCCACAGACACTGAGGGAGAAGTCACCTCAGCAGTTTGGTGTCATGACTTCTAGCAATACAAGGGCTTGGGACTGAAGAGTATCTTGTTTCAAATGTTTACAGTCAGTGACTGAGCTGCTGTTTGCACTTCAACTCATCAATGAAACGAAATCTTATTTATATGATTTAATAATTAGATGCATTAAATTATTAATGTAAATATAATACCAGGAAAATATAAATAATTAATGATATGCTTATAAATAATTTCTCTTAGTGAAATAGATTGAGAAAATGATTTGTTCTTAATAGTAGACTTATAAATATTTAAAATCAAGTCCCAACAATGTAGTTTACAGACACTAAGAACCTTAATGCCATTAAGCCATTTATACAGTGTCAGATATAGTTATTAAATTTGAAGATAAACTAATGATTTGCTGGACTTAAGCTTTTATTTACTGCCAGGAAGTTATTTTAAATCTGACTTTTGACATTGTTTTATAAATAAGATGTAATTGATTTCTTAAAAAACCCTTTCCTTGAATCAGAGTGTTTGAACACAGATGAACCAGGCAATACTTGAAGCCATAGCAACTGATTTTGAGTTTATGTTTGGTAGCTGATATGACATGCAACTGAAGCCTGAAGCAGGATCTTTATGTTTAGCTAAGCTACGATTAGTGTGATGTAAACTGGGAGAAAATGTGACTTTTTGGTGTATGATCATCCCCAACCACCTAAGATAAATGTCACCAGCATAAATTATGACATCTTGGGACTGTTCTGATTTACTCTTGCTTGTAATGGTGATAGAGCCCGTTCTGACAGCCACCATCATTTATACCCAGGGATGCATTTGACTTTCTGACTTCAAATTTGCTTAAGTGGAAAAATAAGTCAGAACCCCTATAGTAAGGAACACAAAAAGCTGTTGGGGTCAGTTGGATCAGGATCTTCCAAAGTGTCCAAACCACTACAAAGCTGTTGTGAACCAGACCTACTTACAGCTGAAATCAGTTCTATTCTTGTTGCATCTTTAGGGTTTCATAACAGAAATACATTATTTTAGTGAAAAAGTTTACCAGAGAAAATAAATTCTCTTCAAAAGAATTTTCCAACAAACTTTTCATTGTAACTCCTGGATTTGGCAGGTTACTCAGAAACACTTCATGAGACTAATATATTCTGATCAATTCTGAACCCTTTGAATAATTTTTTTTAATGTGATGCAGTTAAAATTCTATAAAATTCTACACAATTTCTATTGGTTTAATTTCTGTTGGTTCTATAGGTCACTTCCATGATAAATGGGATCTTTTTAAAATTACCAGGTGGTAGAACAAAATATCACGCTGATTACTTTGCATTATTGATGAGCATGTAAAACTTGATAATCATGTTGGTTTAATTGGTCAATCAGAAAAACATTTTTATTATAATTCCAGAATTTCCAAGCCACAGAAGGGTGAGGTTTGTGCTCCCTGCTACACACGGTGACAGTTAACAAGTGGCTCATTTCTCATTCAGCTTTGTCTTGTACAGAATATAATTACATGATGAGTAAAATGTACCCTGTTCCAGCCCCTGATTATGACAAAGTTAGTCTAGGTTCAAAAGCCTGTCATTGAAATGGCAGTGTTTTCTCTTTATTGAGGTATTATTTTGTGCTGGCTGCTGGCACTGGGAGAGCACTGCCATTGCACTACTTTGGGGCTGTGTGTCACATCAATGTCAACATTTACCCCTTGGGTGACCCTGTAAAGGCCTTGGGTGATCCTGTATTTAATTCTTAGCAGAAAAATTAAGAAACTGTGGGATAACAACAATTTATTTTGAATTGAAAAGCATCCAAGTGCATTTAAACCAGAAAATAGTCTCATTGTTTCTTTTTAGGTTGTAAATGCCTCTGAAGCACATAATTGTAAGATATCACAGGGCAGTTTGGTTGTTTGTTTGTTTGGTTGGCTGCTTTTTTGGTTTTTTGTTTTTTGTTTTTGTTTTTTTTTTTTTTTGGTTGGTTGGTTGGTTGGTTGGGTTGGATTTGTTTGTTTTTTGGTTTTTTTTTTGGTTTTTTTTTGGTGAAAATATATTAAAGAACACCTTTGACAGAGTTTTCAAGAGTCAGATTCATGTATTCTAGCCAGCTGCCCCAAGAAGATGCATAAATGCCATAATGTCTTCAAGAAGCAGCACAGAATATCCCACCTGAAATAGTTGTGCCTCACCTCTGTGCAATAGAAATGAAGTATTTCCTATTTGACTGTTTGGGCCTCCCTTACCAGTCACAGTGGGCAGATGAGGACTAAGGCATTTATGATGAAAAATTAGGTCCATTATACTAAAGGATTTTAAATTCATCTGATTTATCCAGCAATATATGTACAGTTTTTTAGCACACTGTTTTCTCAGCACATTATAATAATTTAAGATAATTTGGCAAATGCTTATTGAGGGACATTTTTACCTTTTTTAAATGTAACAGCTCTTCCAAAGCTCTCAGAGTCTTTTTTCCTCATTTATTTCACGCCTTTAATTGTTTTTTTCCTGTCCTTGGTCAGTGACCTTATACAAATACAAACTTCACTGAAGCCGGTTTAAGCTATAATGGTATCACAAGTATTATGAACAAAAGTGCAGTGAAAGACTTTCAATATATGTGAAAAGAAGCATATAGGAAAGAGGATCGAAAAAAAAAAAGTGTTCCAGTTTTCCCTATCCTTGAAAACATACCTTAATCTGTTCCAATGTGCACATAGAAAATTCTTAATTAATTTCTCATCTTTTTCTCCCATCTTTACCATTTTCAGTTTGATTTTGCTATTGGGCAGTAGGATATTCAGGAATGAGCCTTACAGCCTGCTCCATTTTCCTCAAATAAGAGAAATGCTTTCTGTGTAGTTTGGTGGCTGCACTTTCTGAGCCACCACCGTGCCCACCGGAGCACTTTCTATTTATAACAAATAGGTGCCTTCCTTCAGAAGTGCAGTAGAAGCACTTGATTTTGTTTCTATTTCCTTGGAAAGCCCATCTCCTTTGCTGAGTGTCATCATCTATTGGATCCCATCATCCCAGATCTTTCTCCTGCCCTACCTTGGCTCCCATTCCACCTTCTAAACTCATGAACTCTGTCAAAGATTTGAAGAGAATATTTACAAGTCATGCTGCATAAACAGAGAGATAAACAGATTTTTGCTTTAAGTACAAATCCCTAGATATTTCAGTGCCAGGTAAGTGAACACTTCAGGATATGTCCAGAAAACTTGGACAGCAGCAGTAGATATTACAAACCCTATTTACCATTATTTAACCCTTACCAAAATGAATCTTTCTCTACAATGCATGAGCACTGCCCAGGTAATAAATTCTTCTGAAATCTATTTTGGGAAGAGAATACCTCTAGCAACAACCAAGAACCAGGCTGTCTTAAACACAATGTTCCATTGAATTTGAACATCCAGGTACAGAAAAACAGTCACTTTTGATTTCAAACTTGATCCTTATAGTCATTAATGCAGCTGCATAACATAACACCATGGTGTGAAGACAAAAACCACAGTCTGATTTTCTAATTTCAACTCAAGAGTGTCAGTATTCTGGGACCACTCCATTGTACATCAGTCTAACATCAGTCTAACATCAGCCCATAGTCTGACACGTTGCAAATTTGATATGAGCTCCTATTTCACAGCAGAAATTTCCATGTAACCTGGCGTGTAAGTTTAAATCAATATATTTGCTACAAACAAGGTTCCACATTTGCTTTGCAGATTTTTCTGACTCCTAGGAAAAGCTTTGAGCTAAGCGAGAGAAAAATGCCATTATGCCACAGTATGAGTGTTTAAAAGGGCGTTATTCTAGCAGCAACAGGTGGATATAACTAGGAAAATTCTCCTGGGTAAACAAAATATCTGAAAAATGTCAAAACCTCTTTAGGAATGCTCTTTATGACTTTAATAAAAGTATCTGGCCATGTATCATTTTGTTTGTGTATAATAGCCTCCCATACAGCCTAAAATAGGAATATGAACTCTTGAATCTTGGAAATCTCTGTCTAGTTTTCAAATGCCAAGTGATTCCTTATGTAATCTGAGACACAATTTACAACAGAGATTTGACTTCTGACAATTGATCCCCTTTCCAGCTGCACCATCTGTAGGTTAGGAATTTCACTGATAACATTCTCCCCCATACTCATTGATATCTTCAGGGTATAATTATATTTTGTGAGGTTTTGAAATTCTTTAAAGCCGTAGGATTACATTGGAGCCACACTGAATAAACAGTTACTTTAGATTAATTTTACCAACTGCTGATCCACTCCAATTGCTGTATTTTAAGAGGCCCAAACACTGTTCAGAGGGATTTTTTGAAAAAAAATTTCTTCTGCTGGTGAAATTATGTAAAAATAAAGAGCTTTGAAGTTAAAAGTTGCTTAATAAATATATTCCATGCTGTGCGTGCTTCTTTTACATAAGTATTTAGGAATGTATTTTAGAAAAGTCTTCTAATTGCTAGAGCAACCACCAAAACTATTTTATTAGCATTAAGGCAAACAGCATGAGCAATATGATGCTCTTTACTAACCTTGTCTTGATTTTCAGTCATTTTGATATGGGAGTAATTGCTTTCTTCACTCACTTCACCAGCGAAGGAGCTCTTTTGTAGGCATGGCATTACCTATGAGTTAAGGAGGGGAGGGTAACACCAAACTGGCATTTTGTGTAACCTACCCCTCGTTCCTCTGGTAGCCACAACCAGTCCTTTGAGTTAAATATTGCTCTGGATCTGCAAGGACAACTCAAAGCAATAAGGGTCAAAGGATGTATTTTTCACATTATCAAACCATGCAAAAAGTTTGTATTTATTTGCACCTTCAGACTCTGCAACTGTAATATTTGAAATTAAGCACAGTTACTGATATCTGCCAAGCTGTACTTCTGCAAGGCTGTTGGCCAGTGCTGGTCAAAGGCCACAGCACAAAGGCCCCTGGTTAAGCGAGAGCTGTAAAACTTAACATCCACTTATTCAAACAATAAGAATTAAGGAATTAGATCAAACTATGTCTATTGAAATGCATCTATGATTAATAATGTGAGAAGGAATCTGTTTATATAAAAAAACCTAGTAAGACAGAGTCATAAGGGCATGTAAGCATAAATTAACACAAGAAAAAACACTTAGTGAAACATGCTCAGTTAATGGGCCTTCAATACACTAAGTGTATATTTTCACTCTTGTCCACTGTTGTTTGGGTTGGAAATCTATGAATCTCAGCTTGATTTTCTACTCTCATTTTCTAGCTGAAAAAACCTCAAGGAGACAGAAAGTTTAAATGCAGAACACTGAAGCCATGGATGATGTGACTGGTAAAACTGAGCGTGCTCTTATTTTGGTAATTTAGGAATTCAACGCATTTGAGTTTGGAGCTCCTGTGACAAGGTGTTTGACTATTAAATATCTGAAACCTACTGAAAACTATAATGTAACGTCTATTTATGATATATTGATGAATTCTTAATATGGATCTGCCTATAAAATTTTTAAAAAGTCATACTTTTAAAGAGAAGGGTTGTAGATGGCACAGAAGGAATGGAAGATATTTATTTCTTTTTCTGACTCTCAGACTTCAGTCAGTAGCAACACCGAATGAGAGTCTCCCACATTTTTTTTTAAAAATGGTTAAAGCTTGCCCATAAATGTTTGCTTGCAGGAACTACACATTAATTAATTTGCTGAGGTAGATATTTGGTTTTAATTCTGGTGAAATAGCAACATAGTTGAAAATGCTATTTAGCTCCCAAAGGTGTGAATTTTGATTACATAATATGTTTCCTTAGAAGTTTGTTTTACACTAAAAGCTGAAAACAACTATGTTTTATTTCAACACGTTTAAAACTTTCAGTACGTTTAAAATTGTTTATTGTTCAGTGTATAAAGAGAATGAAAAGTAGCACACATGAGTTTTAGAATGACATAAATGTCATTATGACCTTCATGGATTTTCATATAGCCTAAGTAATCCCTATAAACCAAACTGATTCAAATGCACATCTTCAATCATTTCACTGCTGTTTTGCCTTCTGCTGCAGTTTTATAAAACACTTTTGAATACATTTGTTAAAAGAAAAAAAAAAACCACAAAAACCTAAAAAACACAAAACAAATCAACAAACCACCCTTGAAAAAACCAGTTGATGCCGTTAAAGCTGTAAAGCTAAAAATCAGAGAACTTGTCAAGGAGACCTGCTCAGATACTGACAGGCAGCAGTATTCCGGGCTTCTGTTGTTTTAATTATATTGTATCCTTGCTTTTTGCACCACTTTAGTTAAGGTTGTGTCAGCATTTCTGTTATAAATCCCTGTTCCCCGGGGCTTTATAACTCATTGTTAAAAATTCCCTAAAGGCTGCATCTTGGCACGCAAGATTTCATCCGACAAGTGGAAAGTTATCTCTCTATGTATAAATAGGGGTTTGGAGATATAGGAGTTTTCATATAAGCGTTGAATCACACCATTTCAAAAAGCAAAGGAAGAAAAGTTTTGTAATTTCATATATTTTTCTCTTTTATGAACAGAAAGCCAAAATAGCTTCCTCTTAATTAAACTTCTGCATCTGTCAATTATTTTATTTTTTGAAGGAAAATATAGAAGTAAATAAACAGGTAAGTTGACTCATAATGCAATTTTCTACACACATGGTCTATGTTTTGCTATGAAAATGTCAAACATATGTTCTATCTATATATAGTGCACCCTGCTAATAAAAAGAAGTTTTGATCAAATTTATAGTGCCAGATTTTGGAGGCGGGAGAAGTTTTGTGTCAGATGAAAATTAGGATTTTCAAAGTCTTAAGAATGTGCACAATACCAAGTCTAAGCTGAAAAATGAGGAGAAGGAGAGATTTCTAGCACACCTGATTCAAAGTGATGGTTAAAAAAAAAGGATGAAAAGCCCACATACAGAAGCTTTAGTCTGAGCAACAATACAGCAGGAGGTACAGTGGGACTAGATTCTGCAGGTATTGTCAATCACAATCTATGGAATGTGCTTATGGAGCTGACTGTGCTTTGCAGACCCTTTCACCATGTGTTTTCAGCTGCAGATACTCCTACTGCTTCATCTAAAAATTAGAGCAGAAAAATGATTTACAAAATAACCAGCATTCACTCATCTGGGTGCTGCAAGCCCAATCTTACAGTGCAGTTCAGACCCGCAAATGAATGTTGTAAAATATACTGGTCACACACAAACATGCAGTAATATAGTATTTAATGAATATTTACAGCTCAAATTAAATTTTAAACTGGCAGTCAAAATATGCTTTATTATTTGCTACAGCTATCAGCAGTTTCTCAGTTTGTGAGCAGACAGATCAGAGCCTTATGTTTATATAAGGACGAGAACCTCATAAAACTTCATACTCAACCTCTCCTTCACATCATGCTGTATAATTCTAGAATATTAATATTTTAAACATGAAATTTACATTTTTTTGGTAACAAAATTGAGCTACTGGAAAGGAGATGAGACTTTCACTCTTGTCTGGGCAAAACACTCCAGAGAGTGCTCAGGAATCCTTCCACCATCCTTTCCTCTGTGTACGTTATACCCTGTTTGCTCCCATACTTAAATATGCCAGAAAGCTGACGTAAAAATACGGTTTTAAAAACACATATCTGTTTGATTGGAGTAAGAGCTGGAAAGCTTAATTTTTTGGTTCTTTTAAGTAATTCAGTTTGATCTAAGTTAGTTTCAAAGCTCTACTCAGTAGTAATACTCAGAATCTATATTCAGCACTCTATGTACAGGCTAAGGAAGGACTAAAATGAAAGCTCTGCTCTCCTATTCACAGCTCATGCTCTCCAGCTGTTCCCTGACTCCATTTTACTGCTCATGTCACAGGTTTACTGTGAGCTGTGCAAAATCCACCTTTGCAATTAACAACACAGCGACAACAGTGCCAATAGAGTGACCATCTTTGTGTCCTTAAGTCAGACAAGAAGTAGTACAAAATATTATTTTATAAGGGGAAAAAACTAATTAATAGAAAAAGCTAATGATAAGAATTATAATTACTATTCACTACAGATGCAATTATAATGAGATAACTTCCAATTACAGCAGCAGTGGTGAAGTAGAAGAATAATGACAATTAGTTCTTCTCTTTGCTGCCTGAAGACTGTTATTATTTAATATCCTGTGGGGCAAGACAGCATGGGTAGCCATGAAATCTGAAACAAGTATGAAAAAGGACAAATACATTAATTTCCTAGGAGTTTGAGAGATGTTGTTTTTTCCTGGTGACTGACTGTCAATCAGCCAGCATCACTCCAAGTAATATTTGAAACTTGCTTCCCCATTACACCTTGCAAACTCTTGTTTCATTTGCTGTTGACCTTATCTACATCTTAATGTGTAATGCACAAAACTCTCTGCCACGTGCCTTGTTTACACAGCTTCTAATATATGAAAGCCAGCCTCAATCTGTAACAAAGGCAAGAAAAAGGAGTGTCATCTTCAACAGGGAAATAAGGAGGTGCAATGCTTCTATTGTGCAGAAACTCACGAGGACCTTCTATACCTTGAGAAACAGAATGGAAGATAAGCTTGCTATTGTTGGAGGTAGCCAAGGGTATTTTGGCATTAGGTACAAATTTTAAGAGTAATATATTCCTAGGGAAGATATCACATACAGACTGCAAATTTTGACAAATGCTAAATTTACACTTTAAATGTCAACTTTTGAGTGGCATATTCCAGACAACATCCAGCCTTTGGGGATCAATGAAATGGCCAAGCAATAGACAGCTCTCTTTCCTGAGCTACAGGATGTGCAGCAGAGATGCTATGTGTAGATGGGGAACACTGAATTTTTAGCACATTTCAGTATCCCCAGTTGTGGTGAGTAGCAGCCGTGTTCTGGAAATGGATGCCACCATCTTTCCCTGGAGGATGTACATGCCTACCTCCTCGTATGGCAGGGTGGGTGACAGATGGTGGGCTCGGGAGGATTACAGCTCCCTTAGAACAAAACCAGATTGGGCGTGGACAGAACTGACTGAAATGTTTTAGTGCCATCTGCCAATGGAGAGGAGAAACCGACTGGTCTACCTCTGCCAGCCTTTTGCAGTTCTCCCACTGTCCCTCTCCCACCTGCAGAGACACTGAGCCTCCTCCCTGCCTCCCCTGTGTCCCACTGCACCAGCGCAGCTCTCACCCATGACCCCATGGTCTGCAATCCTAATCCTGCAGCTGGAGCTTAATGGTCAGCAGAGATGTTTTCAAAATACACCCTTCAACTTTTCCTCACCACTACTTTCCTGCATATGTGAAATGTGAGGGGGTTTTAGGGTGCTGTCAGTGGATACAGGCTCAGGACAGAGCATGGCAGTTGCGACACAAACACACATATCAGTGCCACAAAGGGACATCTGTGGATCACTCAGGGTGCCTGGCTATATCAATATAATATATGCCCCTGGATGCTTTTGCTACCTGAATGTGTATTCCAAGAATTATGAGAAGAATTACATTTTTATGCAAAGAAAAAGCAATAAAGAATTTGAGTATTTCTGAGTAGGAAAAAGAGCCACGTAAATACACATAAGGATGAGGAGAATTTGCAGAGAAATTTGAGTGTTTTAAATATGTCTGCCTCCATAAATGTAACTATTCATGTAAATGAAAGAAACTGGTAAAGAAGACCTCAGAATGTATTTAGATTTCAGATTTCTTACAGCACTGTGCCACTGTCTACCTGTTAAAGCTGTGCATGTCACACATGATTCCACCTATGTGTTCAGGACCATATCTGCTGAAAATAGTAAAGGAAAAGGGTGTGCACTCTGGGCTCACAGGAGGATATGGGCAGAAGGAAGAGGAAACATCAACACTGCTCTGCAATACACAAGTAGAATCCCCCGAATTGCTCTATTTATTTTGTGGAAAAGTATGATGATACTACCATGGATTTTCTTAGCACAATGGGTGGGTAATAAACAAAATTACTCTTCCATTGCCTTCCTGTGACCATGGTCTAGATCAGTGGGAATACTCCACCTTGCTAAAGCTCTACATGCTGCCATGCTCTGGGCATGGCATGGATCATTCTCCTTTGAACTGAATGTCACCAGTTCACCCAGCAGGACACTGCGGCTCTGCACTAATCCCAGCACAGCTTTATTCTGACACAAGTAGGCAATAAATTAAATGAACTGCATTGTGTACATGCAGCATCTGTGCCTGCCTAGACATGACTTTACCTGATTGAAAGTGAGCTCTGGGATCAAGTTCCACAAATGGTTGAATCTTTACATCTCACCATGTGTTAAGTGTGTCCAGATGGCAGGTGATACACTACTATTAACAATCCACTTTCCCTTCCCTGAAGTGTCTTTGTGGTACATTGCTGATGTTATTTTAAAGATAGAGGTGATTGAATATGCAAAATATTTTAAAATAATCCTTGTGAGAGAAATGGAATGCATTCATGTGCTTTAAATAGATACATACACACACGGTGTATTTTGCAGTGCTGCCAACATAGTCATTGTCCATTTACAGAGAGAAAAAGTCAGAGATAAACAGAGTTATAATAGGAGCATACTGATTTGAACACTTTGTGTTGGCGCTTAGACTTACTCAAAGCCATTCTTTTAGCAGCCTGCAGAAACAGATCCCAGACTTTTCAGCCAGGTTTTGAGATGCTCCCCTCAGAAAAGTGATGCACATTTGAAGTTATTTGTCACAAAACTCAAAGTTTGTTCATCCAGCATAGATGTCATTTCAGTGTAAAGGCAAGTAAAAATTATTGCCCCCACTGCATTTCCACTGGGTAGTTCGGGTATCACAGGTCAGTTATTAAGGATCCTGGGATGGCTATTTAATCTTTAACACAAATATATTTAGTACAGGTGTTTCTGTAACTGTGAAAAACTGGAAAATCTGTAGAGTTTATTGTCCTTTAAGCTCACACTTCTGCACGATGCGCTGTAGTGGCCTAATGTTAACATGCTGGGCTGCAGTACCAAAGATTACAGGGTCAGGATCTCCTTGGGATTCTTTTCTTACTCTGTCTCTTTATCCACATGCATTTTCTCATTTCATCTTTTGTAAAATAAGTGTATTTAGGAGGAAGAGACAGCAGGTTTTTTACAGAAGTTAATTTAGATGCTTAGGGTAGGTCTACAAAAGCAAGAAAACAAACAAAAGAACTTGGAACATGAGTAGTTGTGGAATGCTTCACTTTTTTGAGCTTGCATGTTTTTTTCTGAAATAGACTTATATGGTGAAAATTTAAAAGTGCAATTTATACCCATTCTTTTGGTTATTCAGCTTGTGTGTAATCCTTGCTTCTCCATTTTATCATCCTGTCAGATTTTCCCAGAGATTCCAACAAGGTAAAAATGAAACACAGTGTATCTAATACTCTTAATATACATAAACTGGCAGCTGGAAATCTTTTTCCCCCAGCCATGGCCAAAGGGGCAGAGGTGATTAGGGAAGACCCACTGATGCCTGAGCTGCCTAGTGTCTATTTTCTTGTGTCTTTTGGGGCAATTACCCAAAAGCCTGTGCATTGGTGAGCTCTTTGATCAGACAAGAAGTGTATAGTCCAGGCAACTGTTGATAAATAGGAGAATATTCCTCTAACAGCATTTGGCAGAGTGGCACTGGCAGTGTGAATCAGGTGTGGTTCATGATATGACCAAAGCAAAAAGGGGAGAGTTGTGAAGCTGCTGCAGTGTCCCAGGGCACAGCCAGCCACACTCCATCCCCTCACCTGCAGCTGCATTTGCTCCATTTCTCCTCTGCATCTACTGCTCCATCACCTGCATTGTTACTGCTGCAGGAACTGCTTACACAACAACAATATCCAACAACTTTTTCCTTCATTTCCTGTCATTGTCATATTTTCTGAAAAATCCCTTCACCAGGATTTCTTCTCCTGGGAAGCTGAGAACCCCCAGAGAAGAATCAAAACAATATCTGATTGCTTCTCCTTGTGTTTTTCCACTGCTTTGGAATGTGGTCTGGACACTGTTTACCAACAGGTGGTTGTTTGATTGGTTTCATGTGAATTGTTTTTACTTAATGACCAATCACCATCAGCTGTGTCAGACTCTGAGGAATCAGTCACAGGTTTTTATCATTCATTCTTGTTAAGCCTTCTGATGTATCCTTTTCTCTATATAGCATTCTTTAATTTAATATAATATCATAATATAATAAATCAGCCTTCTGAGAACATGGAGTCAGATTCATCTCTTCCCTCGTCCTGGGGATCCTCACAAAGACCACAATTTCCTCTTTTTTAACTCTACACCATTCCCACTGCTCCTAACAAGAGACAAGCTCCTCACCTCACTCTGTTCCTGGGAGTTCAGCATTTCCAGGTACTGCCCTTCCCCTTAGGGTAACGCTCTGGCTGCACTTGCAGGTGTTTAGTGCACTTGTCCCCTCAATGCCACCTTATAGAGACAAACATCACAGCCCCAGTCAATAGCTATCCTCAGGGAGCCTTTTGTAGAATTGTGTTCAGAAAAAGTACGTAGAACTTAACCACAGATCTCAACAAGGAGGCACGGTTCTCAAGTTTTATTGATTGAAAAAATAATATATAAAGCCACATGAAAATGCAGGTTGTAGGGCAAAGGAAGTTATGTAAAAATCAGGCACTTAACAGGTTGAGTTTCCTAATTTGAATTCAGATAATGACAGTTCTGTTTTTTTTTTTTTTTTAAATAAAACTCTCATTAAAAGACATGTTGCAAAAGGTGCTCCCCTCCACCCAGGACTCAAATAGTAGTTGACAATACAGGTCTCTATCTAGCTATCATCTATCTACCTATCTATCATCTATCTATCTATCTATCTATCTATCTATCATTTCTAGTTTATTTGCTTAACACAAGCAATGGAAAATAAAGTACTGCTTCCTTGAGAAATTTCTTGGCCACGTTGAATGAGAAAAAATTGCTGAAGATGGTTATTTTATTGAGGCAGGCTAATGAATAAAGCTAGTGTATCAAAATATTGATGCTGTATATGTGCTCAAGTATTTCATTGAAATACTGGTTGAGTTTGTCATTCAGGAAGTGGTTAATGCAGCAATGATTGAGTTGCACTGAACTTTCTTTTCTCTCCCACAGAAAAAAGCTCTGTGAGCCAGGGCTGCTGTGTCTGCCTATGGGAGGGATATAATAAAGGTCTAACCTCTTAATTTTGGTGAATTGAAAGAAAATACCCAGATGCAATCAGCTGGTAAAAATTAATACAAACACATTCCTTAATAGAAATGTATTTCCCTTTAAAGAAAGTGGTTTTATTAATTTTGTGTATCTCTATACAATGTGAAGCTGATAAAAAAACATGTTTCATACAGCAAAATATAGGTATAAGCCATGATAGTATTCGATAGATGACTGATAGAATTTCTCTCTTCTCAATCCTGAGTATTCTTCTCATTTGGCATAAAGAGAAGTCTACCTATCTACCCCAAAGCAGCACCAGCATGATAGGCAGGTAGACCTTAATACCCACAGTTGAGCAGCTGCTGCCAAGCCCTCCAGATACACCTTAAACAAAGGGATTTCAGTAACCCACTGCCTGCTTGGGCTGAGGTCACAACACTCAGGAGATTTTTTAAGCTTTGTTTGTGGTTTTTTCTTGTTTGTTGTTTTTTGTTCCAGACAACACTACTGTTTGTGAAATGTTTCCTATTACGGGGAGTCAAGATTTGCAGTAAAATGGTTGCAGAAGTTTCTTGAGAATATAGGTCAGAATTATTATATAAGTACTAAGAAATGACTTGAACCAGGAGAATGAATAACAGTCTCTAAGTATCATTCACACCACTGCACCACAAATCATCATTTCAATCATTATTGCAATTATTCCTGTAACAGCTCTGGAAAGCAGGAAAGAATAATTATTCCTTAGTAACCATAAAGGAGGGAGGAAAAGTGAGAAAAAAGAAAATTAGGCTTGTATAATTTAAATAAAAAGTTCATGTCTGAGTATGAAACAAGAAAAAATTAAAAATGCACATTGTTTTATGCAATATATGCAATATAGAACTATATCACTTCCAAACTGAAATATGCATGAAATATTGAAAGATCAATGTGGAAGCTAAAATATCAAAGCTAATTAAGAAAATTAACAATTTGGTATTTTACTGAAAATGCATGTAATTAGAATTACAGCAGCACGATATGGGCTTGGAGAAAATTGAAATACAACACCAGCATGAGAGTTCTGCACAGAACAGGAAAATTGGCTGTGAGGGAAGAGAAACCAAGTTTACTTTATGATCTTTCCTGTGAGGGGAGGCATGACAAGTGTGCTTCCTTGGCTTTGCTGCTTGTTTTCCTCTACTCTGTGGCACACTGTCAAATCTGAAACGGCCTTAGAATTCAACCAGTCCCTCACTTGGGATAAACAAATGAAATATGTGAAAGAGGATTATTGTGATCATCACCAGAATGATTTTTCCACAAGAAATTGCATAGAAAGGTTTTTCTTCTATGCTTTCAAATTAATCTCTTTTTGCAAATATACAGATACTACCAACTAGATGCTCATAGGTGTGCATAAGTGAGGTATGTAAATGTATTTACTCTGTTACCAAAGATGTACATTTTAATCCCTGTTCCCTCTAGCTTATTCTCTTCAAAAAGGAAAATAATTCCTTTCATTACTGTGAGGGACAAACTGTGTTGGAAAATACCACTTTACCTTTTCAGCCTCGCACTTGACAAGGGTCTTGCAGCCCCTGGTGATGCTGAAGTGCTGCCACAGATGGGCAGTGAACAGTGTGTTTCCTTTCAAAAGCACTGATTTAATTCCCAGAAGATCTTGCTGAAGCACAAAGGACAGTGAAGCAGCAGCTGATGTGAACATGCCTCCATGGTCTCTGTGCTGACTGCCTGGAATGTTCTCATGCCATTTTCAACTGGAGTGTTCTATCAATCCTTTTCTGCTCTATTGAGAAATAATAGTCCCACCTTTAAAAGGCTGGCCCTTGGCCTGGAAAGAAGGGTGGTGCACCACAATAATTATGGACATTTTTTACAGGAGGGTTGGTTTGTCTGTGTGCTTTCATGCTTTGGAGCAGAGGGGCAATGTGACAAACAGCATTTTTTGCTCCAAAGTAAGATGGCTACCCCGTAGTAGAATCAGTTTAAAGAAGATTTTTGTCATTGAACTGGAAAAGAAAAAGATAGGCTTGTCACTTTCCCTCATTTTTTTGTAGAGGAGGAGTATGTTAAAGATTTCAACAGTGATATTCTTAGACAACTTCAATTTCACATGAAAGCATGTTTCTGCCTCCTCTGCCTCTGCTGTACTATATTGATAGGTCTTTGGTTGTGCCTACTGTTGTGAAGAAAATTAGCTCTTTCTCATTTCCACTTCAAAACACTGCCTGGCAGGACCATCCTCTTCCTTACCTCAAATTCATGTAGTTTAGAAAGTGCCTTAGAGGAAGATTCTGGTAAAAGTATGAATACAGTACATGATTTCAGGAAGGAATAAAACCATATCTACATATACATGTATATATTAATGCATATACAAAAATGTACATAAATATATGTGCAAATATACTCATAAATATGTGTGTGTATGTTCCTAAATATGCAAACACGTATTAATATACAACTAAACATACAAACCTCAATGCAATGTACAGATACCCAATTTAATTTTCAATTAACTTGCAATCGGAAGCTTGAGTACTTTGTGTGCTCACACCCACACGAACATTTGTCCTTTTCAGCCAAAACCACAAAGATTTTATGGATATGACTGTAAGAGTAATAAAATTTAAATTAAACAATTATTAGTATCGTCATCAAATTGAAGGATGGGAGGATAATAAGCTGCACATGCTTTGAAAACTCCTTTTCCTTTGCCACTGAGGACATGTCTGCTCTTTACCCAAATGCCAATGATTTGGGGAGGTATGGAAAATTGTGCACAAGGTACTCCCATGCGTTGAAGTGAATATTTCCTGTTTGGCAAGTCCCAGTGGTCAATAAAAAAAAGGCGTTCTATGATTTATTAGCATTCAAACAAACTGTGCACAGATTCTCGCACTCCTTGTGTTGTCTTTAATATTCCACATAGAACAGCACAAGGTTTTCTGCATACAGATGGATTCAAGTGCAAATCTTGCAAACTACACACTTGTTCAAACTACATCATAAGCAGAAGCCATGGCTATCTATTAAATTTATTAAGCAAAAATTATAAAAGAGTAACCAAATAAGAAATATGAGGGAAAACAAAGTTCTATGGAAGTCTTTTTCTAGAAATGACTTTTTACATATCACTTCGGGGTATGTGTCTGAAAAGGAAAAAAACTTTCCTATGGAAAAGTAAAACATAGATTTATTTAATTATTAATTTTTCTAATAAAATCTTTTTAGAGAAGCACTATTCAAAATCTTGAATTGGGGTAAATTATCAGATTCTATGAATGTATAAACCTAAGAGCTTCTTTCTGAATAATAAACATTAACAAATAATCCATCACCTTCCTGCTGTCAGACTGAAGAACTGGACTGGAGTTACAGTCAGGAATTCTAGCTTGCTTTCCAATGCCATATTCTCTTTTAAAGGTAGCAAGCATAAGTTTTAGATCTTAGAGCTCTGATTAGATTTCAAGTAAACTCTCTCCACTGCAGATGAAATAAAAATTCTCAGGTATTCTGATAGTGAAATCCCTACAATTTGCTTCTGAACTTTTCCTTTCAAGCAATGAAACCACATAATTTTCTACCAGGCTTTAAATTTTCCACTCGTTTTCTGTTAATGCTTGCATGGAAAAGAATCCCAGTACAGAGTGGACTTCTAAGTAATTTCTGGTTTTCCAATGATTAACTGAGAAATCAGAGTTTGAATAACCCCAGTCTTTTCATTTGTAACTAATTACTATGTATAGCTGTAAAGACTGTGGGTAAAAAAAGCAGTAAGGCAGGCAAGATGACCTGCTGAAAATATTCTGAATTGTCTTGAAGAAAACTTCTCGTTGCTGTGATTTACCTGTTTGAGTAATAATGTCTAGCAGTGCTGCATAATGTGTGCTCATTTTTGGAAGTTTGAGTGTTTTGGTGAGGAGCAGTTTGGGTAATTGTAGTGCAAAACCACTGGATTCAAAGGCTAAGGGGTGGGGAGCGTGGTGCGTGTTTGCTGTCACCTGTCTGCTCAGTGTAGCTCCCTGGCAAAGAGCTCACTTGGTATCTCAGCCAGCTAAATTGCACTAATCTTTCTCCTTTACACCATTCTGTTACTATTTAATTTTAAAAAGTTCCATTAACCCTCTTAATTGATTAGGAGGGACAGAGACTTCCAGGTAGCTGAGACTCTGGCTGGGCACACCCTTCAGTCACACAGCTCTGTGAGTTCTTTGGCAGGAACAGCAGATCTGTTCCAGAAGAGATGGTCTATGACAATTATCATATGGGCCAGAGCAGAATGTAAGGTTTGATTTCATCACTGTACATACTGTAGAAGAGATTTTCATAGGTAAAACTCCCTTACTGCCTGCACATTGGCAAAAGAACTGGCATTCAGCAAACATAGGTAAATGCAAATACCAAAGCTGGCACATGTAAAAGGTTATGGATGTGCCACAAAAGGCCCTTGATAATGCAGATAAATAAATATTATATATTGTAACTAACATCTTTTATGCAAGCCACCAAGCAAAGTGAAAATGACAATATAAACACATTTCTCAGAATGATCAGCATGATGAGAAGTCTCTTTCATTTAGATAACTTCATTTCTATTTTCTTTTGGCTTTCATAAAGACCATTCATCTGTGAAAAGAGTGAATCATTTCTACAGGTATTTATTGATTTAGGTGGAGACATAGTTATCAGAAAGCTCCAGGCCAAAGAAATTAAAAGTTGAGAAGATGCTGTGTGAGTATTTCCCAGGGCTAATTTACCCCTGCAGAGCAGTGGCTCTGTCACACCTGCAAGAACAGATAATCAGAGGACACTGAGAACAACCAGAATCAGCCCAGGGCCACCAGCCCACGCTGGCACCACCCAGGGCTGTGACCCAAACAGGAGCTGAGAGCAGCAGCTGCTCCTTGCAGATGAAGAACCCAGGAACACACATTTCTACCCCAGGAGGCAAAGAGCACCCAGAGGGTCTTTGCAGGCACCCAGAGGTGCTGTGAGCACAGCAGCAGCAGCTGTGGCCCTGAGCACGGCGTGGGGACTGCCCACAGGCTGGCTGGGCAGGGAATGCAGAGCGCAGAGCTGATGGTTGTGTGGGTGCTTGTCTGCTCATCATAACAGCTTGCTTCCACTAGCACCAGCAGCTGCACCTCCTCCCAGCTCGAGCCCCTATTGAGGAATAATCATAAACATCTTTATTCCTGACCACTTCATGAATGGACTTCAGAATTTCAGAAAGCTGCTCATAGTTCAAGGCAAATAGCTGATTACAAAAAATCAATAATAATAATGATAGAACTTAAAGAACAGCATGTCTTTCATCCACCTAGGCTTTTGCATATGGACAGGGGAAAAGGAACTTGCTTTTTCTGACATACTTGGAATTCCTGAAATTTACACCAATTTGAAGAGGAAATTATGTAATTTAGTTTTTTGAGAAAATGGAAGCCACCTATTTAAGACCTTCTTGGGCTAGTAATAGAAGTTTGTGTGCTGGAAACCTTCTTTGAAATGAACCTGAAACAAGTTAGCTGGCAGGTAGGTTTGTGCTGCAAGGGATTCTGACAGCCTGTCAAAGTTCCACTTTTCTCACATTCAATCAACCTCTCTCTTCTAAAGAAAGCAGAAAATATGTCAAAATGACAGCTGCTGAAGCATAGCAGGAGCAGCAGCCAGCTAACTGCTAGGCCTATTACCTTAGGAAAAAATCAGGGAAAACTTGTGTAAATGGCACACACTGAATAGGCTTATAATTTGTCTGGTCAAGTAATGACTCAATTAAAGGCTAATTAACCCTTCAGCTACTGTTACTAATATCTCCACAACTATTTTTTTATTATTATTATTTTGAGGTTTTGGCTCATATAGCAGCAACAAACTGATTTACAATGGGATTACTTTGCTGGTTCTAATGACTTTCCAAAATTAATTTGCCACAACATTGAGTAGAATTAATTTGAAAGCAAATCCAGCAGTGACAATAATATAATTATATGGGATTTTAAACTGCTATATTATATTGGGTCAATATAATCTTGATGATCTTAAAAGCTGGAGGAGGAAATAACAGTGTTGTTTGTCTGAGGGCTCAGTTACTGCTGATGCTTCTGCTCAGCAGAACTTTCTATGTGCAAAGAGCATCACACCCTCACCCAGCCTGTTCAGGTCACTGGAGGAGATCTGGTTGAGATCTCTGTCCCATTTCCTTCACTTTAGTCCTGGTTTTGCCCGCAGGAAATTCTTTTGGCAATGGCAAGAACCTGGTCTTAGCCTGGAAGGTTTAAATACGTGTTCTGCAAGTATTTCTCTGGTAACTCCGTCTTTATACCTCAGCTAAACCTGACTGGAATCTCAGGACAAAGAAAGGCAATGCTCTGACTGCATGGCTCAATTTCAAAAGTCTTCTGCAAACAACAGAGCTCCTCAAGCTTCTCACAGAAAGGTCATAAAAGCCTTTCTCTGGGAAAATCTTAAGCAACATAAATAGACAGGAGGCTCCTGACTGTAAAGGTGTGTGTGCACACAGGAAGTCTGAGCCAGGGACCAGGCATATGAACGTGGAGCTCCCAAAGATAGAGTTGCAGGGTGGATTTGTCCTAACACCTTTAGCTACAGACTTTACCCTTGACATCTTGTACTTCAAAGTTTGGAAAAGAAAAGGCATTAGGATTTTTTTATGAGTTTGGGAAGCTTTAGATGGACAAGATACACACACTGTAAAATAATACATCTGAAAACAGCAAAATGGTACTGAGAATTATTTGTTAGAGCTGGAAACAGTACATCCCATCTTCCTGTTGTGGGAAAGTATGAGTGATTTATGTTATTTCCACCCCTCTCTTTAGTAGCTTTTAGTGCCTCTAATTGTACATCTTCTAATGCAAAGTAAAAGCAGGCTGTCCTACCACGGAAATCATCTCACACAAAATCCCACCACTTCAATTTATATGGCTTAATCTTTACTCAGCAGATCCTGCTAAAGTTTCAAAGTGCAGAGTGAAGTAAATCTCCTTTAAAGGCTGTAGTCATTCACTTGCTCACTGTGGCTGAGAAACAGCCTTCCATGTGGGATGGGAATCTCTCCTCTGTTACACTAAGCTGGTCTGTAAGGCTCTGAGAGCAAATTCCCTCTAAGTAATTTCTGAAGGAGAGGTTTCCAGCTGTGAGACATGTTTGCTTGTGTTATATGAGCACCCTAATTGTTGCGGTGTGATGTCATGGCTTGCCTCAGTTCCCTTGGTCTCTCCCTGAAATTTCCTTCCCCAGGTGGGTGTCAATCACTTCTCCTTTTCCCCACCCTTGACTCCTGCTGGGCACTGTCTATCAACCCAGAAATTCCAAGGAGAGCATTGAGCAATTGGCAGGTTCAAAGGATGCTCTCCACCCCCTAGGGGGCCATTGGCCCACCCAGGTGTCCCTCTCACCTGAGACCCCCTCCCCCTGTGCCTGGTTGGTGCTCCCTGGGTCCCCTCCCCTGCCCCCTGCCCAGGTAAAAGGACAAGCAGAGCACACAGTCAGGGTTCTGGTGGAAGAGTTGTGATGGGGGATTCTGTTGGAGGGGTCATTGGAGTTGTTGCAAGATTCAGAGGCTGTGCCACCAAAATAAAAATGCTGGATTAAAAACTCTCCATCAGGACCCACTCCTTTCTTCACCTTGCCTTAAAGGAACCTCCAGCTCAGGAAGGCCAGAGGAGTGACCACTCAAAGCGAGCTCCAGCCCGCAGGCACTGGAGCTCGGGGCATGCCTGGACGTGTCCCCACGTGCCCAGTGTGACCACAGGCACTGAACAGCGACTCTGGGGAGAAAACACCACAGGTGCCGCTGTTTGGTCAGCAGCCGAGGCCAGACAGACCAAGGCAGTCCCGTCAGTAATACTGGTACACTCCAATGCCCAATTGCTCCACAAAGAGCATTATCTTCTCATACCCAACCTTTGAGAAAAATTGCAATGATGATGTGGTGATAAAAAGGGGAGTGAGCAACAATCCCAAGAAAATCAAATTCAACAAGCCATTCTTGCTGTAGCTAACTGTGCAGTCTCAGTCACAGCCTTGACTTTCACATACTTCATTTGGAGAGAACAAAAAATTGGGTTCCCTGTATATTACTGTAATAATACATAGTAATGCCCCCACACAACACTTAAACTTGCTTTCCTTAAAACTTCCATCTGTCTTCTAATTTACCTTTTCTTGAGAAAGCAGCAAAACTTTCAATTGATATGAGACATCCATCATTATGTCCCATTTATTTCATTAAGAATGTTTGACAAGCTTAAATTCCAACATTAAAATAATAGCAGAAAAATGGTAAGCTAAAGGACTCCACTTTTGTTCTTTGTTTTTGGGGGGCTTCCTTTTCACATTGTTTGGTGGCAATACAAAAAAATAATTAAAAAAAAAGCCTAAAAAACAAACCAACAAAAACAAAATCCCAAACCAAAGAACTGTCATAATTAAGGTCTCTGCAGAGTCATGGCAGCCCTGAAGGATTTACCTGTAAGAGTTGAGCACTGCTCCTTAATTCCAATTCTCAGACTGTTAAATACAGCTAAGCTCAGTGCAGGATTACAAATTTAGACAGGGAGAGAATACCAGGTCCCTGTTCTTTACAAGTTCTCATATTTTTATTTATTTTTAACATACTTCCCTGTATAGACAATAACTCCTGAGCTATTTCAATCTCTCTGACTCAGTGCCTGTGTCAATCATGAGCCAAACATTTCATACACAAAAGTCTTCACTCCTGATGTGGTGAAAACACACTGAGGGGATTTTGTAAATAGTTATTTACTAGAATCTGCAATTAACACATCTCCTATTAAAACATCATCATTTACTTTCTTTTCAGACTATCTAGGTAGAGCTTCACTGACCTGTCTGGAGACTGAAGATGACAATATACAAAGTGGATACAGCAGAACAGCAACAAAACTGATTTCAGCTTGGTGAAGCCCTGCCCTGAATGATGTGCCCTAGAGCTATTTACTGAGGGAGAGGAAGATGTGGGAGAAAAAGAGAGCATTTCTGTGTAATCAGAAAGCATCAAAAGGTAGGAGAGGATTTATTTAGGATGTGTGAGCTATGTGCAGGCACCAGAAAATGAATTGGAACTTGCATGTGACAAGATTAGCCTCTAATTATGATGTATGGAATTATTTCCTCATAGTCTGTGAGGTACTTGGAAAAAGGGCTTCTGCTGGAGGCTCTTGATGACATCTGATGCTCCTGGGTGAGAAAAGCAAAATCAGAAGTATGATCCTTCCATTATCTTAAGAATACACCAATATATGGTTCTAAACACCCTAAAATATAGCCGTGCTCTGTCCCTCATGCTTTATTTCAGCTCTGCACAGCTCCAGGTTGATGCACACAGTTTGATTATAAAGCAGCCTGTCTCTAGGTGCTGGAGGTGACATGCTCTCTACCTGGGGGATTAACCGAAAGGGAAAGTTGATCTGGATATCCTGGGGAAGCAGAGTTCTATTGACTCCGTGAATCTCCACATTTCACATGCATTAAAACAGGAGTTTTATCCAGCAGGAAAATGAGATCAAGATCTCTCAAGGGACCATGGAAACTCCTGCACCTTATTTGAGCATAAATAACATGATAATCATCATATCCTCCTATAACTGCCTGTACTTAGATTGAAATCAGGAAAAGAAAATGTAATTATAGATTATAGATCTACAGCTTTCAATATATGGACATTTTTGCTAATACTTTCCAATGAGATATTCTGATTCAGATCTAATTAAAAAAAAAATTCTATTTTGGTTGCCATCTTAAAAATAGTGGCTGAAATATATACATTGTTTCTTTCACCATTTTTAGGACTTATTGGCAAAAAAATTACATCATTTTTTAAGGAAAATATGTGACATGATTTAAAAATTGTCATTGGAAAATTTTGAATAAATACCTCAAACCAAAACTGTTTAATTCAAAATTAATGATGCAACATATATACTAAGAGATGTTACTCCTCTCTGCCAAAATCTGATTGTAAGTAACCCACACTTTTAATCGTACATGTTGTGACAGCAAATTAAATATTTCTCCAAACTTAAAATGCTTAATGAGGTCAATCTAAACATGCAAAATATTTACTAAACTTACATTCAATGACTTCATTACAAATACACTCAAATATTTCAGTATCTTTAACTCAAAATGGGATTTACTTTAATGGTTTTCTAAAACTGCAAATGTATTTTTCAGAAAGGTTGGTGCTAAGGTAAGAAACATATTGTCATCTCTTCCAGTATTTCTTTCCTAGAAAAGATATATACTATATTTCCTGTTGAAACTGAAGTCTTTCACAATCAAAATAAGTTAATTTTAACTGACTTATTTCCATGAAGTATGATCAGCAGAGCACAATAACCTGTATTATATGTTGTGCTCTGTAACTATAGACCTGCTCTCAGTGGGAACTTAGAAACCTCACACCAAGAAACTTTCAAAGTTTTCCTTCACCACTGAATTTAATTTACACCTCAACTAAGGGACCAAAAGATATTAATATACTTATTTGCTAAATATATAAAAAAATTACTTCATTCTGTATGGAGCAGAAAATTAAATAACCCTTATGACTTATTAAGGAAAAAATATCTTCTTGTGCCTGTCACTCTGATACACATCAGAGATTTCATGGGATGGTGCCAAGATTTCCTCCTGTATGTGACTGTCAGTTTAGCAGCTACTGCTTAAGATGAAATGTTTTGGTGCATAAAATGATTGGATCTAAGCTTTAATTTGAAAAGCCTTCATCTTCATATGTTGTTATATGTCTGTGAATTAGTGCAGCTTTAATTGTACCAGTATGACAGCTGGGGATCCATGAGAAATCTCTTCTTAGACCAACAGAAAACCAATTCTATTTGAGAGAGAGAGAAAAAAAAAAAATCTATTAACAGACATCTAGTGCTTTCACAGGATTGATTCTTTTATGGAGAGCCGGCACTTTTGGATGACCTGGCAGCAACAAAATCAAGGTGGTCTGTGCTGTTTGACAGTTAGACAATCATTTATTCACACAGCCTGGTAAGCTCTTTTTGAACTCCTGAAGGAGGAGAACTTCAATTAAGACTGAAGAGTAAGTTGTTCCTGATGTTATTAAAGGCAGAATAAAAGCAGGAGAGGCTGCCCACTTCTCCTGTAATCTCAAGTTCTCAAGACATGACTCGCAGCCCTCTTTTTCCAAGCACCACCCATCATGCATCACCCAAAACTCTGTTGCCCCTCCACACTCTGGAGGGCTGGATTCCAACCCCTCCAGCTGAGTGTTTAAGCCATCCCTGCAAGCAGGTGGCACTGCAGTAAAAAGAAGGAGGAAAACAAAGAGGTGTCTGTGTTTTCCACAATGAGCTGTGTTCAGTGAAGTGGGTGGGAAACCTTCAGACTACTTTGTTAAAAAAGAGAGAGACTGCAGAAGTCACAGATCTTCCATCATTTCTCTCCACTCCTTCCTTCCACCTCTGTGTAGTGCAAGTCACCTCCATGAGGTGGACATAATCAGTGGGTGCTCACCAGTGCAGGTGGGTGACATTTGCAAATCTTGTTCTTGTTACCTCGATTTCATATTTTTTCATTGTTCCAATTGTGGCAGAGTTCATTTAGAATGCAAGCTCTGCACTGGCTCCAGCTTTGTGCTGAGCCCTTGCTGTTTGAGTGGCCATGTGATGCTGTTACTGCTGCAATATTAGCACATGAAAATGGCTTTTTGGCAAACAAGTAAATCAGACACAAAGCATGCTACGCACAGACTGTAATTATGGCTGCATACTTTTTCATCATGGAGTGAAAAAATTTAGAACAGTATTTACTGTTGTAATTAAACTGATTCCCCCAAGAACTACAATGAACTTTAGGAGGTGATAAATAAACGCAGCAGCAAGCTGTTCCTTTGAGATTTACACTGTGATGATAAGATCTCATGAGTTCCTGGAGAGAGAAGAAGAAGGTAGGTTCATAATTTATCTTCTTCAGACCTGGTCCAAAACCTATTAGAGTCATTAGAAGTCTTTAAATTGATTTTGCCCAAAGTTCATTCTAAAGTAATTTTATTCTTGAAATACAGGTTTTAATTTTCTAATGTTAAAATTAAGCCAGAAATTGCTTATCATTTCCCTTTGAAATAAAGGGTTTAATATTTACTTGAGATAAAAAATGATTGCAATATTTTTCACACACATTTTCTGTAAAGAAGCAAAAATATTTTATGACCAACAGCAAAGATACTTTTTATAGATCTGCAAAACCAGCATCAAGAAATATTCAAGAGAATTTGAAGTGTATATAACTGGACACAACTTTTTTTTTTAAAAAAAAAAAAAAGTTCACATTTAAACAAGAGGGCAAAAATTCTCCTTTCTGAATGCTTATTTAAAGGTCTATTTCTCTCTTCATGCATGGAGCTGCTATGGTTTTCTCCAAGTAACAGAGAAATGAAACATTCATCAGTGCCTTATAAGCCTGGTAGTACTGTGTGTGACCTTTGGGCTCTTGAAAAGGAGAGGACTGGAATGCAGGGCTGGTTCAGGGCTGGGAGCTCACCCTTTGCTTCCTGTGCCTGTAATGACAATGTTTATTTCACCTGCTGCCCATTTGGGGAAACATTTCAGAAGAGGAAAAATAATCTGTCAGCTTTATGGTTGAAACAAATATGCTGCAAATATACTGCAAATATGGTTGATGCAAATGTGCTGCAAGCATCAAGGTGGCTGCCTACAGGAGGGTGAGAAATAATTTTTATAATATTATTTAATTTGATTGCCAGAGTTGTGTTTCCTAATTCTTTATTCAACTTCTGTATTCAGCATGTCAGAAACTAAATATTTGATGGAATAAGACACATAAACGCCCATCTATTTAGTCTTTAAAAACTAGGCAGTTACTTCTAGTGCAGTGACAAGCAGTTACTCTCCCATTCAATCTCCCTGGAATGAACAGACTAGTTGGACAAGACAGTAATTAATAAGAGAGTAACACACTGGCTTTTTTAAGACACAATGTGAAAAGAATCCCACCTGAAAAACTTATGGGCTAAATTTCTCAGATGAAAGGACAGGTTCCTGTGATCAAAGTCTGAATTTCTAATGAACAGACTTACATTTTTTTACAATAACAATAATAACATAGAGGATTAATTAATCAGCTTTTTCAGCCCTACCTAAATCATTATTTTCTTTCTAATCACAGCAGTTTTAATAGAGCAGAAACAAGAATTTGCACGATTTGGTATTAAATATATTGGCTTTGTTCATTCTGAAGCAACTCATACTTCCTCTAGGGATGTACATTGTCACATTTTTAGTGATTCTACCTATTTTTACTTTAAAAGAAAAAGAGCATCTTTGACAAAGACCTCTGGCAACAAACTCAATGCATCTCACTGTTAGATGTATTCTGATCACAAAGTTTCCTTCTCTCTTGGTGGTGAATATAATAAGTAAGATACACCCCTTGTTGTGTAAATTACAGCTACTGGAACAAAACCAAAAAACTGATATGACAAAAAACATGTTGAAAGCTGCTGTCTGGTGTACCTGATATAAAATTTTAAACTGAAAAAAGAAATCCCCAAAACCAGTGTGGACACAGCTTGCTGTGCCTTGTAAAGTTCTTGCTATTGACTGAAGTTGTTCTTATGTAGGAAGGTTTTATTTTTGTGGAAAATCCAAATCTTATGAGCAGTGTAATGAAAAAAAGAATCAGAAAAGTCAACATCCCTTCTCACTAGCCCTTCATCTTTGATAACAGTGTGGGTCTAATTCTGAGAAACTTGAATGAATAACAGGATTTCTCCTAAACAGTAGCGATGTTAGACAATCTCAATCCAGACCAGAATTTGTACTCCATCTGACATTAACCCGTGGAAAAAGGAAATCCTCTCTCAGGATCATTTTATGCTGTTTTGTAAGCTATAATAGTCAAAAGGATGGATCACATCACAGTGGCTGATTATCTGGAGGTGTGAGGCCACAATAAAAGTGAAATTTTCCTCCTTGAATCCATGCATCTGCATTTAATACAAAGATATAACATGAAATCTAAGGAGGGATTAGTATGCAAGTGGTGAATGTGATGGCCTAGTACAGTTATGATTTAAGCAGATGCCAGAAGAAGGAAGTATGGATCAACACAAATCAAAAGAACTTGAAAAGTTTGCAAATCTCATGCAGCTCAGTTGCATGGATAACTTGACAGCTGGAGATAGTCTTTATTAAAGCTGAGACAAAGAGAGAAACCTGGGAGGAACAAAACCTGAGGGCTGGAGTGTGCAGGAGTGCCTCAGGGTACCCACCCTGGCAGCAATCACTGAAGGAGTGGAGTTGTGCACAACTGCTCACAGCACACCTTTGGCTCCCATAAATTTGTGGCTTAAACAAGAGAATAATTTATCTTTTTATTTACATGGCTGTAATATATACTACTGGTTATTTTTTTGACATTGAAGATGAAAACACTCTAAAGGAGCAATATTTAAGAGACCACAGCATGCTTTGGAGTTCAGGAAGGTAGATCAATGTTTTTCATAGCCTTTAAAATGGAACACAAAGCATAATTAATAAAGACACTGAATGTGCAATAGTTAATGATAGAAAATAGGTCTCCTATAGGACCACATTAGAACTATTACTACTTTTCAACAAAGACAAAGTTTTAAAGTACTCCTTGGCTTTTTTTTTTTGTTTATTCTGTTTCTCAAAACAGCCTCATTTTCAAGAATCATTTCTGCAATTGCTTTCAGCAATTCGTTTTTCTGTACACAGGAAGCAACACCTCTGTCTCTTTTTGCCCTGTACAATGAAAAAAGGCTCTTCAGTCTTTCTCACCACAGTCCCCTTGGCTCAAGGCACTTATGTGCTGTGTAACAGGAAACAGAGAAACTTTGTGAAAGGGCATGTCCAGTAGATGAAGGCCATTTTCTTATGGGTTTTATCCTGTCATGATCTTTTCACAGCTCTTTACTAATAATGCAGCTCATGTTACATCCATCAATATGCCCTATAAGCTATTATAAAGAACTTATTCTGATATTAATAATGTACAGTATAATACTGATAATGCTTTGGATTCCAAAGTGTCCTAAAGCACTTCACTAAACACTGCCCCAACCTGTAAGTGAATCCAGCTCCCATGTACAGCCCTCTGCAAGCAAAGGGTGACAACACCATTTGCAGGGTCAGTTAACATACAAAGGATGTAAAAAAAACCAAATACATGTGGAATGCACCACAGGATCTACGCAGCATGTAGCAGAGCTGATTTCTGAGGCTGCAAGCTGACAGGATAGTCCAGCTTGAGTGAACTGAGGGGAGACAGCCTTGGCCCAGCAGAGAAGGCCAGTGTGAATTCTGCCTCATGGGAACACTGCCTGTAAAGAGCAGCTGCAACAGGGTTTAAAGAACTGAGCATTTGTAGAGAGATAAAATAAGAGGATACACACATAGCACTGAATTGTTAAAATTCCCATTTTCTTGGCTTGTCGCTTCCTAACCCTACTGAACTGGTCTGCCTACCCATCCTGCTTGTCCTGAACAGAAACCTATCAAGCTGATAAATATTATCCTGGGGTGGTTTTTTTTTTTTTTTTTTTTTTTTTGTTTTTTTAGGGGGGTTTTTTTTTTTTTTTTTTTTTTTGTTTGTTTGTTTAGAGGGGGTTTTTTTTGTGTTTTTTTTCCTGTCAATACTTTTTCTTTCATATTCTTAAATTTTTTCTCTTGTATATGCTATACCCAGAAATAATAACACCATAAAAAGAGCCAGAGCTTATATCTGAACCAATCAACACCTCACAGATTTTACAAATAATTCACTTTTTTAATGACATTTTTCTCTTACAATCTAAAATGTAACTGCACAAAGATTTCACATAAATAAAAACTGTAAGTATATGTAGCACTGTATAAAAAATGGCTGTATTTGTAGAGAAGCCCGACAAAACAGATACTTTTGACATTGTATTGTGAGTTGTTATTTAATAATTTAATTGACTAAATGTAAAAGTATCGAGTGATGAATGAGAAAAATCTCCACTGTGTGAGTGGAAAAATGAGTCAGTGGAAGTGGCAAAACTGACAGGCTGCGTTCAGAGGTTAATGCCAATGGGGAGGGTTTTGTCACATTAAAGTTTGGGACACAAACTTTGCAGAACAAGGTATAATGAGGGAAACCTGATTCTGATTTTCTTTATTCCAAAGCAAGAAGTGCCTTACAGAAGTAACTGCACATTTCCACAGGCTGGTCATTTCAGTGGACAAAATAGGCACAAATCAATAATTTATTGTAGAAGTTGTGTCTTCCAAAAGGAGAATTGTATCACTGTGTATTTGTTTTGTTTAAACAGGAGAGTGGAAAAGAGTCACCATATTTTCTGAGAGTTTGTTGGAAGATAGAAAAATGACAAACTGTGAAAGGGCATTTTTTTTTTTCATTAATAATGAAACTGGAGTCCATAATCCAGAGTTTTGAGCCTTTAATTTACAATTTAACTGGCAGCTCAAACATCCGGATAAGACAGAAACTGAAATAACATTTTACCTAAAGGCTTATCTCTTCTATCAGAAAGGGTATGAGGAATTAATTCTAAGTTTATCCTATGAGATCACAGAGGGCAAAGCTAGAGAGATATGCTGGATTAATCCCTCAATATCTTAAAAGCAAAACACATTGGAGAAGCCAATAGACAAGGGGAAAACCCCCAGCATATACTATATTTGGCAAAGGTTACTTGCATTTTGAATATGTCTAGAATTATTTTTTATTCACCCAAATTATATTATTTTTTCATTTCAACTAGATGTATAAAGTAATAAATAGCTCAAATAAAATATTTATTTTTCTGACCTATAGTTAAAAAGTCAGCGTGAGGTCTTAACATCTCTCAACTTGTGTGTGAGAATAAAAGACATAAATCAGGTCCCTTGCCGGAGCAGCACCCAAGCAAAGCCTTGTTGATCATGAGCTTGGTGGTTTGGAGTAAGGGTTGGATGAGATGAACTACTGAGACCACTTCCAACCTAAATTATTTTATGATTCTAGTCATTTACTCAATTTCTCAGCTTAAGCAATAATGTACTTGTTGTTCTTTTATTTCATTGATATTTCCCTCAGTCCAAAGCTGCATTTTGTACAGGAAGGGTAAGGATTCTCTGGTTAATGCTCTGTCCATACAGAGTCAACAGAACAAATCAAAGCTGAGCTGCCATTTAACATTTCTTCAGAACAAACTCCAAAATCAATGATGGATTTTGTTATAGAGTCAAGACTAGTGTGATTTTTGTGTTTAGACAGCAGCTTTTTACATGTGCCTTGTTTGAAAGAGGTTCCTGCAGTATGGATTCATCTGAATGTATTTCACCAATAATTACTTATTGTGAAATTTTACTCTTCTGTTCCTGTTAGAGAAAAAAAAATCTCCTCCCCTTCAAACCTGGTGGTGAAAAAAAGCCCTTCAAGGTCTAAGAACCACCAGTTCTCTGCTACTGAATCTCAGCAATTCTCACAACTTTTTTTTTTTTTTAATCCAGTGGATTTATATACTCTTGTGACAGACTTTATTTAAAAGTTGATAAAAAAGAAAAAAAGCCTATTTTGCATACTGGGAAAAGATATGTTGTCAAACTCTCACATTTCTGCTTGTGGAAATTCTCTGATCACCAAGCAACATAAAATATCTTTCAATGGGCAATTTCAGACTCTGGAAGCAGCTGAACCATGTTAACACTGAATGCATGAAAAATCCAAACATATTTATTCAGCTTGTTTCTCAGTTGAGCAAATTAGCCCAAACTCAAGTCATTGATAATCCAGTAAAGCAAGTTTTTGCACAGAAGTTACCTTATTTATTTGGCAGTTAGAGGAGCCTATAAACACAACTGCTTAAGATGCAGCATCTTATGATTTTTGAGAGATCAGGTAAAGTTGAAAACACACTTGAGTTATTTGATTAGATTTCTTGACTCTTGTATTAGAGGCTTAACACTATCATAAGTGGGAAAGAAATGCTGGTGAAAACCTGGTGTTCTTCCTCAAATAGATAGCCCTGCTTTCCGCACAGTTAACGTGTTCTACTTTTCAGAATCTGTTGATACGTTGACTTTTTGTCAATAGCAAAAATTTAAACAGGAGTAGAAATTAAAAAGATATTATGGCTGTTTTGTTTTTTCCTCCCCAAACAGCTTAATCACATAAAATGGAAAGACTGAGCAGTCCAGCCATTTTCACACTAGATTCATTCAACCCTGATTAATGCAGGTGTTTTGGAAACTGTTACACTGAGAAGATTCACAGCATTCACTGGTTCTCACTCCTCCTTTTAGACTTGGAAGTGTCTGTGAGCACATACCTAGTTTGTGAAATAGAAAAAAAAAATTAAGAAAAGTGGCTGCTTAAGCCGAAAGGTTAATTCTGACACAACTTTATGTCACTATTTGTCTACTAATGAAAAAAACACTTCACAAGAAATGCTTATATACCATAACATAGGGGCAGATTATTCTGGACCACACATATATAACACCTGAGAGTTACCCAGACATAAAATGAGCATTCTGGAATCTGTTTCTTTTATCTGTAGTACAGTTTGCCCCAGCTTGTTCTCTGTCCTGCTTTGAGACAAACACCAAGGAACATCTTGCTTGGTTACACCAAATATGAGGATTTGGGGTATATCTGGTTCCTGGGATGCTGGTAATTACAAGGACTTATTTTAAAATCATGCATCTTTTTGCTTATTTAATGCCTTGATTTTCCAATGAAGCAGTGTGATGTTGAAGTGCTCAGTGTGTCAGTGGCACAGGACGAAGGTCCACATCACGCATTTACTTCATCCACATTATGTAACAACTTTGAATGTAGAGGGATTATGGTATTATTTCAAAACCACACAAGGATTAAAACACTGCTCTGTAGCAGAGTTAATGCTCACACGCAAATAGCTGGGCTTAAAGGCACCCCAGAAGAGAGGCACAATTAAAACTCTGCGAGGGACTGAAAACTCCAGCTAAGCCTGGCAGTGAGCACATCCCCACAGCACACAGCAGCATCCATTCCCTCCAATACCAGCTCCACCACGGCAGAAATGTAGGGGAAAATTACATCACAGCACTGGCCTTGTGTGATTCAGGCAGTGTGGTGACAACATTCCCTGCTGTATGTCACCCACTGCAGGCAGGGGAGCACAGCCACCATCGGGCAGGTGCTGCACAGGCATGTGCACGTTGGCAGGGGACTGCAGTCGGTACAGCCACCTGAGTGCTGACCTACACTACATCTTCACATCAAAAAACTTCATCTTGATACCATTGATACCTTTTTCCTCACATATCACTTGCAGAAAAAAAAAAACCCACCAACAAAAACCCTTTAACTAACATAAAGGTATAGTAGATCCAAGTAACTAATGACAGTGTCTCATAACAATGAAAATTTACCTTTTCCTAGGCTGAAAGATTCACACGTGACTGCTGATATTTTTTCTTGGTCTGCCTAATTTTTTACATGTCCTGACTTAGTTTTCCCGAGCGTGATGTTGTTGGCTTTGGTTTGTTTTTCAATTAAAAACAAGCTACCGGGACTTTTCTTTCTCTGAAAAAAAGCAGAGCCCCACTAAGAGAAAGGCTGGACAGTCTGCACACAAGCAGTTTGAACCAGCCACAATCTTTGCCATTTCTTCACCTCCTGTGGGCTATGGACACAAAAAAATCATTCTGTATTTCAAGCAGGGAGCAGATAATGTTGGATGATTAAACTGTTGCGGGAGCTCCATGGTAAATCTACATGTCCAAAACATGCTGCAGGTGCAGCAGACAAGAAATGTGAAAATGTTAGTGCTGTGTTATCAGAACACCTACAGTACCAACCTCAAGCCCTGCAATCTTCCTTCCTGGCCCAGTGTTTGCCCTGCTCACCTGTGGCCTGGCCCATCCTGCACTGCAGAGCTCAGCTGTGCTGCCTGAGCAGCTCCCATGCAGCAGGAGGAAAAGGAGTGGGATTTGGGCTACACTCCCCATTTCCTGCCCCCAGCTGCTGCTCTCTCCCCTTTTCCTCCCAGAGCATGGCAGAAGAGCAGAGTCACTCTAGATGTGTAGTGAGTGGAAATCTGTGGTGCTTAGGACAGGAACATAGGAAAGGTGAGGTTTTTTTCCCGGTAGCAGAGGAGATGAAAAAATTGTCTACTGTCATTTTCAACTGCAGCTTCTGTTGTTAAACCCATTAATCTTGATCTACAGCAAGATTAAAGTGAAAGGACACCTCAAAAGTGGCCCCTGTTCTTGAGACATGCTATGCCCTTGTCCAGGAAGTTCTGCAGCAACACAGCACTCAGTGTGTAACAGCATTTCTTTTTCAGTACCAGACTGTGGAATTAAAGGTGCTGTTCATTACTCATAATACAGAAGGGCAAATCCTAAGAGACAAGAAGAGGGCTGAACATGGATACAACCCAAATGCTAATGAAAAAAAAAAATCTGCTGGCCAAGACAGATTTTTTTCTTCTTCTTTTTAGAAGGGAGTGCTGGAATGTTGCCACAAACTCCAAAAATGCCTGTGCTGAGGTGTGACTGCCATCAACAAATTAGTCCAACCTTGTCTCTGGAGAAATTGACAGCAAAATTTCTGTTTGTCTTTAGTGGAACAAATTCATTACTGATACAAGTTCATTAATACACTGACTAAAGCTGTCTGAGCAAAGAATGGCTGTGGGGATTCAAAGGAGAAAGCAAAATGGATCAAAACAGATGTAAAATACTGTAACTTTAAAGTACCAAATTAGGTGCATACTTACTCTCCTAGGATTGTACCCTCATTACTGAAAACAATATTTAAATCCATAAGAGAGTGGAAAAGGAAGGATTACTCTGTGTGACACGGAACTAATATTGTCTTTTGAGCTTTTCCCTTTAAAAAAAATTAAGTTGACAGCTCCAGTGTCCCTTTTGCCAAAATTTATGATACAATTTGCTGAATTATATAAAGCTCTAGCAAGAAATGACACATGTGGGATGACTTTTTATTTGAAACTGTGTTTCTTATACCAAGGTTCATCAAGCTGTTTCATATTTACTCCTCTGATTAATGATATGTCAGAATTCTAATTCTAGCACCAATTTATTGCTTGTTGGCAATTGGAGAATGAAATAGCTATGTAGGCAACATGCAATATTGATTTTTATCCATCTTCTTTGAGCTCCAGTAAATGATTCCCAAATGTGCTTTGTTGTTGCAACCTAACTAAATATTACAGTCTTTTTCCTATCATCCAGTAATGCTGTTACTGATGTAGCATATTCCTTAAAGAGCAACAGTCTGGTATGATTTGATATCAGGTGGGCTAAATTATAGGTTTTCTATTTTAAAATTGTTACTATTCAGTTATCTCACAGAGACAGATCACATCTTCCAAAGGTTATTGGATATTTGCACATTTTTGTAAGTGTGCTGAATAAAATAATAATAAAGAATAAGTGTGCTTTCAACCATTTTAATATGAAATTCGGTGTATTTAAGGTTACTCCAAGCAGAAGAGCAGAGATTGGAGATAATGTAAAATTTCCAAAGTTGCCTCATGTATTTTGGAGTTGGATCCATCATAACACCCATCTGACCAGTGATGACTAACCAAGGCAGCCCTGTAGAAGTAAAACAATCCCTTCAAAGTCAGCCTCAGCAACAGGTTTTGCACTTGTATTATCCTGTTCCTTTATATAGATTCAGAGCATGAACTTTTCGGTGAGACAAGGAGAAATTACTATTTGCACTTGAGATAAAATGATTTGAAAGAAAGCCTTCACATCCTTTTTAAAATGAGGAAAGGAAGTTGATCATAATCTTGATTAGGGAAGGGATGAACATTTTAATTGGGAATGATGCAGACATACTCAGAGGAGGGAAAGCAAGACCTTGGTAAAAGGTGTGGTGCACACATGCTGCGTGATGGAAAGGTGCTGCTGTGGCAGGAATTGTTAGACACTGTGTGCAGGAACAGAAGAAATTTGTCTCTATTTCTGGCCAGTACTAAAATTCAACAGATGAAAAAATGTGTTCAGCATTATGTCTAAGATTGTAGTAGCCACATGCTTTGTGTAATTCTAGATCTACTAAGATATGGGAAAAGTAATTTGAAAGGAGAAGTGAAAGATTTAGAATGTATCCACTGCCCATATTTTCTAAACCTTGACTTTCAGTGCTCTTTAAGCAGGCAAATAATGCCTAGGGGGATTTTTTTAAAGCCTCTCTTTCTGGATTTATGTGTCTGTAAGATGTTCAAATCCCAGTGACTACCTGTCTTTGAAAATATGGTTCTTAGCTTCAAGATAATACCAGATGTACCAGCCTTCAAAATTTTCCTCCTCTGGATGCTCTGATGCTTATGTGATACAACTTTTGTACATATTTTCTTCCAACAAAACATTTCAATTTTACTTAAAAAACAGACTTGAGACCATAGAGACACATTTCTGACTGCAGAAGGCTGGGCACACAGCCAGTGCAGAGTGGAATTGTACCTACAACGCAGGTTCAACTTTTCAGGAAAGTAACCTAGGCTTCCTGGCTGCGGGCAAGATAGCTGTGAGCATCAACATGAAGGAATATTCAGAAAGTGACAATAAAAGTGATTATATTTCAAATCCGTGCTGGTTAATGATAAATGTGAGAAGCTGGCCTCACTTCTCAGTTCTCTGAAGCAAGTCCATCCTCTTTTCCATCCCACTCAGGAATGCAGCTTCTAGCCATGATATTTTATGAAAAATCCTTTGCTAGGATTTTTCTCCCATTCTAGCTGAGAAGCCTCAGCCTTCAACAATTAACTAGCTGATGGCTGTGGAATGTGGTCTGGACATTGTTTACCAACAGGTGCATTTTGGATTGGTTCATGTGAGTTGTTTCTACTTAACAACCAATCAAAGATGCAGCAGCATAGGACTCTGAGAGTCATGAGCTTTTGTCCCTTTTCTTTCTAGCCTTCTGATGGATCCTTTTCTCTCTATTCTTTTTAGTATAGTTTTAGTATACATTTTAATATAATATATATCATAATATAATAAATCAGCCTTCTGAAACATGGAGTCAAGAGTCTCATCTCTTCCCTCGTCCTAGCACCCTCGAACACAACCATAGCAGCTGGTTTCTGCAGGCTGCCCTTGTGCTTCCCATGCAGAGCACCTTGTCCTGTTCTGCATGCTAAGATGTCTTCTATTCCACAGCACCTTTCAACCCAGTCCTTATTATCTATAGAGGATATGATAATGTCTTTGGTCTTCAGGAACCTCTCAGCCTTATTCTCTGTGAAAATTAAATGTTAGGGCAGGAGATACCAGCCACCTACATTATGAAGGCATGATGTCACAGCTTATTAGTCTGTTAAGAAGGCCCATTAGATAGTGCAGTGTCTCAGGGTTTTATCCAAGGCACACTGAAATGAATGAAAATTCACATGAATATTCTTACATCTTCCTTAACTGACTCCTTGTAATTGTTTTAAATCCTAAAATTTAAAGCTTAGTTAATAAATAAAAAGTTAAAATTGGAACATTTTCAACAAATCATGACTTACTACAAGTGAAAAAGCTGCAAGTTGAACATTGAAACAGTTTGTTCCTCTGGGTTGTGCCTAGCATTATTTTGTTTGCTTTTCTGGGGATATCTGCACAGCCTCATCTCTCTTCTCATGTCCTCCAGTTGAGTATATCTTTGGTTCTGTGACTTTTGGAACAAAAGTAGAGTACCACGAAGAAAGCAAAATAAAGAAAACCAGCAGATTTCATTTCTATCTTATTGTTACGTTGCACCATGTCATGCAACAAAAGAATGAAAATGAGACAGACAAGAAAACGACAATCCAGGTGGCAGAATTATTTTTTCTCTTTACTTTCAAGAAGAAAACACAGCAGAAAGTCTTATTATTATAGGAAGGTTGAGTGATTTATTAAAAAACTTGTTATCAACACAAGACAGCCTGTTACTGTTGAGCTACATATTCCACACAGCTGAAGTGTGAACAAAATTGGTGAGGCCAATTATAGCAAAAGTCTGATACATACAGACAGCAGAAACATCTCTTGATCAAAGACAAGTTGGCAGAAATATTTTGTGCCTTAGACCTTCACCCATCAGAAGTGGCACGAAGAGATCACAAATGAACGGCTGTAATGTGGTAATAGCATTTTTCATGCTGCTAATGCAACATATTGGGCCTGTTCTTCTGCCAGTACAGGCAATGACCCTGCCTTCAGCCCAAGGAAACGCCCTTTCTGAGTGTCACAACAGCAGCAAATCTGGCCTCTTTTGAGCTCCTACTGATTGTACTTCTTTTGCTGGCTGAGAAGTATGCACAGAGATAAAACCCAAATCATACCACTGACATTTCTTTGTGTCTGTGTCGTTTCTTTAGTTCTGTATGTTGTTTATTTCAGGGCTGGTTTTTGGTTTTTGGCTTTTTTTTCCTAGCAGAAGTCAAATCTCATTTGGCTTATCAGTCTATCAACAAGCACAGATGTTCCCTACAACTTACTGAAAGCTCAAGAGACCTTGAATTTAACATCCACCCTGCAAGTGTGAGAAGCTGGCCTAGTGCCCTGTCTCAGTTCCTTGTAGGAAGGCCATCCTCTTTTGCATCCCACTCTATTAATGCAGATAGTTTTCATAGGCTGTTCAAATTTTATGCTTTCTAGGAAGGAACACTGTAATTTCTTCATAGTAAGAGGTCTTCTTCTAAATCTTTACATCTTGTCCGAGCAAATGATTCTCCTCTTCCCTTATCTTGGTCTCTGGTTTTGTCTTCAAACCCTCTAGTCTTGATTTTGCCTCCTGTACAGCAACCCTGGCTCAAATGTTTAACCCCTGACTGTAACCCTCTGGGGTCCACAAAATCAAGTATTCACAGGAACTCAGACTCTATAGGAACACATTCCCAAAAAAATTCACAATTCTAAATACAATCAATCCTACGGAGCAATTACAAACAATAGAAAGAGCTGTGGACATTACCTGGCTCAAAATGAGGCAAATCCAACAAAGTAGGCCTTAAAAGAGGTTAAAAAAAAATAAAGAAAGAATAGTGTTCTTCAGCATCTAGATCTAGCACCTGAAATTGCCGAAATGACAGGATATATAAAGGTTAGAACAGTGGAATTTCCCAAGAGCAGGGTCTGAATAAATTTTCAGGAAGACAAATGTTTTGCTTCTCCTTAAGCCATAAATTCCTGTTATTCTCAGTGAATCCACAATGTGGTCAACTGGTGGTTGATCCACTCTTTATTGTTTTTATCTCATGATAGAGAGAAAGGGGGGAAACTGAAACCACAACAAAAGCTGTATTAAATGAAGTATGTGGAAAAAATACCAGGAGCAGGGGTCTTTTGGGAATAAAAGCAATCCAATCTTGAATATAGAAAACTATTTGCAATATTTCCCAAAATGAAGTAGGAACAAGGAATCACAGCCATAACCTCATCTTTATTCATCTGCTACTGTGCTATTTCATGGTTCTCCAGAAAAATCACCCAGGAACTACAGCTGTTGTAAAGCATAATTCTTCTGATATGTGTGGTACTCTCAGATAATGCATCCAAAGTCATCTTTACAATGCACTGGGAGATAAAACTTTAAATGAAAAACCCATCTTTTTTTAAAAGGTCTCTCAAGACTATATGTTAATGTTCTTATTTTAGCACTAAGGATAGAAAAAAAATTACAAAAATGGGGTTCAAATCTAGTTTAAAATTAGCTTTCAAGTCACTTTTAAAGATTTGGCCAAAAATGAGTATAATTGTGAATCTGTAAGAGCTAAGAAAAGTTAAAAAAAAGGATACCAGAAACCATAAAAAATCCAACCTGTGGCTTTAAAATATTCCCTCTACTTCACTGCTGTACTTCAAAAAATGCATAAGCAAAAGCCACCAAATGAGAGTAGACATAATTTAAAGCAAGAGTAAGTATCTTTAATTAAGCTCTCTTTAGAATCTCTTTAGAGTTAAAGCTTATAGGATTTAATTCTTTATTGAAAAACAGTAAGAGTGCTTACTCACCATACAGGATTTTTTCAAGTTCTTGCTGACTTAAAAGAAATCTATTACAGATAAAAAGAAGCTTAAATAGCACATATTACATCTTGCTTTTGTTTATATATGGTGAAGAGTATTCAGAGTGGACCACATCTTAGACTTGCACTAATCCTTAAATAATTACTATTCATCTACTCAATGCTGGAAAAACCTCATGGAACACGACTTTGTTCTGCTGGCTTGTCTAATCCGATTCAATTACTTCAGTTCCTTCTCCCAGAGGTCTCACATTTAGAAAATGAGCACTGCACGTCTCCTTATCCTCCTACCATCCCCCCAAAAATGGAAAAGGAAAATTGGAAGGTAAAAGGCAAGAAAGAAAGAAAGAAATTAATTCCAATGGAAATGAACTGTACTTTTTTTTTTTACTATTATTATTTTGGTCCTTTCCCAAATATCAGTCCATCAATAAACATGAGAAACAGCTTGTAACTCACAAAGCCTTCGGCAACTCTGTTGTGATAAAGGCAAATTGGTCTGGTCTACAAATGCTGGAGATGGGAATAAGTTCATAGGTTTGGACCAATTTGAATGGATGGAAATCACAGAAGTCCCTGAAGCTGCAGCAAGCAGAGCTGTACAGCTGGCAGCAGCTTGTCATCTGCATGCAGGAAGCGACAGGAATATTACAAATTTCCTGCCCACAGTGAACTATTCCAATCACCTGTAACGACTTCCCTCGGCAAATGGAACAGTCGCAGAAAACTTGTAACTGCAAGAGGAATTTTTTCCTGTCCCTTCCCTCCTCCTCTTTTCTAATAACAGCCACCTGCCAAGAATTAAAACTTTGATTTCAAAATATCATAGTGCAGTGATTCTTGAACAGAAATTTCATAAAAGTAAAGGGAATGCAATGCAGCAGTAAGAACTACACCATGTATAATCTAACAGATACTGCAGCAGTTGAGACTGTGATCTTCTTGAGATAAAAATGCAGTCTTAATTAAGAAACAAGATTTTCCCTGCAACCAAATGCTACTCAAAACAATTTAGCCTCTCCTTTTGCAATAATTTCCATTCCTGACCTTGCATTACTTTGCAACAAATCAGAATTTTCATTGAGAGACAGTCCTATTATTTCTGTAAATTGTATGAATTTTCCCCACAAGGAATGAAATAATGAAATTAAAGAAGAAAGGCAGTTGTTGTATCTTCCTATTTTACAAGAAAATGCAATTATCACGTACCTGAGAACCTTCTGATTTTAAAATGTTCCCTGTCATTTTTGCACCTTATTTGTACTTGTTAAAAAAATTGTCTTGATTAATTTGCAGTAACAGATTCAATACAGATTTTTCCCTTTCTACTACAGAAGGAACCATTTTATCACTTGTAAATTGTACTTATGCACATGCTTATTAATTCTATAAATTAAACTAACATTTCCTACCATACAGCTCCCAGTCCCACCAGAGGTGTAATCATTTTCAGCTCAGGCTGCTGCTGAATTTGAACACTTCCAGAGCTACATACACAACACACCTCTGCTGTCTTTCTTCCTTAGACCATCCTTGTGAAACATTTCTGGCAGCTTTTCTTCCAAAAGAAGTAATAGCAAATCACCAAAACAGTTTAGATTACAAATGCTTGGGCAGGTACCCACAGCATTATTCAAAGTCAGGGGAGGATTCTGCAAGGGACAGGGCAGTGGACACACGATTTCCCACTGATTTATTAATTGGATTTTTTAAATCAGATCAAAATTCTCTCTATCTGCACAGAAAACTGGTTTTTATTAATAGCTTTTCGTTCCCCTCGTTCCCCTCAGGAACTTAACTTTTTTTTTTTTTTTTTTTAATATTCCATTTCAGAAAAAAAATTACCAATCTGAAGCAGAAAATTTTTTTTTAGCATTTTCCGGATTGATCTTTATCTCCTCTAACAAAATGCTGAAATTACCAAGAAATCTTTTGTTAGCAATAATTATATAAATACATGTGTGCATATATATGTGTGTGTATATATTTATATATATACATATTACTCAACATGTTCATTCCTTTTTGAGCATCAGTTTGTTCAGTATTTGTTCAAAAACATTGCACAGTTTCACCCACAGATATTTGGGGTGTTAAAATATATGGTAGGGGCTGCCACCCTTTCCCTAGTAGGGAGATGGTTGAATTCTGAGTTATTATGAATGAAGAGTATAAAAATACTGTGCATCTTGAAATCTGATTATTGCAGAACATAAAATACGACTTTTCAATGCATCACTCATTTTCAGAAACTCAGGAAATATATTTCCCCTACATTTATTTTGGTATATAATAGACATAGTTCCTTTTTTCAGAAACAAACTTTGACTTCTCAGGAAGGAAAAAAGATTGATAAGTGAATTTATTATCCAGCAGAGTAACAGCACATATTCCAGGTAATTTCTGTGAGCTCATACTTGGCTTCTTTGCATGCAAGTGCTGAGACACGGAGCAGAGTGAGATGTTCTTTCAGAAGGTTTGTACCTGTCCCACTAAACAATAACGTGGCACCCCACGACAAATCCTATTTATGTCTGTCCTGTCTTGGGAGCAATTTGATGTGCTAAGCACATGCCCTTGGACAATCAATCACTGTCATCCCACCATGACTGCTCTTGCAAGCCCATTTACTTTTGGTGATCATATTTAGATAGCAGCAACCTCTATCTTTTTCATTCAAGGGTATTTTTGTTTTGATTTTTGTTTTGCTTCTGTGTGGCTTGTTTTTATTTTACTCTTTCTTCTTGACTCTTTAAACTGTGTCTGATACCTGGTAAAAGATCATTCTAACAGATGTTTTACAAAAAAGCCAAACCTTTTGCTGGGGTCACACAGTGTATAGGTGTAACACACCTAGGGTGTGTTAATGGAGAAATTCTGGCAAGGGAATCTTTGCTTTCTACAAGAGTACTCAGGATGGAAAATGACTCTGAGACAAGATGCAATTTTATGCACAGTAGAACTGATGGCAAACCTTTAATTTTATTACTTCCATGGTAAATATTATTTTTTGTTATTTCTTTTGCAAATGATTTTTCACTCCTTTGTATCTGTTTTTATCCCATTTTTCTCCTTTCTGTCTCTTTTCTATCCCACTTTTTTTTTTCTTCTTCTGTTTTCCCATATAATTTCATCCTCCTTATCCTCTTGTTAAATGTTGGCATCGGATTTCCCCAGAGATAAATCAACACTTTCCACTCATTCCAGGTTTTTCTGACTGCTGAGTGCAATGCTAGGAAAGGGGAGGATTACAGCAAGTGCCAGTTTGGCACTGGAGGTAGGGAAGTCTGGCACCAGCACTATTACACATTCAAAGACTGCAGTAGTGTGCTCTCCTGTCTCTGGATTTTCTTTTCATTTTCTTTGTAAAATTCTATACAGCTGATTTTTTTTTTTTTGGCAACCCAACTGAAGATTTTTTCATTTATAAGGTTTTGGAAGCTTATTCTTCCCAACAAAAGTGTTTCTAATTCACAATTAGAGAAGAATGATGGCATAAACACCCTAACATTTCTGCCATACCTTCCCCTGCTTTAAACTTTTTGAATGTATGATGTTTGCAAGTACTTGTTTAAGAGAATATGCTCAGAGATTTTCACTCTCCTGGCAAGTCAGCTGAGGCAGAGAAATGCCTAGATAATATATAATGACCTTTCCTCTAATGTATAGGCATTATACAAACATATAGACACAGGTAATTCTGGCACCAAAGCACTTACAATCTAAATTGATGGTGGGAGGGGAAAAATTATTCAAAACACTTAGATAAACACCATTAGGTCAACAAGATATAGTAAAATATATTTATAACACCCTCAAAAGCAGCGTAATTCAGTTGATCAAACCACCTGACAGCTTTTTGTACTGTGTAATGACAGTGAGAAAACATTGCATTGTCCCTTGTTCAAAATTCAAAATTGTATGTAGATAGGAAGAAATGAAACAAGAAAAGGAAACTCTAGAGAAGGTCATAGCATCCCAAGTCTCTTTGATTTTGTCTTTATGCAAACAAATCTTCTAAACTTTTATAATATTCTGCCATCACGAATGGCCTTTGTTGGGGGATTGACTACAGCTATAAATGGAAAGTGAGACCAAACTGAAGTATGTCTGACCAGCTTTAACTCTTCAACACTGTTATCAAATTCCTGTGCTCTGCTGACAAATAACATTTATATACTATCACCTGTGACAGGCAACCCTGTGAGAAAAGAAATTAAATCATGTTTACCCTCAATCAGGAATTCCTAGCAAAAGGAGGCACATGGAGGCTCAGGTAAAGTTGCAAAAATGCACAACCTTGAAATTCTGAAATCATCAGAAAATATTGTTTGAAAACAACACTACACAGTGTCCTAATAGTTCTTACTCTTGGGGGAAAAAAGAAAAAAACAAAAAAAAAGCCCAACAAAACGAACAAACAAAAATAAACCCCAAAGCAGCAAGCCACTTATGATGCAGAACAGCACAAAAGTGCAGCAAACAGGTATAAAGGTAATCAGGAAACTCTCTGCTCTCATATTCTCAGATTTATTCACCTGTTTGATCTAAGATGCTTATACTTTGCTTTGAATAATCAGCATTACTGGTACAGTAGATGTCTGTTATAAAATACATTTAATTAATTTTCCTGACTATTTGTACCAAAGCTTCAATTTGTAAACCCATTTTTTTCGCCTTCATAGGTAAAAGACAAAACCCTGCAGTGAAAGCAGGAGAATGAATCGTCTATTTCTCCAAGTTCTCAGTGCTTGTGAAGGAAAAGAAAAGCCATTTGCCAATGCTGGTGACTTTTCTGTCTTTGTTTGAGCTTAGGGAAAATTTAGCAGAACTTCATAACCTTGAAAATATACAGTAACAGTCTCCTCTAAATATTGTTGGTCATCTTGATAAACAAACAGCTCATTTTTATCAGAAATTGAACATGTCAACATCTTATTTCCACCAACGACTTCTGTGCTTTTTGTCTGCTTATTGCAAACATAATATTGAGTTTGGGTGAAAACCTCAGTGACTGCCTGCCAGGCTCAGCTGCTGACGAGTGGTCCTAGTGCTGGTAAGCCTGCAGGAAAAGAAGGGATCTGTGGTTAGAGCATGGGCAGATGGGATAATAAAGAAAAATGTTATGAATTCCATGTCCTGGTGTGAGTAAGTTGTGGTCAGTAAAATCTCAAACTGTAGGAATAACTTGGAACCTTTTCAAAGAGAAGTTTTGTGTAGTTAGAGGTGAGAGTTTGAGTGCTGTCAGAGCCAGGGACTGGTTCAGGGCCTGTCTGGGGTGATGTGCCTTGGGTCTCTCTCCCTTCACTGACACTTTCCATGGGGACATTTACAGCAGCAGCCTCATGAAATAATAGGAAACAATCAATCCTGGCCTTTTTAAACAAACTCCAGGGTTTGAAATTGGACTTCTTAGCTTTCTAGAGCTGATGATATAGAATAGAAATACAGAAATAGAGTGATTTATGTCCTAGATTTGATCAGCCATATGAGATTCAAGTAACAGTGGGAAAAGTGATCAAGTTTTACCTTCCTGTGTACGAAATACCAGTGAAGAAGAAAATGCACTTTGCTAAAATAAAGGTGCTTCCCATCTAACAATTAGCATCTTTAACTTATCTTTTCCTTCAGGACAATAGCTGCTTTTACATAATAGTAGTAGGCTCCTTCCAAAGAAAATTGAGGATGTTCTACTTTGATTGAGAAGACTCTTTGAAAATGAAACAATGAGGGAGAATGTTTCTGAGACAGAAAGCAAGCTGTAACAAAGCAGATGAACACAGGCATAACAAGCAAACCTCAAAAACCATCACTACCAATCCTTATAATTCATTAATTTTCGGATTGCACCTGCATTTTGCAGCACTCTCAGCCACTGTTTTAGAGTGACATGCAAAGAAAACAGCTCTAATGATCACTTGATTAGTTCACAACACTCAAAGTCTTTAAAACAGACTGGAAGAAAAGCAAACCCAGCCTCCTGGTGTTTTCTGACCTCGTGTTTCATGCTTCCTGCAGCACAAGTATAATCACTTCTCCAAAAGGGAAAGGTAAAGCAACATTTTAAAAAATGAGTCCTTAATTTTAAGGGCTTCTTTTCTTTTTACCCCCAATGAGGTGTTATGAAATTAGTCTAATTGCTAAATTAGATTCAGTTCTTTCCTTTAGGCTGTAGTATGCTTTGCTTGTGGACTTCTCTTTGATTTCATAAGTACAACTACTTTTGAGATAAAATGATGATTTTTGCCATTTGAAATTTTTTTATCTGGGAAGGAAGTAAAAAAAAATTACCAATTTTTTGCCATGTAAAATAATGATATCACTGGACTAGGTTACAAATAAAACTCTTAGTTCTCAGATCTATACAAACAGTATTTATCATCAGAAACACAGCTTATCAGTCTCTCAAGGAAGTATGCTCTATTTCCTTGCAAGAAATTAATAAGGGGCAGATATTCCCATTCTTGGAAGTGAATGAACCTGTTCTAGACATTCCTATATTGCTAACTGTCTGGGGAAATGTGTGTTGGGGGTGTTCTAGGTATAGTTTGAGACTTTCAAGTGCAGCAAAGCAATAAAATTTGCAGACCCACACAGGCTGACACAAAGGTTAGGCAAATCTTTTCCCTCAAGGCCAGTGCAGAGCTCCTGCAGCCACACACGTGTTCCACTGAACCACCACAGCAATCAGCCTACACACTGCCTTGGACATGGCAAGAGTATTTTGTTCACCATCTCTGTGTTTTTCTTGAAAAGCTATTAGTTTGAAAAAGAAGTACAACTGTTGATAAAGAGGTTCATATTGGCTGCAACTCAGTGGTCAGAATCGTGAAGCATCTTACACTCTTTTCAAAGGAAAGACTGGAAAATAATGCTGCAAAGTGATCACAAATTCTTCCTGCTTGTATGTCTCTCTGGAAATTTGAAAACATTTTTTGCCTAAGTAAATAATCTTATATTTTTAGTGGAACTACTTGTAAGGAAAGAAAATCATCAGTGTGAGATCAGCCAAAACGATCTGGCCTGTCGTATCACATGAAATCCAGGAAAGCAAATTTAGCAATTTCTGAAAATGTTTTATTTTCCCCTCTCCAGGGTTCCAGTGAAAATGACTGTTCCTTCCTAATCCACTGCTGAGAAGATATGCTATTTGCAAGGCATAGCGTTTCATTCACCTTTGAGCAGAAAGATCTAATTCACTCACTGTGTAATTTTGGAACAGGTTGTATTTCTCTTGATAGAATCACTTTTTTCTTTATATCCCAACATATGTCTCTACTGGGACTACTCCACATCTATTGCCTTTGTGGATGCTGCTGGCATGATGAGGCTCACAAACAGCATCAGGTGTCATTGCTTTATTTTAGCAGGTCTGGGATACAGATTCCACAGATGACCTTCATGAGCCTTTTGTCCTTCAGTACACTAAATACTCTCCAACAATAGTCTTGGTTCCAAAGGAAGAGAAGATTGACTTATCATAAACAGTCCAATATGATTTTCTGAGTAAATTATATTTTAAACAAAAGTAGCATACATTTGTTCCTCTATTTCTGATAAGGCATTATGAGGCTTTAGAAAAAAACCCCATCATTTGATAGAGATAGTATAGTACTCTGCAAAACAAAAATATCCTACAAAAATCTTCATTCCTTAAAATTATTGTTAACACTGCCACTGACATAATTCAGCGTATAGTAGAAATGTAGTCCCTATTTTTTCCACAACAGCAATTTAGGAACCAGTTTGCCAGTGAGTTCTCGTACTGCCCAGTAAATGTTCTTTCTCTGCGAAAATAGGTTTTTATCATATATAGTGAGGTGAAAGGGCTTCATCAGTTAATTCTGCTAGGTTATGCACACAGTACCTGAGATAAGAGTAAGAAGAGGTAAGACTGGATGTGTTTAGAAAGACAAGAAGAAGCCAAGGTTATCCTGACTTCTAATTTTTCTTTTGCAGAAAAGCATTCTGCTATGCTTTACACTGGACAACCTCTCCTGCCCCATATTTCTGGGTGATTCTGTTAAAAATAGCAACTTAGGTAACAGACTGCACATATTCTCTTATTTCCTTATGCCTCAAGTAATCAGAAAATCCACTAATGCAAAGCTCTGGTCGCCTGATTGCTCTAATGGGGAACTGAAAACATTTTGGTGCAAGATAACAAAAAATATATATGTAAATGATGCTTCAAACAAGAAACAAGGCATCTCAGAGGTAGCATTTGACTAGGAAAAAAATTTAAAAGTGCACAAAAATTAGTTCTTGCAGTATTTACCTAAAACAGAGACCTATGCAGTCAGCTGCATCATGAGACTATAATGTGAAAGCAAAAAGCACAACGAGGAGCAACACCCAGGGCAAGGTGGTTACTGTGGACTCAAAAACCAGTGCCAGGATTCCCCACTGCCTTTTAGCTGGAAGCTGCCCAAGGCTGGAAACAAGAAGCTACTCATCACACACATAATGTAGAGTGCTTTGCTACCTGTTCTGTTAAATCAGGAAACAAATCAGTGTAACCCATATGATTGGACCGGTCTGAGATCTTGCTTGTTACTACTGCCTGTACCCCTGCAAAATGTGTCACAAGGGGTTTTGATCCAAACCTTTTCTTTTCTAACTCCTTTTTCTATTATGATACAATTCACTATGTCTATTATGATATTTTTCTATTCATATTTCTATTATTATATTATTCACTATTTCCTAGCTCTTTTATTTATTTAGAATCAGTCTCCATGACAAATACATATGAACACAGTGCTCTGTGAAATATCTGGTTGCAGAGATAATATGGTAGAAATCTTTTGAAAATGTAGCAATTTTAGTGGTTTTGCTAATGAACCACCCACCAAAAGGGAGTAGCACGTCTTGGAGGAAGCAGTCTCCAGAATGCTGAATAACTCAGCACTCAGGAGAGCAGCGTTTTGTTTCTTCTGTGCATCTTAACCTCTGCTCTGCAGGGAATATTCTCTAGGACGGCATCTAAAGCAAGCGTATTAGGCTCCATGCTAATCAGTTCTGAGCCTTTCAAGTAACTGCTGCTGATTGTATCAAAAATGTGCCAAGAGAAACAAACTGAGAATGCAAAATCCATTTGAATTTTCTTTTGAAGCTACGAGTAAAAACTCCTGGCAGCACCAGTGCTTTCAGCAGTGTAAGATTTTCATGCTTTATGCACTTCAAAGTAAAGATGAGGATTATGACCTTATATATTGTATATGCACCTATATTTTATTTATACTGCATCTGTGCAATCAAGAGAAAAGATATTTCCATGACCTTCTACCAGCAAGAAACCTAACAAGAGTATTCAGACCTATTGAAAATTCACAGTTAATTAAAGGTTAAAAGGAACTTGCCAATTAGTATGAAAGATAATTGTCCTCCTTTGGCTACCTGATTATGTTTTCCTTTGAATACACTGAAGTGTATGTTGTCATGCTGTTGGTAAATGTAATCATAAAGCACTCACAGTACCTCCTGGCTCTGAAAATACTTAGCCTTAGAAACCAAAATTCTATGTGAAGTTTATAATTATCCTTTCATTATGCATGTGAACATCTTTGCATAGTTGTGGGGGAAAAATATCAGTAACACAGTAAAGGTAAGCAAGGCTTAGAACGCAAAGTAGGAGTTAGTTGTAGTTAGCATCACTTTTATTCCTAAAAACACAAGAGAAAAAGAGGACACTAAGGCGACAGATGTGAAATGCAAAAGATGAGAAACATCTACTGATAATTCTAACAATAATTGTGATCTTTTCCCATTTTCTATTCATGATACCAAGAACAATGCACAGTGCTCCAGATTCAGGATGAGAATAGCATGGATCTGTTTTGTGTTCTGCCCGTCTCATTTACCAGGTCACAGGCAACAAAGATGTCCTTGCTCTCTCTGTCTCTCAAAAGCAAAATAAAACAGAAAACACCAAAACACCCCAAAATGTCAAGTAAAGAATGAAATTAAGTGTTTTGCTGAACAAGAGCTCAGCCAATAATCTAGTAAATAGAGAAATCACTGTTTAACCTCTAGTTGTGATCATAAGCTATCTATAAAAGTCTTCCATTTTCAGGACTGTGTCTTGCTTCAAAATAAATTGATTTACTAATTAAAGAAATTTTAATTTAATTATAAGAAAAATGTTATTACATGTCATTGACATACCATAGCTTGTTATTTGTGGAATTAGAGAAACATACATATTATATTTTTATAGCAATAGGTTTATAATTTACAAAACTATGGCTGTAAAGAGAAATTTCTCTGGTCCTGAATGAACTTTCTCTTGCAAAGACTATCTGATTGCTCTTTTTCTTTTCTCTCTGTTGACTAGAACCATTTTGTATGTTCTATTTTCCCCAGAATTATTCTCTTTATATATTATTTTTCTTCAAAATATCCTTTCCTGCACTGGAGCAACTCTCATGATTACACCAAAAACCAAACCACACCAAAACAGCCTAGAAGACTCCACACCAAAACAACCTAGAAGACTCCTCTAGGGAGTAGAATTCTATTAATCCCAACTACAGTATTTATTCTACCTTAGCCTCCTAGTTTTGTCTTCTCTCTTTTATTTTATAACTTTTTGTGACAGACACTTTTTGTTATCACAATTCTGGCCATACACTGTCAAGCCAATCAGTCAATCAATCTACTGACATAGTTAAATCCTATTCAACTTCTCTGTAATGACAGTTAAAGTTTAAATCCAAGCTTGTAATGTTTCAATATAAAATTTTGGCAAAGTTTCACTCTTTTTGTAGAATTATTTTAGAAGTATGTCAAGATCCTGTGATTAATTCTGAAAAATGACAAGGACACTCTTTGATCTCTAGGCATGATGGCAAATTTGCTGTGGGTTTTCTCAAATCTGAATGCTGGAGACAATTGAATTTTCTCCCTGACATTTATGAGTCTCCTGATACTTACGACAATTTTTCAATTTTTGCAACTACATTTGCTGCTATAATACATATGTATGTATTCCGATAATCTGACAAAGGCATTATGAATTATTTCTCCTCATATTCAAGAAGAACTGGCACTTAGTTTCTGTTATAAAAATTGTGAATACTGGCACAAATAACTTCTCAGTTATGTTCATCAGGAGAATTGGCTTGGCATGGAATGAGAATGAAAACAGGACACAAGCTACAGCAAACAACTTTCACATGCTGTTTTAACCACCACAATATTAACCTTATTTAAATTACCCTCAGATCTCATGCTGTTCTGCACAATATACTTCCAATCACTACCCTAGATTTATTATGGGTTTTTTGTATTTCCAGGACTTTGAAGTTGGCAAGAACTATGCAAAAAGATTTTGAGATAGATTTATTTTTCTTCTTTAGTTGTTTTGCTTATTTTCCACAGAGAAATGTACATTTGGCATCTCAGTCCTTCACGTGTTGTGAGGACAAAAAGGTATTTTTCCTCAAAGCAGGAAAAGCAAATTACCAGAGCTATTTTTGAAAGGTATTTAGGCAATCCATTGGCTGATGTGTCCTAAAATTTCCTGTTACTGTATTTATTAGTGTATTAGTCTTGTTGCTGTATTACTCCCATTTTAAATGTTTTGTGATGCTCAAGTCTTCCTAAAACCAAATGCTACACTATGTTACATAAATATTAACTATATAACCAGTCTCCATGATTATTTTAAGTTGAGCAAGAAATGCTAGTGCAGATCATTCTTGTCACTGAGTAATTTTTATAAAAATAAATTTTTGCCTGCTTACTAATAACACAAAACTAAAACACTAAAGATTCAAGCTAATCACTTATCCTTTTTAACACAACACATATTGACCCACTGGTAAATGCTGGAGTGGGCTGACATTACCTTTGAAACCTCTCTATGAGCTGCTTATAAACAGCTTGACAAATATTCAATACCATAGTAATTTCAGGCTTTTTGTTTGTTTGTGACTATCATTTGCTAAACTTTTTTTTCCCTCTAATTATCATATTTTCTAAAAGGAGAACTATTTTCTGTCATTATCCTGCCAGCCAGTACCTAGTCCTTGCAGAAGGCAGCATTTCACTGGGTTTTACCTGAGCTGTCCTGTACTAACAGCTTTATTTTGGTTTTACCACTATGAGGATGGTCAACATTCTGGATATAATAGAGGCTGGGAAAAATTGAAGAGTTGTCAAATAATCTCATTATTTACCTTCCTTTTCATTACAATTGTAAACTAAAACTTTATAAATACCGAGGAGGTTTCCAATTTCTAAGAAAGGATGGAAAGAAAATGACGGGGAAACCTCTTGCCTAAGCCCTTTTTCTTTCCTTTGCTGAATTTTTATGTCTTTTCAAATTAAATTCCTTTCTAGAAAAACAAGTCACAGCAAAGAAATCAACTGTTTTCTTTGCATAGAACACCTTGGTATATATTCCAAATTAAAACCAAGCCTGCATTTCCAATTTACACTTTGCTGATGGCTGAGCATTCAGAACACATGGAAAGAAAGTGAAAGAGAGCAATGCAAACTTACTAGAATCAAGGAAATGCACTTTATTTCCAGCTGACAAAGAGAAAAGAAAGACTCACCTTTATATCATTATTATGCTGAAAAAGAGCAAGTGTTATTTTGAAATATCAATCAGTTCCTAAGCATTGATTGAAACATCCTGCAGTGATCTGACCAGCGCAGGGCTACTGAGGCATCTACACCTGGAGACAACAGATCCCAAACACAGCCCTGCCTTCTGCAACACAGAATCATATAATAATAATAACCTTATAATAATATTATTATCAATGTTTTGTTAATAATATTCTTAATAATATTTAATGTTCTCATTAATATTATAATATAATATTATAGTAATATTCTGCCATCTGAAGACAGTGCACAACACATTTGAATATGATTATATCTAGTATGTTTAATTCCATACTACATCTGGAGATACTACCTTTTCCCCCCATAATTTAATAATTAAATAGATTAAAAAAAATCTTATACCACGTGTAAGGTATACTAGACCTATCAGCATCCAGTCAAAACACAATTTTTTTTCCCCTAATGATGCAAGAAAAAACCCCCGAGATTTAGAAAAGAGTTCATAAAGAATTCTTGTTTCAGCTGGGTTTATATTATCATTCAGAAATTTAATACAAAAACTGGGACAGGGTCTGGACATTGTTAAGACTGCACCAATTTCCTGTGAGTGACTGCAGGGTCCAGCCTGGATTTCGACACACTGTGGATTCTATGTAGGATTTATTTCATTCTGGTGAGAAGACCGTAAATATTTTTCTAAATAGAAAAGTATTTAGAACATATCAAGAACATCAAGAACATATTTACCAGGAGGATAAAAAAACATTAAAACCAGAAAATGCTTTTATCAGACTTCAACGATCAAATATTTTAGCATTTGTCCCAAGAAAAGGTCCAAAATTTGGGAAGTTCCATATGCAGATTTTCAGAATTTTCATATCTTTGTCTTGGGTAGCTTCTGATGAACAGCAAAAAGTTCTTGTGACCTCAATCATTTAGACAAAAGTAGACGAAATATAAATTTTGTAGTCTAAAGTAAGTCTGCTATCTGTAAAAAGATATGTACATTTTTTTATAGAATATGGGAATGGAAAAATTAAATCAAGCTGAGAAATTTTGTTTTGCTATTTCTGTTTTTAGCATTTATTTAAGAGAAATAGAAGTCTGAGCAGAATTTGCAAATCATATGTATCACAACATTCGATATTAGAAAAAAAGAAACTAGCTGTATTGTATTTAAATTTATTTTTAAAAGGAAAAGCCATTCTACCACTCTTTGGTTGAAAATATTTCAAATCATACTCTAAATTTCAGTTCTGTGAATCAACTGTCTACAAATACTACTGTGAGTAACTTGAAAATGTGTCACGAGCAGTTCACTGTTCTGTTCTAATGTGTAGACTTTATTAAGTGTCCCAGGGTTGTTTAAATCAATGTTTTATTTATTGACAGACTTTACCAATGTCACCCTTTTGGTATATTTTTAAAGGTTTCTAGGTTTATTTTCAAAGGTTTCTGTCACATATCTGACCATCATGTGGCTTGTAACTCCTTAAAATAGCAATAATATTTAATCATCACACAGGTTTTCAGCAAACTTATTTAGAGAAGAATTACAGCTGAACTTGAAATTCCAGGTTCAAATTGTCAGTGGTGAATAATGCTAACTGGGCATGTTACCACTCCTGATATCTTGTTGAAAAAGGATTCCAGCCATACTGCTTATAAATTAATCTTCTCATTCATCAAATGGAAAATTAGTTCATCACTGTATTAATCCCAAAAGCAAAGAAGTGGGAAATAGATGGCACCGATGTTAGTAATAATTCTTATAATCCCTGGTCAGTGCTGTCTAGGCACAATCCAGCTCCAGTCTAAGGATGTGTTCTTCTGTCAAATGTGCTTATGCTTGTGAGACTGGCATCAAAAAATATAAAAGATGGAAAAGGATGTTAAGCCAGAAGACATGACTGCTTTCAGTTAAAAAACCCTGAGATGACAAGCTTGCCATAAAATAAAATAAAATATAGTGTCACTAAATGCCACACTGAAAAAAAGAGCGAGAGTCCAACATCCAGCCCACACCTCTACTCTAATTTACACGTTTGCCTGGCAGCACTGGCAGCTCCAATTGTGCCACTAGAAAAGCTGTAAGGCTTTGAGCAGGAACCAGTGAGCACTTTAATTCTGCAGTCTGAGAACACCAACCTTCCCTAAATGGGATCAGTTCAACACCACAGGCACTGCAGGGCTCTGCACTGCCCACGCTGTGCAGCCTGCACTCCTTCCATTGACCTGCACAGAACTTCTTCACAGGAGGTGCACAAAGGCTTCCACTTGTGTCCCCAGACAGAAGGGACTCAGTGCCCTTCTACAAGTGCTCACAGCTTTTCCATGGTTGTTTGAGTATAAAGGAGGCTGTTAGCTCAGAAACACCACCTGGGAACAAGAAAGTGTAAGTTGAACAGTAGAGGAGGAAGAACGAACCTGCTTAAGTAAATTCTGAGAGGTAATTACCTTCTGTGAGAAAACTGTCTGCATAGGAGACACACAGTAAATATAATATATTCTGCTTTATTAGGTCCTGCCACACTGTATCATATGCCAGTTCAGAAATCAACTGCAGAGAGGAATTAGTGAAAAGTTGAGAGAAGTGGTTGAAAAAACATACTTAGAATTTAGTCGTAAAGAGAGATGTGCATGGAGTAGAATTCAGTAGATAAGTACAAGTATCTTTTCTAGCTGACTGAGAGAACAAAAGGAATGCTGCTTGAAAGCTTTCAGCAAACAGGGAGGGACCACAAACATGTCAAAAGACCAGCTTGTCATACAGAAGAGTGACAAACTGCATAAATTATATTAAATATAGTATCTAGTTAAGGAAGCCTAAGATCCCGTAGTTTAGGAGAAAAAATGAGCAAATACACATTGAAGGTTTTAAACGCCAAATTAGATAAATTATTTGTCACATTATTATCACAGATAATCTTGTCTTACCACAGGGAGAAGGAGGAGACAACTTCCTCTTTACACCCTTTGCAGCTGTGTTTTCTACAAGGCTATAATATGTTTAATGAGGCTATTGTAATTTCACTAACTGTGAAGATAGCTGTAAGGATAACTGTATTAAAAATTTTAGGGAAGTAAGGACCAGATAAAAAATTGCCTTTGTAGGTAGGTGAAGAAATGAAAAAAGCACAGAGAACAATCTTCAAAATTGAGGAAGTTCTTACATGACATGCAATTAAGTGAAAAGAGCAGAAAGATTATTTTGTAAAATGTCTATCCTAGAATGCATTCTAAGAACATAAATTTCTTGCTAAATTAAACATCCTGCTTTTATTTTGAATAACATCAAATCACATTTGTGCAGAAATTGTATTTGAGTTTTTAAACTGTGCAAAAAAGCCAGAAAGTCAGTGTGAATTACCAGGAAAAAACCCCACCACAATGTAAGGTCCTTTCCCAACAAAAAAAATAAAAACACACAAAAGTTTCTTTAATTTTGTGTTATGGAGGAAAATAATGAATGTGCTGTGATGGGAATGATTCCATTAGAAAGAAAAAAAAATGTTTTGTTGCTCAGCTTGGCAAATGAACTGTACATTCACGGTCCCTATTGAGAAGATAAGAACAATTTCTTCTGATGAGAAAAGAATGTAAGTGCTGCCATCTCTGACCACTAACAAAAGCTATTAGGGAAGCAGCAGGGGACAAGCATTTGTTTGCTCCCTCTGAGCCCTGGGTTTGCCTGCAGTCCCTGTGGCTGTGCACAGTGAGCTGCTCCTGGAGCAGGGGCTTTCCCCTGCCCTGCTCACAGGGAAATATTTCTGTCTGGATGTATGTGCTGCTCAAATGTCTTGTGTGAGCAGCAGAGCTGAGGAAGTGTGCTTTCCAAAATCAGCCCCTCCTGTGGATTCTCTCCTGACAGGCAGGGTGGCCCTGCAGTGCTCTGCCACAGGGGCATCAAGGGGGTGTTTCAGTGGCAAACATAAATTGCACAAATCTTGCTTAGACTTACTGTCTTTGACTTACCTTTTATAATTTCAAATGTGCTAGAATTGTTCAGCAATTCAAAAATTTACCAGTCACACAGTGATGCCCAGAATATGGGTTGAACACATGTATGATTTTTTTTTGAGGATATTAGAAGCTCTTATTAGGCTAAAATTGCAGGTTTTGTAGCAAAAATAAAATCCCATTTTTTTACCATTTTGTACACAATAAAAACACATTTGAATGTCATTGAAATAAATACATGCATTTGGAGCATGTTTGAAAATAAACAAAGGTATAGAAATAAAAGAGCAAAGACAAAAAAAGCCAAGAAAGAGAACATGACTGGTGGTATGGAGTATCTCTAGAAAAAGGACAAAATTAGGATAAAAGGAAAAGAGCATTAGCAGCAAATACAAAAATTCATCAGCAAAAATTTAAATGGAGAAGAAAGGAAAACAATAAAGAGAGATGAGAACAGTCCATCACTTAGGTCTGTAGCAGCGAAAGTGGAAAAGAAGATTGAAGATTAAAACAGCACTTAATTAAAACTATTAATTGAAATTGTATATGATTGCACAGGGAACTGTTATGTCAACAGCCATTGAATACTAGATTAAATGCACAAATATTGTGCTTTTCATTTTTTTATTTTTTAATTTAAATAAGTTCCTAGACATAAAGGAGTCTGGAAAGTGTCCATTCCTTCTGATTTCATTACTTGAAGGCAAAATAAAAGAAAAACCATATTCTTCTGATCATGAAGCCAATCTCAAATTGTGTCAATGGGACATTTTTTGACACTTCTACAAACTTAAGGAGACTCATATTGAACTTCTACCATTATAGTCAAACTGTTCTTTTACAGTGAAGACATTTAAAAAACTATTACGTTTTTAAGCTTTTATGTCTCTGAGAACTGCTTCTCTCACTGGTCTCAGAGGCAGTGTTTTTCTTAGGAAAAAAAGCTTTCATTTCAGAAGAGAAGGGACTCAGTTTGCTGGTAGTCATATGAGCTTCTTTGACTCCATCAAATTTGATCTCCATATATTAAATTTTTGATAATGGAAGGGGTTTTCTGCATTCACACCAGAAATGTGTGTGATTTAACAGGTGACTGCTAAGAACTGTTTGTCACAGGACCTTAAATGGAAGGAACTGAATGCAATGGATTAAACAGGAGAGCAAATTGGGCCAAATACTTCAGGTAAAGGGGTTGAAGGGAAGATAATGCCACAAAAAAATACTACAGGATCAAATGAGAGAAGCAACAGAATGAATTTAAAATGGGAAGGTGGAAACAGAAGATAGAGGAGAAAATTAGGAGATTAAAAGCTAAAAAATCAACTGCTTAACCAAAAGACTGGTAATTTAGGAGCTGCAACAAAGTTCTAAGGCAAGGTGATAAGACCATACACAGAGGAAGACAAGGTTAAGAGCCCAGCTAACACCTAAAGGCTGAGTGAAGGTTGTAAGTGTGTTCCAAAGCACTCCAAGTCATTCCACCTGTGCACAGGGCAGCACCTGGAATCACCACTTTCCATTTAAGCCAGCAAACCAGTGGCAGACTGGTGGTGTTCCTGTCGCTATCAGGAACATTGAGTAAATCATGCTTTCCAGATGAATTTCCTTATCTACACAGTGATGCTTTTAATTCTTAATTGTTGCAAAGAAGAAAATTGTCTTTATGGATGGTTTTTCTTCTCTGTAGATTTAAGGTAGGAAGGACCCCTAAGTTTATGTAGCACTTTATTCATTAAAGAAATATCAAGCTTGTTTCTAAATTGCAAAATATAAACGGAAGTATTATTAAAGCAAGAATATTGTTATTTACAGAATCACAAAATGGTCAAGGTCACCAGAGACATCTGGAAATCATCATTTCCCCATGCCTCTGCTCAGAGGGTCACCTAGATTAGTGTGAGCGGGATAGTGCCCAGATGGCTTTTGAGTATCTTCAAAGACAGGGACTCCATAACCTCTCCAGGCAACCTGTGCTCAGTCACCCTCAGTTAAAAACGTTTTCCTTTGGTTCAGAGGGAACCTTTTCTATTTCAGTTTGTGCCCATTGCTTCTTACCTTGTTTTGGGCACCATCAAAAACGTTCAGCTTGGTGAGTGGAATAAAGGACAGGAGTGATCAATTGTCCCAAACTCAAACACATTCCTTCAAAGACACAATCTGCTTGCAGCTCCAGCTATTCCATCACATCTCTGACTTCTTATATTTCACCTGTTTGCAAATTCACTGTGCAATGCTGCATTAAAACATTGCTTGCTCCTTGAAATGCTGGACTGTTCTGATCAATATCAAGGACAACTACTATGGAATAAATTAAGTAATCCAGGACAGCATACAGTCCAAATACTTAGACCTCTGTCCACATTTAAGATAGTATAAAAGAATATAAGCTTTTGCTAAACTATATAGTTAATAGTTAAGAACTAATAGTTAAAACCTGACATTAAGTAGAGAATAGCCAAAAAGGGCTTATTAACTGATGCAGATGGAATCTATAAGGTGAAGATCCTGATAACCTGGCTGAATTGAGATGCAGCAATGAAGCATTGCCAGGCTTTAGAAGACAATTTGTGGAGTAAACAAATCAACATTAGCAAACAGTGGATAACTGTATGAAGCTGATTTGCTCACCCAGTAAATGAAGGGAGAAATATCTGCTCATCATCCCCTCTTTTATCTGAGCCTGAGCTAATGCCTGTGCAGTCAATGGAATTTTTTCATTGACTTCTAAGATGAAATAAAATCTCTTGAAACAAGAGAAAAAACTAGTTCCTAGTATTTTCACTAGCTGGAATGCTGAAGGAGGATAATATTAAACAAAATAAAACTGATTTGACACTTTCCTGTTGAGAGCAACAATTTTTTTTTCCCCCTTAGGACACCCCTTTTGTTAGCAAGCTTTTAACTCATTTGTCCAAATTGCTTGAGTAGTATAATTTTAGTGCAACTCCTTAAAAATCACTAGCATTTTGCCAGTTCAGCTTCATGGAAATCAGTTTAGTTAAACTGGTAAGAAAGCATTTCAATAAAGTAGTGGATCATGTCACTTAATACTCTCAATTTTTGCATCTTTGTTTTTGCAGTTTATATATTTTGTTCTCTTCATAGGTTGCCCTTTTTCTCTTCTAAACAACTCTGTTCCATTCTCCCACACCTGATTCTTCCTGATAGCATTTTCTCAAATCTGAGTCCCAATTGGAAATGGAATTTGTTTACTCACTGTCTTGGTTTGCAGCCCAGTCGTTCTGCATCAGTTCTGTTCCCACCAAGGAGGCAGGAAGAGGAATCATATGGTATTTTTACAGCCATTTGTTACTGCTTTGATGACTTCACAGCTCTCTGCACAAGTTGTCACCTGCTGCATGGGTTTTTTCTGGTGGGGTGGGCTTTTTTCAACCCTTCTCATCTTTAATGGCAAGAGATGCATATGCTCATGTGCACAGGAGGGTGTGTGCTACATCCACACTATGCTAATGTGCACAGTAAAGTATAATATTTAGACAGAAGTACCTGATCAAAGACTAACAGAAAGCTGCCCAGATCATTTGGCAGGACATAAAATTCAGCAGGACTATAACTAGATTAAGTTCAACAAAATATTTTCATTCCAACATCCTTCCACACAGAAGACTTTTGTCCCTGACTTTCTGTATCTGTGCAGGGATCAGTGTATCAGAGAGACGATGGGAGCGCGGAGCTGCTCGGGGCACAGCTGGTGCTCACTGAGTGCCAAGAGCCCACAACCACTGTCTTGTCAGTCTGCTTATCCCACAGAAAGCCTGTTCTCATACACTTCCACAACTATCTACGAGCATGAGAAGTAAGAGAAATAATCTGTGAAACTACCTCTGTGTTCACCAAGAGCAAAAAAACCCCAGGTAACAGTGGGAAAGAAGAGTATAGTATATTTCTGCTTTCTAATAAATCAACGTGCCATAAGTATAAATGTACTACTCTTCTGGATAACTAGAATATTTGTCTTCACTCTTAATGTGGAAAACAGGAATTTACAATTAAATAGAAATGTAAAGACAAGTCTGAAATTTAGAGATATTTACTTTCAGCAATAAATATGAACATTTTACTATTTGAAGGTATTGTTACCAGCATTTCTGAGAAGATAAATAATTTAATTGTTTGGAGAAGAGGTAGAATTTTGGACATAAGTCTTTATTTGTCCTTCACCAGTTCTTAGGAGGAAAAAAAAAGAAAGAAAGAAAAAGAAAGAACATTTCTGAAATTTGCGACGTTTTGCAATGAGGTTTCAGTCTGAGATGGAAGGGTGATTTGTACAGAGCGAAAATGTAATTCCTGAATATTAATGAACAAATTATAAAGTTGTGAAGTGCCCCAAGTTGGTTTTGCTTTTTGGTTTGGTTTTTCAACAACACACCAGAACTCTGACAAACAGACAGAACCAAAAGCTCGGACAACACTCTCAGACACAAGGTGTGATCCTTGAGCTGTCCTGAGGAGCTGGACTGAGGTGATCCTGATAGGGCCTTTCCAACACAGAACATTCTGGGAATCTGTGAAATATTAATCATGGCAGTTCATGTGAATGAATTACCCTCCATACTGCATCTTTCTCTAAGCAAAATGCTTTTATTAAGGAGAGGAGAAGAAGTCTGCATTGACTGTCTGGATTAGATCAATCTCTTGAGCACATCTTAATACAGAAAAAAACCCCAAAAAACTTTAAAAACCTTGTATGCCAAGATTCACAGGCATGGTCACTTAAAAAAGAAAATACAGGCTGTGTATTCAAGCAGCAGCTTTACACAGTGTCTCTGAGGCAACTGATGCCATGAATTGAGGTAAAATACCAGCTAGAAAAGACCCACTGAATAATCAGAGGAAGAGGAAAACAGCCATCTCAACTGCTATCTGAAAGGATGCATGGAGAACAGACCTTCCAAGCTGGCCTCTCTTCTGAGCACTCCAGAGCCCCTCTGCCAGACCAGGAAGGCAAGAACTGCATAATGAGCCACTGAAACACCGTGACAAAACCACAGACAAGGAGGAAATCTTGGAGCTTATTTCTCAAAGTGGGAGCAAAAAGAGGATTTCACCATTTTGTATTTCAGATTCAAGTGGCCCCGATTGCAAAATGTGTGTGGTTGACCTCAATTTTGTGCAGTGCAGATCTGCAGCTGAGGTTTTCACAAAGCTCTCATCTGTATCTGCCTCTAAATCAGACTTCATGGCTTGGTAGCTTTTTCACTAACATATCGTAAGCTCCCCCTTGTCATTGTACAAATACATCAATTTATTTAGGGTCTGTCTGTTAACAGATCAGTGTCTTTTGATCTCCTCTTTTAGCCTTGGCAAAATAACTTCAGCACCACCACTGGGGCTGAAGGTTCTTCTTTATATACACTGTGTTTTCCTCTAGTGTTTGAGAGACTGTAGCCTAGGTGAGATTTGAGAAACAGTAGCTTTATACAACCTTTTAAAGGATTGTTTATAAGAATACAAAAAAAAGTAGACTGGTAGAAGAACATTTAAAGTAAATGAGCATGATCTCTTCAGTGCAACTAGTTACTAAATTTGGCATCTATGAACCTGGTAACACTGTGAGAGGTATTCAAATTTGATTGTCCAAGTGATCTCTCACTATTTTGGCCAAAACAGAAGCCAAACTCTGCAAAGAAATGTTATAATAATGAAACCTTGGAAAATGCTGAAATACTGAAATCTGAAAGATGTGACAAGCTCCTCTTCCTTATACAAAATACCAATGATTCAACAGATGTATTCAAGCCCATAAAACAACTGGCTAGTTAAAAGATTATTTTAATATACTGAATTGTATTAGGTTTATATACTAGATAACTCATCTGTGTGTGGATACATTCTGTCTGGAGAATAAAGATTTAAGTACATTCAGGAAATTAACAGTGCCTACTTGTCTTGGTGAATAAGAGATACACTTTGTGATGGTAAGTACTAATTTAAATGTTCTTCTGAAATCTGAGAGCTTAGGAATTCAGAAGTCTTACAAAAAAGGATGATATGGATGAAAATAAAATAAAATAGAACAGAATAGGATATGTGAAAAGACAAAAAATACCACTGTAAAAATCTCTAAGAAACCTCTTAACAACAGAAGGCTGGTTAGCTCCATCTCAGAAAAGGTATTTATCTTGAATTTTTTGTTATATCAAAATGTGTTCAGTGAAATCAAGTGAAAGGAGAGAGAATATCAGCCTTGTCACCCATCAGTGTAGGATGTAAGCGCTGAGCAATTAAAGACCTGCAATACCTTTCATAAAGATCAAGTAGATCATGCTTTTCTTTAAACAGAAATAATTACCCTGCTCATTCATTAACTTCTTCATAATTCCTATTAATTTTGAACTGCTATATATCCTGGAAATGCAGTTGAGGCTAAATGAACCTCATTACACAGTGTCCATGAAAATGATAATAGGGCTAAAGATAGGAAGTGCAGATGGTAATTAATTGCTCATCTTCCAACTTCACAAACTCTAAATCAACAGTTCTAGTTTGTAAAAAAATATTTTGTTTGCTAGAGGTATTTTACTACAGTCCACTTTCATTGGTGGTAGTTTCTTTTTAATGCAATTTTTTAATGGTGAGGAGATAAACACAGAGTGATTTTTATCTATGTTTTTGATAAATGAATGTCTCAGCAAAATTTTACAGCTAAAAAGGTTATTTACTTAAGAGAGATTTTCTGTATGTGGAAAGGTCAGATTTTTCTTAGATTGCTGTGAAATTGCTTCTGCCTTTTAGGAAATCTTCTAAGACGGCTCCTCTCCTTGTAGTGTTGACAAGGACACAGGAAGGATGTGGCCTGAAGAAATCAAATGAACAGCATAAAATCCTAGCTGGAATCTTCTGCTGCCCAGTTTGTGGGGTTTGAAATTCTGTCAAAATGTTGAACAGAACAAGAAGAGAGAGAGGACTTCTGAGCAAAAATCAATAACCAAGTCTTTTGAACTGTCCATGTACAAAGTTCTAATGAAAATGTCCTTGAGGGAAGTTTTAATATTGGACTTTGAGATCAGCTCCTCCATTGCCCTGATAGCATTGTAGAGCATTTGAAGTTTTCAAAGGTACCAATGCACAAAAGTTTGGCTCATACAGCTGAGGCTGGCGATGCCACCGAGGGATCTCAAAAACAGCAGTTTGCCACTGAAGACTGTACAGAATTCTGTGTGTGTTATTTGCACTGTGTCAGGTTTAGCTGGAGGGTACAATTTACTTCAAGGGAGTTTGTAAGACTTTAAATAGCATCTCTCCATGTACAAACTAATAAGTGATCAGATGCACAGCTCACTACAAAAAGTGCTCTGGTCCAGCTAAAGGGATTTGCCTTAATATACTGTAAATAGATAGAACTTTTGTATAAATACAATTTATAAAATGTTAAATAAGGTTTGGATGTAATATCCCATTAAGTGGGATTACATTTCTTTGTATCTGCGTGAGGCTGATAAAAAATGCAAAACATTCAGCACAGCATCAAGGTCATTCTGGGAGAACTGCCACACACATTATACTGAGGTTAAAATGGTTGGTAAGTGAGGGTTGTACAGTAATTGCACTGCTGTTCCCCTAAAATACAAAATACAGACATTTACTGTCCCTTTAGAGCATTTCCCCCCCAGTGCTATTGAGAATTCTTATGCATTTACACTCAGTTGTATTTAGTGACATTAGAAGAAAATCTTTTTGTTATTAACATATAAGATATCTGGCACAAACACAGGAAATGCTTCAATTATCAGAATATGTTAATTAAAACCACCCCAAAATTATATTTTTTTCCTTATGTTTTTATATATAACGTTATGTATCATAATAAAGACGTATCACAAGTCAGCATAGAGATTTCCACAGAGACAGGAAAGCTGCATTTTGAAATTAACTTTGCTTAATAAAACAGAGCCTTTCTCACTTTAATTTTAAAATTGTTTTAAAAAACTTGTTGTTACAACTTTTTTAAAACTTTCTAGCATTCAGTTTATTTCAACAGAATTTGTCCTGCCGTTCAGTAAACATTCTGCAAACATTCAGCCTGGGCTGAATGTGAAACCAGAGCCAAAGCTGCCGGTCAAGGTGAGGAGCTCAGCACTCCTGCCATGGTCAGCTGGAAACTCAGAGCAAACAATCACCTTGGGCTTTAGATCAGCTGGGTATCCTCAACAGACACAGCACAGCCATGAGCTACCCAGACTTCCCTCAAGCCTGTTTGCAGCAATGCACCTCACCCCTGAAACCCACCAAGCTCCAGCTATTTAGTCCAAAGAACTTTGCTTTTCCTTCCCATGTGCAGCCACTGATTTGATATTTACCAAGCAACTGCGATTTTGCAGCCACTGCTGCACAAAGACTTTTCCACATACAGATTCTTCCATATATTCAGGTATTAATTATGGCAATACAAAGACTGATAAAGATACTACACACATTCCCAACATTCAAAATACACAGAGAACTGTGATAGTAAGATATTTTGCCACTACATTTATATGCAGCCTCAACATGATGACATTAATACAAAACAGGAACCGTTGAAATAACTCCAGTAGTTAAAATCAGGACCAAGGAAGTATATTAATAACTGCAAAGAAGCATATGAAGAGTTAGTGAAATAAATTGTTGTATGTAATTGTGAATGGTTTAATTTATTGGGAAGCATATCTATAAATACTAAAAGGTGAAGAGATATGAGAGCTCACATCTACCCTGTTATATGTAATTGAAAAATATCATCATGAAATCACACACTGCTTAAAAGTTTCAAGACCACAATTTAATGTTCATCCCTAGCGTGTGAATAATTCCTGAATGAACATGAACTGAGTGCTTAGAGAACTCTCAAATACGGTGACTTTCACTCTGTAGTTCTGTTAATGACATTTTTTTTCACTCCATAATGGAGAGGAAGCATAATTCACTGAGCTATTTCATCTTCTATAAAGCACTTGAGTCAATTCTATATCTGACTGAACAGAAAGATGCCAAAGAATTAATCATCACCTGCCTCCCAGTTAAAACTGCAAAGGCCAGTTTCCCTTGTTGTGAGGATTCACTTAGCCCTAATTGAAGCTGCACTTAAATATCACAATAGAACCATTCACTCTAAGAATTCTCAGCCATTTCCATCCTCCTCTTGCCATCCTTCCTCTCCATTAAACTGTTTCCTACTTCCAATCCAAATAACTCCTTAAAGCTTGTCATGGATTTTTTTTTTTTTTTTGCTGTAGGAATGCATATGGGTGGAATGAAACTGGTGGAGAAGATCTAGAGAGAAAATGAGATTTTTTTTCATTCCCTCTGTAAATCTACTTTTGAAACAAAATGCATGAGCGTTAATTACTAATGTTTCTGAAATATTATTATAGTATGTGGAACAACTGACTTTTTGAAAATAGAGCTTAGGGCCACTAAAAAATTAGATCACACAGAAATTACAATAAGTAGGCATAGAAAACCTTAAATAGAAAACAGAAGTTTATAGAAGACCAGTAAGATTTCATCTGACATGGATTACACTCATGTACAACAAAATTTTGGCAATTTGAGCAGATTCATCTCTGCAGGAAGTTTCCAAGCAAGCAGGATCTGGCTTTGGGAAGTGACAAACACACAGACTGCCCTGGACAGGAGAGCTCTGGTTGTCAATGACCAGATACCCATGATCAGCTGAGAGAACTGACTCATGTCTGTGGTGGACTCTTTCCTACTAAAAAATAAATTAATTAGCACAGATTAAAAGGGGGAAAAGTGTCCACATCAGAGACAACCATTCATATTGATGTCATCCTTCAACTGGGGGCTTCAGAGCATCAAAAAGGGAATTCTAAACAAGAAGAAAACATCCTGATTTTCTTTCCATTTGACTAGATTTTTAGTTTCTCCCTAAACTAGACAGACACCTAGAAGCACAAACAAAAAACGAGGTTTTGATAGCCATTAGTGAAATCTGTTCTTAATGACAACTGATGGATTACATGATTCCTGTTTTAAATAAACTTTAAAATTTGGACTGATCTCATATTAATCTTCTCTGCACTTAAAAGATTGTTTCAACATCCAAGTGAGGCAAAATTATTCTTTTTTCAGTGCATACTAGAGTGACTTCCCCGATCACATCAGACTGAATTGTATTTTTGTGAGGCTCTTCAACAGGCAGCCAAATAAATAGCTTTTTCCCTGCTGCATGGTTTGCTGTTTGCTTAAGCAAAAATCCAATTTCTGAAGAAGACTCCACAAGGGCTAAATTCCCTGTCATTTACAAGTGTCCCATTAGAGTAGCTTTCTATATGGAAATAACAGCCCAAGAAAAGGAGAGAAGCAATAGGTCTGAGGTCCACTCTTCCTGATGTGTTTTATTATTTCTTTTTCATTTGAAGACTAAAGCTGTGCTCCCGTGAGAAAAAGGGAGTAATATTGGAATACAAATGTCTCAAGGAAATGGAGCTTCTTTAAAAGTAAAATCTTCTCTCTGGCTTTTTTTATTGTTTCCCCCCCTGTTTGTATCAAGGACAAGGGGAGACCTGACAGCTTCAGACTCAAGCTGTCTTCCTTTAAAAGGTTTTTAATTAGAAATTCAAAGAAAAAGCTCCTACTGGGGCAGCACATATTAGAAATGTTGAGTTTTGGGCTTGATTACTGTTTTATTTAGTAGAAGTTCTCATTTTAAAATAACTGCAATTAGAAGGATGGGGTGAACAAGACCCTGTGCATGCAGTGGCAGCAGAAAGAATTATCAGTTGCTAGTGTTACCACATCTCAAAGGGAGGAAAGGTAAAAGAAAAGCTCTTAATGAAAGTTCACAGAAGTGCATTTAATTTATATCTAATAGGACAGACATTCCAAATCTGCAGGATTAGAACTGATTACTGAAAGGAAGTTCACTGAAATTTAACAGCCACATAATGAACTCTGACATTCCTCTGCTATACAAGTGATAGTCGTGAAACATCCTGTATCAGGAGGCACCTCTGTATTTCACAGTGCTTCAGCTACAAAATCTGCTTTCAAATGAATTTTCTTCACTTCAGGACTGTATAATAATAATAATAATAATAATAATAATAATAATAATAATAATAAAAGTCTGGAAATCAGAGGGGTTTCTCCTGTACTGACAGGACATTGCTGGGTCACCAGATTGTTCCTGGCAGTGGCAAGCAGTGTTAGAGAGATTGCAGGCAGGGAGATGGGAACGTCCCAGCCTGTGCTGGTCACACTGACTCAGATCTGGGGGATCAGGGCTCACAAAGCTCCCTGGTGCCTTCCCCAGCACTGACACTGCCTTGTCTGAGGGCACCACCACCACCCTCTCTTTGCACCCAGCATTCTGATACACAGGAGAGCACCTATGTTCTGTAGCAGGCAAAGGGCTCTTAGGAACCTGGCAGGTTCCTAATATCTGATTTCTTGAGTGCTGCTTTTGTCTGGGGATATTTTGCACTGGAATACTGACCAGAAACTCACTGAGATCACAAATTCAAACTCTTACCTGTGGTGACTGAAGTTGTTTAGTTTTGGCTTCTGGGTTACTAATAGCATTTATAAAAAAGTGGTTTGAATTTGAGAATTCATTACCTTACCTGTCTTCTGAAAAGGAATTGTGTGCATATACTCTATGCATGTTTAAATTACAGAGCTTAAATATGTATATGAAGTGTATTCAGAACTGTATCCTTGACCAGAGAGGGAATAAGAGGCCTCTGAGGAAAAGTAGGAAACTGGAATACATAACACCCAAGAAAAAAAGGAATGGAAATCACTAAAGAGTTAAATTTATATAAAACATTGGATTACACAACATACCAAAGTTCATAGTTGAGACAAAAATAAAACCTGTTTTTTTTTCTTTTTCACACAGTATCAAAATAGGAACATGACATGACAAGTTACTGGGAAATTTATTTAGTGCAAGACAAAGCTCCTGGAAACCCAAAGCCCCACTTGCTTGGAACAAATGACTTGAAAAACCCCTCCTGATAAGAATTCACTTTTTATCTAAAAGCCACTTCAGAACAGGCCTCTGCAGAGCATGACTCCTGTTTTGACCAAGGCCAGACAGAATTTGTGGAGCTTTGTGTCTCTTTTTCCATTTATTTGTGCACATGTTTAGTGCATTTTAGTGTTTTATTATGGTGAGAACATCACTTTGTACAAACAAATAACCAGACACCATTTTCTAAATGTAATCTACTAGTGAGGTTTAAAAGTTCAGTTCAAATTTCTGAAAGGTCAGTTTGAGATACCTACCCTTGTTACACTATTTCCTGCATACATTCATTTACCTTTTCTCATTAATGTACTATTCTCCTTTATAATTTAATTTGCTGCCTTCTAGAGCAGTTCTAAGGTGTCTGCCTTAACATATTTGTGCATCATTTACAAAACACATTTATAAACATAAAAACCACTTTTGGACCTTTGAGACTGAAAACAGTAAAACATTGTGAGACGTGAAAATTTTTTTTATCTTAATACTAGCAGTTATTTCCCTGGCAGTGCAATGAGTAGTTTGCTTATTTTCATTAATGCCAATAAGCAAGAATTCTTCCTAGGAAGATTTGTGAGTCTTCTCTCACAAGAACGGGGTCCTGGTTCTCTGGAAGACACATGCATGCAGGCATTTCCCCTTTTGAATAATTTCTTTAATATTTAGAAGAACACAGAGCATAAGTAATTTTTAATAAGAAAATATTTTTATGTTGTTATTCTATTTCCTAATGAAATTTAGACAGTAATGATTTTAATGTAAAAATTTTATATAAACTTTTAAAGTGAATGTAGTTTAAAAATTACCAGTGCTTAGAGATACTACAAAACTCTGTGAAATTCTCAAAGCTGAGTTCAAGGCACTACTCATAAAGAAGGAATTGTGCTGAATTTATTCAAATAACCTATCATGGTTTTGCCTTAAATGTGTAACATATATTTTTGGACTCTATAATTTTCAGAGTTTCTTGGTTTTGTTTGGGAGATTACTGTTTTGAATTTATACAGGCTTTACTGTCTTAGAATATCTTTAAAATTTGCCTGTTCTGATGTTTGAAGAAAAACAATTAAAAACATTACAAATCCTAAAAATGTATACATCTTCATATGAATTATAATTAAGAAAAATTATCTAAATGACCTGTAAAGAAAAATTTCCAACTATGATGTACTTGATGCTACTTTTTTTTTTTTTTACATACCTAATGAACTGATGTAAAGTTGTTGCATATTTTATACACCCCAGAGGTGCCACTGTTCAGTTTGAATTCAAATTGCTCTTGGATGTCAGCGGGCGTTGTATCAGATTATTGTAGTTTAAAAACAAGGAATTTAATTTTGGAGAAATACCAACAACTTCTGGCAACAGTGACTTGCTAGGATTGGACACTGCATGGCCTTCATTCTTAACTACGTTATTCCCAGTACCTGAAACATTACATTTCAAAGATTTTTTAGGGTATGAGGAGGGAATTCTGTCTTTAACAATTAGTCTTGTATTCAATTATTAAAAAGAGCATTGAATCCAATGTGTGTTGCTTGTTCAATATGTGTATCTGACTTCAGGTGAACTCTAAATATCAGCAGGATCAATGCCTAGAGTAAGTTCAGAACACTTTGGCCCTAAACAATCATGATTGACAAAATTGCCCATGTTTGTGAATTTTTTATTTCTGCCTATAGGTTATTTTTTAAATGCATGAATCAAAATAGCTGTACTGAAATGGGAATAACTATATTACACAAATAGAATTGTGTCCAAGGGCAATTCATACTACAGCTCCTGAAGAATTCTTTGTGTCAAGTAAGTGTGAGACAGATAAGAAAATTAAAAAAAAATAAAAAACAAACAACAAATAAAGAAAAGCCACAAACAAAATCCCCTGCAAACAAACAAACAAATAAACCCCTCCCTCTTACACCAATTCACAGATATTAGCTGTTTCTGAATGGATTCGTTCAGAGCATCTTGGTCAAATTGTCAGGAATAAAGACCTTTTAGATAATAAAATCTAAAATTGTGTCTTTATTACATATGTATATGACTGAAGATACCCCATGGTGAAATTTTATATTATCAAAAGGTGAATCCAGCATATCTGACAAAAGATGCTGGTTTGGGTTTTTTTTTTTTTTAATCTTGCTGATCAATGAAGAACTTTTGAAACAATTTAATCTATCCAGGGATGAGACTGTTTATATTGTTCAAGGCTGATTACTGAAGAAGTTCTAAAGCAGTTTAATCTGTTCAGGGGTGTTAAACAAATATGTCAACATTCATTTTACATTTGTGTCTAACACAGCCAAATGAGGAGAATGCTGGAAATATATTGCAGTACTCTGTTTGCTCAAGGAAAAAAAAAGGCAATATGCTTCATATTTTATAGAAGATGCAAACTCCTTTGTAAGATGAATGCTTTTCAGATTGAGCTTTTCAGTAGCTTTACTGTGCAGATTATGGTCTGGCATTCTGCCATATAATGATATATAACCTTATAGCTCACTATTATGCAAATAACAATTTGGCTGGGAGGACTGAGTGCTTAGATTTCCTCTAAGGACTATCATATATTTCAAACTTCTAACACCAAATTATATTTGACATTTAATTTGAACTCAATTTATGTAGAAAAATAATTTTAGAAACCCCCTTGTGTAAATTTCTCATAAATGCTACATTTTAATTTTTCCTTTTTTTCATATGTAGATATATATGCAGGGGAGGTTTAATTTAGATTGACAGGGAATACATCATTATATAGTACACCATATATGGAAGGGTATTCTAAGCCAGGATCTCCCACTACAAAGTAAAATATCCATGGAAAACAATAGCAAAAATGTTAAAATTCATACACGCATCTGCTATTAATTAATTCTTACAAAATAAGACTGACAGGTACATATGCATTCAAGCGTGTTGTACAGGGAATTAATAGTGGAGAATGGCAGATGAAACATAATGAAGTTCAGGAGCTGGTAATTAATCTGGGAAAGGTCAGTTCTAACCTGCACTCCTCCTTCCACCTCGCTCACATTTACCTGGTGGGGCCAGTACAGCACCCCTGGGAGAGATCATTTCGTCATTTCATCACATCCCTGCCTCACCAAGGACACCAAGACTGAATCTGGCAGTTTTCTCCTTACCAGGGGCTCAGGCTCTCCATGCTGCTCCGACAGCACCTGTGAGTATTTCCAACCCGCAAATTCACAAGCACTAAATCTGTCCTGTTCTTTTTCTATCCTTATGAGTCCATATAGTGTGAAGGATTAGATGACTTACTCAGAAGTATTTATTTTTACTCTTCTGTTGCTTTGCCTCTTCTTTATTTCACTATCTTATACTTAAATATTTGTTAAGAACTTTTTCTGCCTTGAATGAGCACAGTCCAAAGTCCAGCCCATAATGTCACAATCTGAGGTTCTAGATTGTTTGATATGTAAATTTATGTCAATAAAAATATAGAGAGAAACAATATCGGGAATAGATTTCCAGTGTTACTTAAAAACTTCATGGTTTCTTGAATAAAAGTAGAATGTCTTTATAGTCTTCATGAATTTCACAGCAGAGCTTATCTGGAAAACTGTAAAAGAAAAGCAGCAAAAAAACCCAAAAACCCCAAAAACAAAACAAAACAAAAAAAAACCCCAATACCAAAAAACCCCCAACAACTACAGAAAAAACCCCAGTTGTGTGATTGAGGTGTTTCCTGTAGCTCCATACCTCTGACAGGTCAAAATTCGTCACATTTTGATAATTTTTGATAATTTTCTTACTGTTGGCACTAACGGGTGTCTCTTTAACAAGGATTGGCAGAGTTGGAATACAGGCCAGATATTGTGGTTGAGTGTCTGCTTATACTTTACTGGATGGTGATTTGGGTATGGGGTTGTCAGAAGTTTTATTTCTGGACACATCCCTGAACACAGCTTGTACAGTTCTTTAAAAAGCTCTGTGCTTAAAGGCAGGACTCTGTCAGTCCAATAGCATTTCAGCAAATGACTGCTTGAGATGGAGGATGATGTAACAACCAGAACAAGGTGGGAGAAGATAACAATTAGCTGAGGAAGAGGATTAGAATGGTTCTAAGTACTAGAGGGCAAATGTTACATTAATAACACCATGACCAGTAATCTTGGAGGTTTACTGTACAAAAAGAACAGGGACCCAAGGGCCTTGAAACTCTTGTATGACATAAAAGCTCAAATATTTCATTTGTTCAAAAGTCTTACATATCTTACTCTGCACAGAAAACAACAAAAATTCAGCTTAAGATGTCTCCAAAATAATTTCTCCTTCACTCTGTGATGTCAATAATTTCTATGCAGTAATGGTCCTGAAACAGCAGCAACAGTGAAAACTGTGGCATGGGGGAAACACTGTCTCCAGCTCCAGCAATATTGAACAGGAATTGATTCTGCTGGGTCATGACAGTCTTTTCAGGCTGTCACTGCTCACTTTCCCTCAGGCAGGGCAGTCACAGTGTTTTTCCTCCACATGTTTCTCAAGTCCCCCTCTCCTGAATTCTTTCATCTGTTCTATCCTGACTGGCATTTTCTGCCAAGCTGTGCAAAGGGATCAGTACATTTTTGAAAGGACCTCCACGTTTGATGCACACCAGTAAAGTTCTGGAAAGGATTACAGGAAAAGGTGTTTCAACCCTTCCCAACGGATAGTTTATGTAACAGGAAAGGGTAGATAGAAACTGATTTTAAAAACCAAGACACAAACAAACAAAGAAACAAAAGTATTGCAATTTGCTTGAATCGTGGGAAGACTTCCATTAAGTAAGCACTGAATTTGAAGTAAAGTGAAGGTATAAAAAAAATCCCAAGACAAGGATACACTTGTAGTCTGTTGCTGTTTGGGGCAAGTGTGGTCTTGGACTGTTATGAGAATCTCTGTGGTAATCAAAGACTTTAAACACTGTGAATGCCTATTTGACAACCGCAGCCTTGCCAATGCAAATGTAGCTAAGGATTCATCATGGACTGTGTTATCAAATTCATTTTTCATAATTTTATCCTGTGGCAAAAAAATCACCCCTAGGAGAATCCTGTCTTTCCAACCCTTCACAAAAAAGAAAACTTTCTCTTGGTAGCTTGCTCTAGGACAAATGGTCACATTTACAGTGGGGTGGTGCAAGAAGCATAAATCCCTGTGTCAAAATAGTTTTTTTCTTTTGTTCTTTTATTATTAGGTCCTATAATACAACCTTGATCAAAATTTTTAGCTTAATCATGCAAACCAAAATTAACCTTCTATAAATCTTGACCTAATGACATGGTGGGCAGGTAGAACTGAAAATGGCTCAAAGACTTTTCAGTTCATCTACTGATCTCCACTGTTCCAATGTAAATAGAAGTATCCAAATAATTCACATGAAAACTATAGAAAAATCATGCTTCTGGAAGTTTGAATCAAAGAAGGAAAGTGAAACTGAAGCCACATCTTCTTTTCTGAGCAAAAATAACTTGTTTTTTTTCTGTTTTGAGAATCCTTACATAAAAATTGTTTCAAGCAACTCCAGTTTTAAGTAATTTAAAACTGAGTTGTGCCTACAGTTAAAGATAAAAAATCCCTATCAAAAAGCTCAGCATCATGCCATGACTTTAGGAGAAATTATTGTGATCACAGTACAAAAAATAGACTATGAGACCTTCTCTAGCTTTAAAAAATGATCCAGAAAGGGATCCAGCCATGGCAATGCACAGCTCAGATCATTAGTCCATGCAGCATTTCATCTACTGAGAATCCCTGTCTTGCCCAAGCCAGGGAATTAAAGATAGCTAAATATGCATCAGTTATAGTCATATCTGCTGTGTACACATACTCAAACTCAGTTTGAAGAAGGGTAGAAAAATCTACAGCACAGGTTGGTGTGTGTATTTGTTGTACTATCATATAATACTAATACCATAAAATACATGGTGCAGATGGCTTGTGGTTTTTTTTTTCAATTAAAAAACTCTACAGGAATTATCATACCTAGAATATGAAACTTAATTTCCTTAATCTATGGCAAATGACAATTTGCAGTGATTGACCTACCACATTCTTTATATAAACAAAAATATTTGTCTCCTCTAGGAAATACTGACAGAAAAAAAAAAAAAAAAAGCATAGATTAATCAAATGATGCTGTTCCAACATAAACGCAAAATACCACATTGGATGATTATCCCATCATTAGAACTACAAAAAATAATTTACAGTGAATAATTTCCTCAGTATTTTTTTTCTTATTCTACTCACACAATGTCTGTGACAAGACTGCAGCTTGCCTAAATTGAATTACTTCCATTTTCTTCAGTTATTTAGGGATAGACTTAGGAATATTTCAACTACTGTTATTGTATTTAGTTACTTATTTATGTTTAAGCTTTGACTTGTGACAGTATTCAACTGGATGCATTCAGGTACTGGATGACTATAAGCCATTAGAGTAATTTCAAAGGTTCCTACTCTGCACAAGAACCCTTCATTTCCCACCCAGAGCATCCTCTCTAGCAGGGAAAGCCATTGGAACTAGGTAGAGTTTGGTAAGGTAAATATCAAATATCTTCCTTTTTGTGTCTTGCCTATATATGCTATTTCTTTTCCCCTGAATATCTGAAAAAAAGTATGATATTATGTGAGAATTGTGCTATGGAAACAGACCTATATGCACAGAAATAACAGTAAATCAGACACAACGGCTAAACAAAGGGTAGTGAAGACAGTATCATGGTCTGAGAAAGAAAGATTATAAGAAAATTATTTATATAAAAAGGGAAACAATTTCAAACCAATTTTTAAGATGCTTTGCAGTTAGTTCATGAGAAGTGCTAACATTGCTGTAACCTATGGGGTGGCTGGATGCACAGAGACTAGATACTGTGCTTTGAATTACTCAGTATTAACTATAAACTCAGATTCAAATGATGAATTATGTTTAGCACACAGTCAGCAAAAATACTGCTAGTAAGTATTATTTAAGCAATTAATGATATTAGTTAAAAAAACTGCAATGTTATGCACATTGTAGCAATGGACTCTCAAGTTTTCATGCAAGAATCGATTCTAGGGATTTTTTTTTTTTTTTGCTTGCATATCTGTTTGTTGACAGTCCAGAAAAAAGCAAAGAAAGATTAAAATCTTGCCATGTTGCAAATCAAATTGAACATATACAAAATCATAATCAAAATTCAAATTAAAATAAACCACAAATCCTTAGTATTTCTACTTGTATTGTTTTCTATGATGAAAACTTGCTTACCAAAACAGCCAGGAATTCTGACAGATCACTAATTCATAAGAACACATCTTGCTTTATAAAATATGTGACACTGTTGGGAATATATTATGAAAGTGATCTTGAAGGAACAAGATGCTCTGACTTCAATTGTACAAATCATAAAATATAGACCTTGCTGATACCTAAAGAGAGAATCAGGATAGAACTGTAAAGCCTCATATTCAGTACTCAACTTTAGGACACACAGAACTAAAATTATTATGTTCCAACCTAAAAATGGACAATATTTATGGAATTAATCATAGTATTATAATTTAGTAGTCATATGCTTTTTTGATGTGTAAATACTTTGAAAGAATATTAGCAAAATCAGGCAGCTGACAACCTTGTCCAATACTTTGCAATGTGACTTCAGTGTTTGTGTTAAGCAGAGTCTGTAGATCAAAAATGTACAAATATTCAATCTAGTCCAGTGACTCACTTGGTATAATGAGATAGTAATGTTTTAATGTGATTACATCAGGACTAGTGCTAAGCCTATCTACAGCACATTTTCTAATCCTAGAACCACAACAGGATTTGACAAATTTAATTTTCACTACAAATGATCTAAAACTATCCATTACATTACAAAATCCTGAGACCATGGTGTGCCATATAATTCATGTTTTTAACACAGCAAACCACAAAGATTGCAAGTGGAATGACACTGAACTGAGCATAAAATATTTATCAGAAAGGTAGCCAAAAGACGGAGAAAAGTTACTTTTACTTTGTAAAATATTTGCTCTTTTTCAGGCAAGGGATTTCAAAACTCTGAAATGTTGACCAGTTTCATAAATGTGCAGAACAGGAGATTATGATTCCATGTAATCACACACCTTATCATGTGTTCTTACAGCAGTTCTCATCATGGAGATGAAGAAATATTTCTATATTGAGATACGAATGTCAAGGGACTTGGTCACTACATAGGGTAAGATTTAATGTCAAAGTTTTCTGCTCAAGTCCGTTATTTATTCAGTCCTAATCAGTGAAAGCCAGAAGTCATGCTTCTCTGCAGATCTCACAAGAGTGCTTCCAAAAAGCACGTTATGCAAATTTTTACCTCTACATAAATAAGAGCAGCACAGCAAGTCTTAGATATTCTGCTTTCTGAGACACATTCATGCACTTGGATTGCTCTGTTCATGCTGTAGAGGGATGAATCTCAAAAAGCAAGTGACTCACCTTCCAATTATGTTACATGGCCCAACAGCTGGTGCTGCTACAGCAAACTTAAAAGCAAGTGTTGCCTCTCCAAGAGCTGCTAATACAACATATCTCACTGGTCATTTGGTCGAACATTAAATATAAACAAATACATTTCTTCACAATCAACAGTGACATGTCATATATAGAGAGGGGAAAAAAAAGTGGGGGGGGTGAGATGTTTGCCTTCTGGGCATGAGGTTTATCCTAAGACACTTAAAGGAATCGATTAAATCCACTTAGCAGCCCTTCAGTATCACCAGAATGTGCCTCTCTGGTAGAAAGCGAGACCTAGTCTTACAGCAGAGTGCCTAGAAGAATATGTCCTGTGCTTTGTCAGACTGAACTTCAACAGAAGGAATTAAATTTCTTATTGCCACGTGTCTTTTTCAGAGTTTTATAACAAGGAATTACTATTTTCCTCCAAAATTTTCCTCTTCTCCTTTAGCTTTTCGGAGCAAATCTACTTTAACTCATAGAATGACAAATGGCTTTGGTTACTTGATCAGTTACTCATCACATTGCAATACACTCAACTAAGTTTCTCTTCTCTTCTCTAGGTTTAACTATTACATGGAGATATAGACTACTCATTCCTGCTGCCTAAATGCTTTTAGAAAATCTACTAAGACAGTAATAGCATCCCTCTTTTGCTAAATCAATTTTTACTAATCTCTACATGATCTCAGATTCCACAAAGAATTCTGAGCATGGGACAGGGACTCACACACCTACCCCAGGCAAATTGTCACAGACTAGGAAAGACAGCTGGCAGAATAGCCTCAGAAAAAAAAAAAATCACAACCACCTAAAATAAAAATAAATAAATGAGGAAAAAAAAAAAACAAAACAAACCCAACCCACAAAAACCAACCAAAAAAACAAAAATCCCAACCCAAAACCCAAAGCCCAAATCCACCTAACAATGCAGCAATGAAGTTTTCATGGGACCATAAAATGGGCAGGCAACTTATAAAGGGTTCATAAATCCCCAAGGGTTTCTGATTTAAATGGACTCTAGTGCTAAGTTGACACGTTTCAGACAGAGTGATGAGCTTTTAAACTATTTCACAAGGCATTTCTGCGCAAGAATGAACCCCGAGGAAATATCCATCATCTATGATCCTTGGAAAGATTTCTTCAGTCTGATGGTGCTCTTTGTGATAAGAACAGACATTTTGGAAGTGGAGAAGTCACACAAAGTTGCAGAGCTCAGAAGGAGAGAGGAACAGATGGTTTCACTAATGAGTTTTCTAAAACACACCCCCTAACCTTGGTGGACGCAGTGCAGCAGTTAAAATATTCCAGTGATTATTTTCTTAAATAACTAGACCTTTTCTAAACAGATATATACAGCAAAATTGTATTAAATTTGAGACATCAATAAGCAAAATTTCTGGCTTGTTTTGTGTTTTGGATTGTTTTTTTTTCATGCCATAATAGTCTCAAGAAAATCATGAGACTGTATTTTCACACTGTTAAGAGTTATAATTTATGAAGACTGAGCTCACTGATATTAGGTATAAACAAGTAGGCATTATCATTGTCAATAAAGGCAACTTCAGCTTTTGGAAGTTGTATTGTTTTTAAATTTTATTTAAAACATGCTGAAGAGACGATAATTTATTCTTGGAAAAAATTGAATCAGCTGCTGGGGTAAATAAGTATCATGATATGCACTTGATGACTCTTAGAAAATAATTAATTCTATAGGATTTAACCTCCTAACAACAAATTAAAACAAATTTACACTTAAATTATGAAACAGTATTTTTAATTTGCATTATGGACAAATAAGACATCTAAAAGTAATAGAAAACTTTGCAACTAATTATCTGATTTTTAAGAGAGTTCCTGAGACTTTCTTTTTTTCATTTATGTGTATTTGCTGGTCAGTTTTTTCATTGTACAATATCAATATGAGCATTTTTAGGAAAAAAGAAAAAGAAAAATCACCAAAAAATTAAACCACGATTCAGTATGCAATCACTATGTCTTTCAGAAAATGCAATTGCTTGGAGACCAAGCAGTTTTAACCTTTTACTGTAGACTCTCACTAGCATATTCTTGCTCAAAGTATGACACTGATTGCTATTCTTTGCTTTCTCACTAAAAAAAAATAAATTGCAAAAACAAGTGCAAGAAGACATTGCTGTTATTTGGCAACCACTCCTTGTATTGCTTTGGAGATTACCCCAGTGCCTCTAAGGTGGAGTAATGCCATTGACAGCACTACAAATGGATAATTACCAAGACAGGAGGGATTCAGGGCTGCTCTGGTTCGGGTCTGGGTCAAGTGAAGGGCTGCTGCCACACCTAGGTCCTGCCAGAGTGGAAATACTTGGAAATTCTTCTAAAATTCTCAGTATCAGGGTTCCAACATGAGCCCACATGTCACAGCTGAGAGAGGCATTCAGCACCAACTGCTCTGGATTCTCTGGGACAAATCCCTACCAGCAGAATGTTTTGTACAAAAAACCCTTTAAACTGATATTGTTATTTTCTACTGATTTTGAAAGAAACTCTGCCATAAGGAAATACTAATGAAATTAATATTAATGTTAATATCTGTTAAACAGCAGCCCAAAGTCAAATCAGTAAAAGCCAGGTTCCACAGTGGATGGACAGCTGGGTTACCTTGCTTCATCTCCAAGTGAAAGGATGATGTAAAAAAAAAAAAAAAACTACCCAGCAACGATGCTGGACTTGTGTCCAAACTCTGCACTTCTAGATCCTGGCTATTAAATAAATAACACAGCCATTGGCACTGCCAAAGGCACCACAGCTGTTTGGGAATTTAGAATATTCCATACTTCATTCAAAAATAATGACAAAAATAATGACAAATAAGGTGTTATTTTAGCTCTTGGGATTATTATTTTTTTTAAAGTAGAAAAAGTAGTTTATTATCATTATTATTATTATTATTATTATTATTATTACTACTACTACTACTATTATTATTTTGGAGGGGAGAATCTGTCATTTCAAAGTATAAAACTTGTATAAGTCCTTAGAAGGACAAAAGCAATAAACACTGATGAAACACCTACACACCTTTAAAGCCCCGACACTTTCTACAGCCCTAGACAGTTTTTTGGGTAATTTGCTCTGTCACTATAGTTCTGTTAGGAAATATTTGAGCATTTCCTCAGGAAACTGGTTATCTGTCTGGTCCATACCCATGATTAAAATTTCTAGTAGAATAAAAGTTTCTTTTGCAAACACAGATTGCTCAATTTTTGTGAATTAAGTTATTATCAGGAGTGAATACAGCTCTTGAAGTTAAGAGTACCAAAATTTCACAATAATTTAAAAATGTAAGTGGGAGATAGTACATTTCTGAAAGAAAAACTACTTTGACAGCATTAATCATTAATCATTGCACCATTCCAGCTTTGCAGCTACAAATGAATTGTAAAAACATATGATTATTTGGGATCAACACACTTATTCCTAAAGGAAAACAAAAATCTGAATGTTTAAGTTATTACTTTCTTCTTTGATAATTGATTAATTTTACTTGGTAGAGTTAATTAGTATTAATTGATCCATTTCTGCTAGTTATTAGTTTAAAGGAGATAAAGGTTCTGATGTTATCCCATTCTCCTCTAGGAATTTAATTCTCATTTTTTCCATTAGTCTTAGCTATGGTGAGCAGCTGACATTCATTCACAGAGATCTTCTTTGAAAACAAATGCAATCCAATTATGAGGTTTACAGAAAACCTCCACAAATGCAAGACAAGAACACACAAGAATATTTCACCTCTAATTAGAATATACTTGTCAAAAGGGTTTGTGCACTGAAATAACACCTCCTCTTTCCTTACAATACCTTTTAGATGTGTCATTTAGGAATGTCTCAATGTCTTAATAGAAAATATAGGTTATGTTTAACAATTCGTAAACAATTCACTATGGTTTTTTGCAAGTCTTGGAAAGCAGGCATTCCTCACTGCTCTTGAAGAACCTGTCTTGGTTAAAGTACAAGCTCTTAAATTCATAACATTTTCTACATTAATTATTATTTTATCATCAATTATCTTCTGTTAGACTGCCCTCATTTTATATAAAAGATAAAACCAGATGGAAAAAAATATTTAGAACTTAAATCTCTGAAACTCTCAAGCTACAACTTAGAAGTACTGACCTGAGCTACAAGTTTTTAGAAGTCACAGCTGTGTGTAATTTATCTGTGTAAATTATGTGCAATCTATCAGTTGGATGTTATGGAAACTGCATGAATAAGTAAAATTGCATGACTAGAATGAATGAATGAATGAATACTAAGAGAGAGACACTCCATTCCTGAGCAAGTCTTTATTGCATGCCTCAAGTATGGCGAGGAAGGAGCTGCCAAATGTTGTGTGAGTTGAACCACTGAAAAAGTAAAACAATCCTCTGAAATGTACTGCCTGGTGTCATATCATTATTGTAAAATGGAAATTACTTTTTTGGAGGAAACTCTCATATCTGTGCATTCAATAGGCTTCACTACATCAGGGGTGACATCTTTGGCAGACGATCTGGCAACACCCTTTGTGTTAAAAGTTCAAAAGCTATTTCAGAATCTTCCCTGAATCCAGTGCCAGGCTCCTTTTGCTAACCAACAACTCCTAAAATAGAGACTAAAACAAAGACTGCTGTTGCACTGAGGTTCTTACTGAAATAAGCTGCTATATTGGTGGTGTTTAGCCATAATTAGGACAAAATAAGAACTTGCCACTAGGTAGATGGAGCAGGTATTGGAAATGTTTTATATTCACAGTATGCAAAGGGTTCAAACTCAGATTTAATTTGATTTAATACTGACCAAAACCAGAGCATTCAGATGTTATAAATATATAGTTACAGTGAATAATATGGGATTGAATTGTAATTGGATTAGTATCTGATAACTCTTGTAAAGATCCTCTCTCTCTACAGTGAGAACAAATATGGAGGGCATTATATATGGATTTTTCTGCTTGCTGTAAGTACTAGGCTTTGTCAGCTAAGCAGCTGCAGCTGAAACTTAAGTTAAAACCAGTTCTGATGCCAGCTGGTTACACACTTAAAATTCTGTGGTGTATCTACATCCTCTGCAAACCTTAAAGGAGCACATGAAATAACCTGGTTTTAGTTGTTTAGAAAAGCTCTCTTGCCCAATGTATAGCCAAACTTAGGTCAGGTATGAACAACAAACTATTCTTATTCTCACATAGTCATGAGATCTAAAAGTATGATCAATGATTTTTTAAGAGCACTTTCTATTCATGCTTTAGAACAGTTGTGTGTTAACAGCACTGTTGTTGGTTTAAGGTTCCATGTGTGAAAATACCACACAGGAATTTCAGAAAAGGCCTCAAATTGATAAACAGTAAATTAATTGGACTAAAGGCTGAATGTGAGAAGCTTTATAAATCACTAAATCCATTGCCGTGGGTGAGGAATACAGATGTCCTTGTATGTATTTCTTATTGATCTGGAGAATTGCATGAGATGACTGAAGGAAAAAACAACATTTATGTGGTTTTTTTGTATTTTTCTTAATAACACAGTAAAGTAAGTTAAGCTACTTATGTCAGCTATTAAAAAATGTCTTCATAAGGAGCCCATTGCAGCATCTGATTGCTTTATGAATTAGCTTTTGATAATATCATAATGGAAAATGAAATTTCTTACATTTTTGCTTTAGATCAAACAACTATATTGATTAGAGTGACAAGTCCAATCAGACCAAGATAAAATAAACCACAGTTCATGTTAATGATACTCTGGACGAGAATAGGAAGTTACTTTGCTGGTTTTGGCTTGGATAGAGTTAATTTTCTCCCCAGCAGCTGGTATGGGCTGTGTTTTGGATTGTGCTGGAAATGCTTTGCTAGCACAGGGATGTTTTCCTTACTGCTGAGCAGGGCTCACACAGAGTCAAGGCCTTTCCTGCTCCTCACCCACCCCAGCCATGAGGAGCCTGGGGGTGCCCATGGAGCAGGGACAGCTGACCCTGAGTGACCACAGGGATGCCCCACACTGGATGTACTCCATGTGTAAACTAGGGGGAATAAGAAGGAAGCAGGGGCATGGGGGGATCTCCTTGATGATGGCGTTTGTCTTCCCAAGTAACTGATGCCTGTCATGGAGCTGTGCTTTCCTGGGAATGGCCAGGCACCTGCCTGCCCATGGCAAGTGGGGAATTAATTCCTTATTTTGCTTTGCTTGCATGTAGCTTTTGCTTTACCTGCTAAATTTCCTTTAGCCCAAGCCACGAGTATGTGGATTTTATCCTTCTGATTCTCTCCTCCATCCCACTGAGGGGACAGCTCTGCGTGCCTGATTTGCTGGCTAGGATTAAACCACAACAATTACTTACTCACTATTAAACCTGGCTGGGATTAAACCGCAACAATTACTACTCACGACTTACTCAACAATATTCGCTATTAGTGCGGCTGCAAAAAAATCAAATTAGCAAAAGTCCTAGTGACTTTTGTTTCTTAATTTGAATAATTTTTTTTAATGATCATCTCTAGGATAGGCTAAGAATTTATGAAGATCAAATGCCACATTGCACTAACCAAGGAAATGATAAATATAATATCAGTGGATATTGCAGTTGGATAGACAAAGAAAGACATATTTGGTAGATTGCAGAAGAAAGACACTCAGAAATAAATGAACAGAAAAGGAAAACTTTGAAAAAGCATAATCTGTCCAAACCAAGACAAAAAGTCATTTGGTTTAAACAGCTCGTCCATTGTAATATCACTATTTAAACATCCCCATGGAAAAAAAAAAAAAAAGAGACAGAGAATCACCATTATTTGCTCTCTAAAAATAAAGTGATGAAAATTCAAACAGTTAAATAATACCTGCTCTGGTCATAGACATTCCAGTTCACAGCCATTCCTAATAAAACTATCTCATCTAGTATCACTGGTAGCAAATTAATATTTATGGCTTAGCAGGCAGTATAGATCTAACAATTTGCTTATGGTGCAAGAGACAGAAAATGCAGTGAAAGAAATCTAGTTTTCCTGAACAATAGTTCATATGGAAAAACACATTTTAAAGTAAGACTGTTCAAGCAGAATGGAAACATACTCATTATGAAAGTCTGCATAACATTTTTGAGGATTCATTAATTTCCTTTCAGCTTTAAAAGCAGTACATCCTTCCACTTTTTCCTGTGGGAGTGATGCAGTACCCACAGCAGAGGAAAAGAAATATATAGATTGCTCAGCCTCCTTGGACACGCAGAGATTCATGGGATGATGTGAGATGTGCTGAGGGTGCTGAAGGATACCCTGGGAAGGTTTTTGGCACAGAATCCCAGAGCTGTCTTGTCACCCAGCAGGTGAGTGACAGCTGGAGCTGGGAACAGCAAGGCAGGTAGAGAATTGATCCAGGATGCACAGTGCCTGAGAGCCCAGCTGACAATCCACACAGTGCTGTCTCCCAGGGATCACTGTGGGGACTAACACTGGGAATTGCCTTCCTTAATGCAGGACATGAGAGAACAAAGTGCACTCCCAGCAGAACTGTGGATGTCAACAGATTGAGGGGCATCAGTCGATATGTGGGGGACAGGGCTGCTGTCCTGAGGGACTGGGACACACTGTAGACGTGGCTTGATAGGAAACCACTGAGGTTTAGCAGAGGCCTTATCAATAAAAGATCCTGACACACTGGGAGACCTGTGTGACCTGGGAGATCCTGACACCAGTGGAGACCACCAGGATGGGAGGGGATAAGGAATATGGAACACATGAAAGACATCAATAGGCAGGTTTGTTCAGCATTAAGAAGAGGGCACTAAGGAGACACATTACTCTCTCTGCAACTTCTTCCACTCTGAGAGATGCAGACTGACAGGCAAAAAACCCCCATGTTGTTACATGGAAACCCTGATTAGATATTAGGAGAAAATTATTTGGTTTTACCACAAGGGTGGTCAAATATGCCCAAAGAGGGCACAGAATCTCCATCACTGATGTTGTTCAAGACTGATTCTGTGTGACTCAACTGGACAAGACCTGAACATCCTGGTCTGAAGAGAACAACTGTAACAAAGCGGTTAGACTACTTAACCTCCAGAGGTCCTTCTCAAACTAAATTGTTTTCTCATTCTGCAAGAGCAAAGGATCTTAACAAAAAGAGAAAAAAAATTCCAGTAAATCCATGATACGGATCTATCATTTTGTTTCTTTTTTTTTTTTTCTTTCCCTCCAAGTCAGTATTGTTATACTAAACAATCATCTGAGCCTTTATTATTACATAAAACATTCCTTTATTCGAATGTAATGAAAAGCTCATTATGACTTCCCAGCTACCAGTGCAAACAGTGTACTTAGCCAAATGGTAATTGTATCGGTCTTCCTTCTATTCCAATATTGCTCTGAAAGTTGTGTCCCTCAAATGAATAATTACCTACAGAATAATTAAATGTTGCTGATATGGTCTACTCATCCCACTTGTACATAGAAACAGCAAAGTTTGTCTTCCCTGAAATCTATCTCCGTCATGTTGGATAAGCTTACTGCCCATCACACGGCTGGCATCGATCCCCACTCAATTACAGATGAACATAGCACCATATTAAAAGACAAATAAGGTTTAATTTTAATCACAGACAGCCTGTAAGTCCATGTTCCATTATAGATTAAAAGAACCAATTATTTTTAAAAGTAAAGATTTAATGAAAGGCCTTACTAATATATAGACACATTGCTCCCTCTGCATTCTAAGTCAGACTCTGCAGTAATGTTTGAAATTGCTACAAGCAATCCAAGCAAGGCATGGGGATACAACTTGGAGAAGAATGGTTTTCCTTCAGATACAAATACACTTTCTCAATAGGGTTTCTTTTGCAAGGTTTCTCTTTCAAAAGAGTAAAATCACAGACCATTTATAGTCAACAAATTAACTCTGTGGCCAGAGTTTTATTGTTACTAAGACAGAGTAAATGCAAAATAATTGCATTGAAACAGGCAGAAATTCCACACTAATGACACTGAATGCTGCTGAAATCACTTTATCCCAGACTCAGAAAGGTAGTTAGGAACCTAATTCTCATCTGAATTCAATGGGAGTCAGACACCTACACATCTCTGACTCCAGACATTATAGCTTTCCATCTGTAACAACAGGAGTTGGCTTGCATAATTAACTCCAGAACCAAGGGCATCAGAACTCTTATTTTCTTACTATTCATTCTTGAGTACTAGTTTCCAATCCCCCTTTTTTATTGAGGTAGTATAATGTTTGTGAGACTGTGAACTAATAAAATTTTAGCTCTATAATATTGTTGATATTAGCATTGAGAATGCAAAGATAAAAATGTACATTTTAGATGTATATCTACAAACTGGGTAATCTGAGAATGCTGTTACTTGTGCTATGAATGTAATTCCACTTGCACAGAGAAAACAGGAGAGGCTATATACATGTATATATATGTAAAGTTAACATCCCAATTTTTAAAGCTGTTTTTTATATAATGCCATGCTTTTTTCAGGAATTTCACATATACCATTCAACCAGAAATGCTTTAATGCATGGTAAAATTTCTTCATTTTTCTAAATGTGGACAGACCTTCTTTAGAAGGTAAAAAAAGTTAAAGCACTATTTACCAACAGACATTGTTACATCAATCTTACAATTACCGTTCACAGTTAAAAACAAGAAAACCAAAACAAAACAGGATTTCCTTGACTAGAAAGAAGCTGTATTTTATCTGCCCCTCTAACATTCCAGGAAAAGTGTACCAAATAAAACACTAGTTAGGTCTGTAGAATGAGGGTTCAGAAAAGAAATGCAGGCATTTCTGGTGTATTTTAAGGATCTCATATCAAAAGATCACTTAGAATATTTCTGATGATGAACAAAAGAGTTGGGAAACCTTCTCATCTCCTTATACTCAGCCCTTGCTCTTTTCATCCTGCAAAATTCCTTTTGGTTTTGTCCTCACTGATCCCTGAAGGAAAAAAATCTCCAGCTTCTCTCCACTTGTTAGATATTCACAAAGAGAATAGGGGAGAGCAGCAAGCAGGTGCTCCAATGGAAACATCTCCTCACAATGCAGGTGCACTGCAAGGATTCGGTTCAGAAAACAGCAGCTGCACTCTGGGAATGCTCCCACCTTCCTTACTCACTCTTACATACACACAATTAACAGAAATAAGAAACTCGATTTACCAGGCCTAGGGATAACCAGGATTGTGCAGAACCAAATCCCTACTTTCAGGCTGGAATCCTATTCTTTTTCATTTTTAATGTTCTTTTGACTATAACAAATTCCAGTTTTTAGGTACACCACCAAATTCATCCAACATGTTCTGTGAAATATCTTAAAAGACACATGAAATAAAGACTTTTAAATCTCTGCACAGAAAGCCTATGAAAACAAGATAAATCAAGGTACACACTGAAACTTCTATCTCAGCATATTTTTCATTAGCAGCATGAGGATATAACAGTTCTTCCACAGAAGTAACAGGTTTTGCAAAAATAGAATATGCAAAGGTACAGGTTGTTCTCTAGCTGATCTAATCCAGGTCAAGTCAAGACATGGATTACTGTTCCAACTATGATTTTAAATCAGCACCATTATTTTCCTATATTGACAACAAATATATTGCATAATGAAATTAAAATACATTATCAATGTATTAAAATATATTGAAATTAAATACATTATCAATGAATTCTGTACACTTTCTAATTCAGTGTTATCTATTCTAAATTCTGTCAGACATCTATAAAGAAGAAACATGTTTTATACACAAGAAAAATTACAGAATATTTCCAAGGTTTTAAAAAAAATCACTTATGTGCTTGCTATACATTCAGAAATAGAGCCCTGTTTGTTGGAAATGTAAGCTGATGGCTCACACTGAAAATGTCACCTGCTATTTATTGTCGTGTTTTCTTTTTCAGGTTCAAAGGCCTCACCAATATGTTATAGCAGAAAACTATTTATGGCCATGTTGTCTGCTAAATGTATCACATGTATCTCTCCAAAATCTGCACACTGGGTTCTAGATTATGCTATTAAAAAATGCACCTTTATAGGGGCCACTGAGTAACTTTCACACTGTGCTGGTTTTAGCTGGAGATGATCTGAGTTAAGGTATTTTGCAAAAGCATTAGTCCTCCTCCAGAGTATTTGCAGTAGTGACAAATAAGATTTTCTGTTATTAGCTAGCACAAAATCTGGCACAGCATTATGTGCAGAGTAATAAATGTCTTCATTCTGTCTATGGCACACAGCACTGAGACATTTACATGAGATTGCTGTTGTCACAGACAGTAATTAAGTGCTTGATTCTGCCATGGCCTTTCAAAAGGTCTTGGGCACCTCGAATTCATGCTATGGTACATCATATATATTACTCTGAGAAAATTTTACAAGCATGGTACTGTAATATGCAGAGATATGCATATATGAACTTTGAACAATACCTCAGTATAAAAAACAGTGCACTCAAAGTCTGAAATACTTAATAAAAATAGCCAGTTTTTACAAGCATAATTTTAAAATTAACTGAGTAATTTTGGCTGCATAATCATACCCCTGAAGGGATGCAATAAAATATAAATTTAATCAAATACATTTTTAGAACACGCTTCAAGCTAGGGCATGTACAATTTTGATCCAAATATCTAGTCATGAGTATAATATCAGACCTTTAATTATAATTCCTATTATAATTGTTCTATTGAAGAAAATGTAGCCAGTGCCCTTACCTGCAATTATGCACACACAGTCTGTGGAAAGAGTAGATAAAGACTCTCCTGTGAACCATTCCTTGCTGAGCTAATTCACCCAACTGGTTTAATTTCATTTGCCCTCAGTCTGCCGTTGCAGTGATTACATCTAAATGAAAAGACAAGGAAACACCAAAATGAAAAAAAAAAAAAGTAATAAGATTTATTGTCTAAATTTTCAATTTGACTTCTATTTTTGAACAGTCAGGGAGTCTGGGTCACAGAAAGCATGCTGCAAGAAAAGCATTAGGTAATTTCTGATGGTAGTATGTTTGAATATCTCATCTAGTGGCTAAAATGTGTGGCCTCCCTGAGACTTGTTACGGTGCACACCTGGTGTTCTGTGATAGGTGCCCTGTATTTTACTCCTCATATATGGGGATTTATAAACCCATAAAGAAATGTCTTTTTGGGAATATCTAGTGTTAACATTGCAGGCTGCTCTTCAAAGTTAAATACTCTTAGGCCACTGTTTTAAAAGGTTTTCTGTGGCACAGTGATCTGAGGGAATACCCAAATGCTTATTTTAGATATCTATATGCTAATACATAAGTTCCCATATTATAATATACCTCATCTTCTAATATTTATTTCAATGTAGCTTCTGCAATGCACATGGACCTTTGGAAAGTGCACTGCTGGCCGTGCTAGCACGGTCCAAAGGGTGGCAGAGCTTTGCACAGGAGGGATGTGTGGATTCAACAATCCCACATGTCCACCTGTGAGACCGAAGACACTGGAAGGACCTAACCCTGGAGATAACTCAGTCTCTTATTTTGTGTGTTATATGGAGTAGCAGGATTACATTTCCACACGGTGCACCATTTACCAAAACCAGATGCCATAAACACACTGAAGTTATTCCAGAAAGAATATAGGCACAAGGCTTCTCTCAAATGGCCCAGGACTCCCCTCCACCCATCTAATCCACAATACAGGTACTTCTCTGGAAAATATCAACTCCCTGTCACATTTTCTGCTTCATATTGTCCGAATCATTGTTTACAATATTGTTTATAATATTGTACAATGGAATTCAACCCAGTAAATGGTCAGAAATGTGGGTGAATTCCAAATTACACAATGAAATTTGTGGATATAATGTCAATTCTTCGGAACATGAGCCATACATGGAATTTTACATGGATTTTTCTCCTTCCCCAAAATCTACATTGACCTTGCAAACTATGAAGTTGTTAGCTTAGTCTCCTGGGGAAATTATAGTGATAAATGCTAGGCAACTAAAAAGCACCATACAATAAATTTCAATCCAAAGGCCACAAATAAACAAACAAAACCAGTATGACTTTCCAGCGTCCAAACAAACTAGTCTATCAATTAGCCCAAAAAGCCCACTCAAAAAGGGTCTGGGGTGGTGACCATACCATGTATCAATGATCAGATTAATTCATTCAAGTGATGTGATACATAAGCATGAAATAAAGAAAAAATGGAAAAATACAATAACTATGCACAATCACATTGGCCTCTCAGGCAAAACAGGGTCATGTAAGGATTTTTTTTTCCATCATGTGACTCATTATGCAGTACTAATTACATCATCTCCCCATCTTGCTGCCTCTAGACACTCAATTGCTATGGATTGGTTGCTTTCCCTGAGGCTGCTGATACATTTATAATAAGCATGGACTAACCTCAAAGTAATGAATCCCACCCGCTTGATTAATTTATCTTAAACAGAAAATTTATCTAAAACAGGTTAGAGAAAACTCCAAGTATATTTTTTTTAAAAATATCAAAGATGTTCAGCTCAGCTTCTGAAAAAAATGTTTTGTAATTGGAAACCAGTTTGATCATGCAGATGTCTGGCTTACAGTCCTTTATATTTTTTATATAGGGATTTAAGTACAGCACCTTTCACACAAGTCCATTTAAATGATCTGGGCACCAAGCTTTTTGATTTCTGAATTAAACTTTAATACATGACTACTTCTGATAATGCCATGAATTATATGTAATCTTTGATCATGCATATTTGAGTGGACAGTGCCAGAATTTAGTCTTGTTCTGTCATTGTTCATGTAACTTCAGATTTGGAAAGAGAGATTAAAACATTTGCTCTTTTTTCTGAAAACTTGCCAAAGCCTAGGCATACCACTGGAAAATTATAGAAAATTGAAAATTATAGAAAAATTATAGAAAATGAAAAATTTCCAGACCTTGTACATGCACATGCAGCATAGTGGCTGTAATGAAGATATTCTAATTGTCAAAGCTTTGTCTAATACCTCCCTGGACTCTTGCTTGCACTGGTGCTTCACACAGCCTTAAGTACCAAAAATACATCCTGGGTCATTCTCCTCTCCACCTCAACACAGGGGAATGCTTCCTTAAGGAATGGATGGCACAAAAAGATTCTCTGCCTTAAAACTGGTCTCCATTTTGTAGCAACATGAGGCAAACCCACAATCAGTTGAGGGCACAGTGCACAGCAGCAGATCCAAAGAAAGCTCAGACAAAACGACATCTTCAGGGTTTGAGTAGAAAAACACAACACAAGAGGCTGCTCAGGAATGTGAAGTCCCCTTTCCATGAATGCAATACTTTCATTTAAATAAAAGCAGGTATAAGCAGTAGCTGCAGAGGTGGAGGAAGTTCAACGTTATTAGCATTTTTGAATGTTTCCAGTGTTAACAAATTCAAGTATTTATGAGAAAGAATACAGGGGGAAATGTCTGCTTGTGTGCCTTTTATGACATACAGAGAATAGATCCATAGGATACAAGAGAATAGTAGAAATTCAAGGATGTCAGTGCCTGACAATAACATAAACAAGGGTGTACAAAAAAGTAGCCAAATCAGATGATAAACATATTCACCTCTCTCAGGCTTAGAGTTATTTTTCTATTAAAAGAGTGGAAAATAACTGAACTACTGAGATAAGCTGAAGGTTTGGTCATTTCCTCTGCAAAATTTGCATACTCTAAATATTTCACAAACTCTTACCTTTTCTGTTCTTTTTTTTTTATTATTATTTTGTTGTTTTGTTGGGTTTTTTCCCCCTCTCTCTCTCTTTTTTTTTTTTTTTTTTTTTTTTTTTTTTTTGTGTTTTTCCCCCCCCCTTTTTCTTTTTTTTTTTTTTTTTTTTTTGTCTTTCTTGGCTGTTCCTGCTTTTGTTTGTTGTTGATAAAAGAAAAGGCTAGCAGTTTATCTGCTGCAAGAATTTACAGCTGTAACAACACTTCTAGGGCACCAGCTTGCCAGGCTGACACAGTAAACTTATGAGTGTCAAAGGCATGGAATCCAGAAATTCCCATATTTAAAATAAATTTTAATAAAATTAAAAGAAAAAAAAAGGGAAACAAAAGCATAAGAAAGAAGGGAGTGGAGCATAATCATCACACCAATTCCTTTAGCTACCAGGCTGTAAATTTTGCAGGAGTAGGAGTCCCACCCTCTTTTGAAACTTTCACAATACACAAAAAATGTATGAAGATATAATGCGAGAGAAAGAGGGAAGCTGACAGAGTGCAAAAATATCTTTTCAGTTTACAATACCTTCACTTGGGAAGCCTGACAGTCTGTGGTCCATATTCAACATTAGATAGCCAATAGGGATTTTGAAAAGGGAGAGAAATCCCTTATCTTTAAAATAAAATTCAGATCCCTGGGTCTCAAAATTTCACTGATTTGAATTTACTGCAATCTGAAAGAAGGCCACTGTGCTTCCCCAAGGGCCAGAGCAGAAAAGAAATTCCAGACCTACTGAAAGGATTAAGAGCCGCTACCAACAGCACCAAAGATATTCTGGGTCCAGACATTAAATATATAAATGATGGACACCCCTGGGAGAGTTTTGCAGTATCTCAGTCCTTTATTTAGGCAGTTTAGTTTTAACCATTTGTGGAAAACACAAATGGAGACTTCTTATGTCCATGATGGAGCCATCAAAGATTAAATGATTTTTACAAGCCTAAGTATCACAAATTCCATCTAAAAATGTACAATTTTAATACTGCAAGGGTTTAACCTCTCCAGCCATTTATTGAGTGGAATCATATACTCAAGAACTCCATATATTTTAAAATCCAGAAATTAATTTTGATCAAAGCAAAGCTCTAAATCAAAAAAGAAGTTGCACATCTGTCATTTTCAGCAAGAGAAATGTTGAAGGACAAACATGGCCATTCAGAAATTTTTATTATATAAATTCAAAATTTATCTACACAGAAGACCATTTAGAACACAACAATGCTAAAAATGCAAATAACTGAATAAAAATCCATAGTCACTGTAAAACTTCAGCTTAAATTGGCTGGTGAGCTTCAGTGGCACCCTGAAAGGATAAGTTGCAAATGAGTCAAACCAATGGGCATGAAAATTCCTAAGAAATGTGATTTTTTTTTTCTCTCAACTCTGTCCAGTAACAAGGAGGTGATTCAAATTACTCAGCAGATGGCTCAGATGTAAGAACAGCTTGGTAAAAGCAGGACAAGGCTAATTACAATATTATGCCTGTGCCTCTTTATTTTCTACCTCATTCCGTCTTCCCTCCCAGAGAGTGTATCCAGCCTCTCCACTTCTCTGTCAAATATCACCCGAAATCTCAGCACGGCTCTCGCGCAGCAGCACCCCAGAGAAGGGCAGGGTGAGCAGGAGGGCTGTGCTGAGCAGGAGCCAGGGACTGCGTGTCCCTCCGGCCGGGGTGCTGCTCTTTCCAGCTTGGCTGCATTCCCAGCTGCTCGGGTAAGAGCACCTGTAAATCCCTGCCAGTGTCCATGCAGATTGGTGACCACGGTCCTGCGCACTGCTGCCTGAGTTAGAACCATGCGGACACATAAGATTGGAGGCCACGGATTTCACGCACCCAGTAAGAGGAGACTATCAAAAGGATATTTGCTTTGGAATGGATAAGAGTTTTGACATTCACAAGGTTGTACATCTGTACCAGAGAAGAGGAAAACCATTTTGTCTTGTGATCTAAGTCAAACTTATACAAGCAATAAATACTATTGTATTTTGAGCTGGTTTTTTCCCATTTTTAAGTTATCAGAGTTAAAAAAACAACGCATCTGCCCATGTGAATGAATAACTACTTCTCTATTTTACAAATAGACCATATTGCTTTGCATGGCAGGAATTACTGTCCATCGAATGCAGAAATATAAATAATATGAACACTGAGACCACCTATTAATTTATTTCTTTGCTCATACAATTTCACTTGTGATTGTTCATTTTATTTCTTGTCTAAACTGTATCAAGGAAAGGGATGGGGATCCTTTCTACAAATCCTTTATATTTAAGATAATCTAGATATGTATTGCTTAAAAACACTGCCACCAATTGTATCTCAGCATAACATAAATGACACACCAAGGCTATTTACCATTGTATTTTTTTTTTTCTGAACAGAATATACTACAATCACATCTGTGCAAAGCCATTGTGAGATATGCAGTGTTACAAGATTCCCTGACTATACATTAGGGAAGCATTAGCAGAGCTGAAGAAAACACCTGTGCACAAGAATACCTGGATGACAAACTGCATTCATATATGAGACATGATTTTAATGGGGCATACATAAGTGAATTGGTAAATCACACTAAATGAATTTTTAGAAAGCAGGGTTAAAACAATATTTATTACTGAATAAAAGCTTGAATTCCAAGTTGAAACTAACAAATTTTTTAAAGCTTTCTAAACTAAATGCAGTTAGATTTTAAAATGTCCCCAGCACCATGGGACAGTAACCTGGAGGTACAGAAGCCAGCCAGGTATCACCTACCCTGACAATGCTTTTTTGTAGGAAAAATTGCTAAGATAGAGAAGTTAGCAGAGTAGTGACAAGATGTTCAGATTTCTCTTTGCTGCACTGCACCCCAGTCATGCATGAAAGAGGGACTGGATGCAACCAACATAATAAAGATCAATACAAGAGTAGTTTTAAACTTTTAAATAGTTCTTTGGACTCTGTGGATCTCAAAGAAGAATAAACACCTTTCATTTTCCTAATGAAGTTGTTTCTGACTTAATAAGATCAAAATCTAAGGAATTTTTTTTTCTTAAAATGTATGCAAGTAATTTCAATGTATGTTGAAATTACCCCAACTGGCTTCAACATAACCAAGCCCCTGCAGAGCTTTCCCACAAACAGAAGCAGCTGTAACAGACCCAGTGAAATCACTAAGTCCACAGCTTAGACAAGGTACACACTAATATGAAACAGTGATATTGTAAATGTGTTCCAACACATATTTTGCAAAACTTCAACCATTATATTCAGCAGATATATTGTTAATTTCATTCACTGTTTAAGCTGCAGCCATGCTCAGCTGGGTCAAAATAGTTTTATTGCATAATCTGAAAATTTACATAAAAATCTCTGTGTAACATATAAATAATAATGCAGAGTCCAGACAACTTTATCTTACTTTACATCAGATAATATAACTTCCAGCAGTGTTTGTATTAACATACTGCTTTTAGGCAAAGAAACTGTGAAAACCACTATGTAAATGGAAAGAGTTTTATACCATACTTTTAGTAAAAATTCTTCTAGTGGGCTGTCAATCAGTACAATGCAATAATTTGGAGGTGATTTAATCATACCATCTGGGTTGTAGAACTCATGAGCAAAAGGGTGTTCCTATTAGTGTCTCCAACAGTAATTGTTATTTTAACTGGCTGAAATAAACTGCTGCCCCCAGGCCAGTCATAACACTAGGATGGTGTAGACCTGCTTTCCCTTCAGAAGGTAGAAGTGCAATGGAAATTTGCCCTGTGAATGAGTAAGAAGCTACTTACTTATAGAGCAGTCATAAATAGAGCAGTTACTAATTTTCATAAAGATTGTTTAGGGGGTAAAAACAAAACAAAACAAAATAAAACCCTAAATTTAAAATGGAATATGATATCATAAATTTTCCTGGGCACTAAAGCTTTCTGGCATTTCACAATATTTTAATCATGCATCTGGAACGTAGATTAATGGAGAAAGGATGGTCTTGTACCTACTTCATCTTCTGGCTCTTCTGACAAGAGTCCCATGTAGGTGATAATTATAATGTATAATTTGGGTGATTTAAAGTTTATTGGAAAGAGGGGACATTAAAATATTTTTAGAAATTGGTATTTTACAAAATATCCTTGACTGTCATATTCAAGGTAGAATTAAGTTCCCTAAGCAGATAATCACAGAAATACTTACTGAAGTGATATTTGCATCTAAATCAAGCAATATCGAAATCTTCATCTGTTGATAAAGGAACCCTGTCTGGTGCCCATCTCTGGCTCTGTAGAGCACAGCCACAGGACAGCTGTGCTGACAGGACTCAGGGCCCCAGCCCATGCCTCCCCAAGAACACCTAATCCCAGGTTTTGTGAGGGATTTCATGTTTCACCAGCACCTTGAAACTGCAGCACCAGTCAAATTAAAGATTCCCTACAGATCAGAAGAACATGAACCGAACAAAAGGAGTGAGTTCAGATTTTGTAACAACAACTGATGTCCTTCCCCTACAAAGTCAGGCTTTTTGACACCTGGACTGGAATGGACAATGTCCAAACAAAGGAAATCTTTGACACTGTTCAGCATTTCCAATAAGATATTCCAGCAGGCTCCCCACTCAGCAGGGCTGCTGAGTTTTCTATCCAGTGATGACTGACTGTCCCCAGAGTCCTACAGTGCCCTGGCTTGTTAAAAGCATGGATTCTTTCAAGCCCAGCCTTTAAGTAGCCTGCCCATCCACAGGCCAAGTAGTTGGTCCCTTTGTAGGCAGCAGTGTCTTGTCATGCTCCAATTGCTTCAAACTTGAAAAGAGTTGGGATGGATTAATTCTGGGTATGAACAAATACAACAAAAAGAAAAAATATACAGACAATTTTGCATCAAAGGCAAGGCTGGACTAAGGTGTCCTTCCTGCCCGTGTCTGAAAACAATTGTTTACACTAACTGCACTAACTGCTATATTTAACTGTGTCCTGCTCTCTTCCTTGGGAATAATGATCCTAAAACACCTGCAGGATTTTGGCTAACACTGAAACAAAGTGTCTGATTTACCTGTTGAGAGAAAAAGCTTTTTCTGCAGGAGACTTGAGCTGTATGAGGCCTCCTACAGACTATACCCTCCTGAAGGACTTCAGGACTTCCTGCTATTTCATTTGATATCTTCACCTCCCAACGCTTAATAACAGTATTTTAAGGGATCAGTAAAGAAACACAAGTTGTTTTTTTAAAATGAAATAACTTTAGTAATGTCACCTTGCTGCTCATTGCCTTTGCCATGTTTTAAGGTATAGAATAGACAAACTATGCTTAGGCAATTAAAAAACAAGGAACCAAGATTAAATCCTTATTGTTATGTATATTATATCCTTAAAAAGATATACTTTATATTTTGAAACACAGGGTCTCATTATCAAGGAAATAAAAATAGAATTTGCATTTTAGAGGATTGAGCTTTGAGATAACTATGGTTGAATATTTCCTGTTATGAAAGGTTTTTACAGTTGTTATGTTCTGCCTTTATAAAACAACAGCAGCAACCATTTACAAGTTCAAGATTTGCCAGATTTTAGCAATGGTAGTGACCCTACCTTATGTTTATATCTTTTGTTTAATGGACTTATACATATATTTTGGCTCCATGTTTCCATGATTAAAAAAAAAAATAAATCCAAGAACAAATGTGTTTGACTCTGTTGGAAAGACAAGACAGAGCTTTTCTCTGATTACAAGCTCTGTATCATCCAGACAGTCCAGGGTCTTGCCTGGCCTTGTTTAGCTCTGGCAGCAATTGTCTAGCAATTAGGTAATTGTTCCTTGAATTAGTTTTAGTTAGTTTTAATTTATAGTGATGACAGGCACTTATTCACCAAGGAGTGAATGAACAGCATTCCAGCAAAGTGTGCTCTGGAAGAGGACTCAGGCAGCACCAACACAGGCCCCAGGACACACCCACAAACCAGGATCAGTTTTAAAGGAAACAAAGTAAACAAAAAGACTGAACAATGGAACCAATGGAAAGTAAAAAAAAAAAAAAAAAAAAAAAAAAAAAAAGCAGATTAAATTGTATAAAAACAAACCAAATTCACCCTAAAACTGGGAAGAAAGAAACTGCCAATATCAAAAGGTTCCCAATTGAAAGAAGGAAACCTTCCTCACTTTCTCACAGCCCTGCCAACAAAGGCTTCAGGATGCTTTTTGTAACCCCTCAGCTTTTTGTAACCCCTCTCCCCCTGAAGGGGTCATCCCTGGTAAAGTTTACTCTAATTTGTCAGATTTCCACAAAATAGCTCTCAAAACAGGAAAAAACCTGAATTTAAGTTATCCTGGCTCTTCTTATGGATGTTCATTTTTAACCAGTGCTAATTTACCCTTTTTCATCCGGAGCAGCCTCTTTACTCCAGTCAATGGTGTCATGTGGAAATATTAGGAACAGATGTGGGTGATTAATAACAGTAGAAAAGCTAAATTTTTTATGATAGACCACATAAATCTCTTTACTATGAGATGTCAGCTCCTCAGTCTGTAGCCTTTGTATAGTTTTTCTGAGGTGTTTGTTGCTTTTTTTCCTTTGAAGTACTCAGATGATAAGATACTAATTATGATGATGCACTAATTATCAGAGACCTGCAGCATTAAAGACTGATATTTATTACCTTTTGTAATTTCAAAACTCAAAAAAAGTCCATATAGTCAAGTTACCATGACAATAAATAAAGAAGAAATACTATTTGGAAGATGTTATTTGCAAAAAACCCCTTCTTTTAGGCACAAAATTTTCTATGTAAGATGTTTAAAGCTGCTGGTGAAAGAGGAAATTGTCCTTTCATAGTATTCTAATATGCCCATAAAGAAACAACTTGAGAATATTAAGTTGAAAAAAAATTCAGCAAAATTACTAATTTTGAAATAACTTCTACTAAAACTTATCTTAAGTTTCACCTTAACTGAAATGGTATTTAAGCCTGTGCTTAAATCACACTGAAGTCACCCTGTGGCTGAATATATCCTTGCACACTTGCTGAATGAGCCTGTAGGAACTAATACCAATTGAACAGATCTTGACATTCAGAAAAAATTATTGGTGTTTTCTGCAGTCAGCACAGCCCCATCACATCCTCTATTAATCTGAAGCTATGAAACACTAACATGAACTAAAATTTACAAGAATAACCCTACAAATTCTACTCCTTTACTTTTTGTAAACAAAATATATTTTTTTTTAACTTAAAAAAGAACTACAGTAATATCTGCATGTAAAATGTGAGCTTCCCAGAACCCATATTAAATTAAATATTGACTTACCAAGTACTATGCCATTCATTATTTACTTTACCCAATCTGTGGGATTTATTAAAAAATTGATAAGAATGGCTACTGGTAAAATCCTTCCAGGTGAGCTCCCTAGCTAAGCCAATTATGAAATAAGTCAGCCTACAGTTACTACAATAAAATGACAGTATTCGATTTTAGCAGTTGGTGATATTTTAAAAGGACGCTTTGAGACACTTACTTGATATGAATTAGGTGCAGTTTCATATAAAAAAATTTAAGATTGCTTTTATTCTGTTATTTGCCATACCTTTCTGTTCCCCTCTGCCCTTTTCTAAAAGTTGATTTCTCATTTTATTAAAAGGGTTTTTCCGCCTGTATTTCAAGAGTTCTCTTTCTCCCCTTATACTCTCTATTTCAAACCCACTCTATATATCTGAGAAGGGCTCATCAGAGTGCTACACACCAACCTGCGAGGAACTGTGAAAATACTTTTAAGTGTGAAGACAAGTTTATCAGGAAAAGGACATTTCCAGCTATCTTTTCCATCGGTGATAATGGCTAGAGTGCTAGAATGTGTGCAGGAATGAGTTTTGCACACAATTTGTTATGCATACAATTCCATGGATACACAGTTCAGGCCTGCATAGGTTTTAATGTCCTTAATTCAGATTTCCCGTTAAACCCTAAGCAGTGCACATTAAAGGAATAATCAAAAGCATTGTCAGTATTGTTAACTACAAAACAAAAAAAAAAACAGAGCAGGGGAGTGAGAGGTACAGAATCCACAAGCATCCTTTTTTGGTTGGTGTTGTTTTTAGTTAATAGATTGTTTTCATTATAAATCAATGGATAAATTTAAAATTATGAGGGAACATGACAATGTTGCACGATACATCCTCTGCCCTCCAACCTCAATTTCTTTTATGTTGTGTTGACCTGTGGTTGCTTCCAACAGGGATACAATTCACCTGGTTTTGATCCCCAGACAAGGTCAATAACTTCCCAATATAAAGAACCTGTAAATCATACAGGTAAAAAATATTACAGCCTCAGAGGGTAACTGGTCACATCCTTGCTTTGAAAGACTACAGGTAGTTTGAAAACAGAAAATTTAAGTTCATTAAATTTAACCACTAAGAAGGCTTTGAGCACAGAGAGCTCCTCAGACCCTGAACCAAACCAAACCCAATGTTTGTGACTCACACACGAATGCACTGAAACATCCCACGGAAAAACCGCCTTAATTCAGGTCAGCATTAGAGAACTCCTTGAACATCAGCCTCTACCTCTAACACCGGTGAGTACTCTTGGAAGAAAAGGACAGCCATTCTCAAACAGGTCCCTGTGGGACCAAAGATCCAGGCTGAAGTCCCCAGGCAGGGTGTGGAGGCATTTTGGCAGACGCGTGCTGGGGCAGGGAGTGCACACCCACAGCACGGGGCCATGAGTGAAAATCTCCTGTTCCTGAGCTGCTGCCTTAATCTTAGAACCAGTCTGGTCTGAAAAACTCTGTTTGTTCTGGCACAAAAACTTTGCTCAAGCTTTACAGAGATCCAGAAGAAAGCACACAGCATGAGAAGCTAAGTTCATGACTTTTCATTATGTTTGGATACACTACTAATAAAGATTTCTCGACAGAAAATCCTCTGCAACATCATATCTATCAATACCAGCACTCAGACACTAATTCTGTCAACAATAAAGGAGTGATCATAATCTTGCACCTGCATACAAAGAGCTTATGGGCTTTTATTTGATAATGAGTTGCAGAGGTGCTGTGGAACTGCAAAAAATTTCTCTCCAGGAGACAACTTAAGAACTGACACACCTGTAATCATAACTGGGGGAGATGGTACTTCCTTTTAATTCAGTGTGTGGGAAGGAAAGAAAATGAAACCTCACATATAAATATAAACCCTGCTTAGATATTAATTCTGGGTCTTGATACGAAGTGGACAAAATCAAAGATGTGAATTTCAATAACTACTCAGTTAATTTTAAAATATTTTGTGAAGTTCAATATTATTTACCATGTCAGCATCTTACAACAAGGAGATGAGGATTAGAGCTTGGCCTCACTCTTGCACCAGCATAAAATCTACATTTTCATTTTCTTAAGGCTGAGAAAAGGAAGAGAAAAACAAACCTATCCTTTCAAAATTTGAACATTTTGATTTAACCCTTGTGATTTCATTTTAAAACATCCACATGAGTTATTTCTTTAAAAGTAGTACAGAGCTTTTATAAGGTATGATCAAATATTTCATAAGCTTAAATAAATTATTGAACTTAGAGCTGAAGCATAATTAAAGGATGGGCATAAACAAGAATCTTGCTAACAGGAATTGGGAATGTTGGGAATCCTTCTTGATTCAATGAGCCAATGCACTAGAGAAAAAAATCAGACTGAATCCTTTTCTGTTTTATTTTGTTTTGCTTGTGAGAAAACACTCCTTCCTTCATAATGTTCCTTCCAAACGTTTCAGAAGCCAGAAGAAACTGTCCAACATCTTTCTGTTCTTTAGGAGAGATTTGCAGGAGGGGGGAATCAGATCCATGCTGATCTCTTGCAGATGTGTTGTCTCATTTAGACTCTTTGAAATGCCATTTTAAGAGCTTGGGAAACTTCCAAAAGAAATCTAAGGAAGTTTCATATTAAGAATTATTAAGGTATGAAGGAAATGTTATGGGAAGAAAATGTTATGTGGCAGTTTGCAAAATAATTGGATTCTGTAACCATTGTGGAAAAAGGATTAGCTTTAAAATTCTCTAAAATACTTGCACAAGCAAACAGCAGATGTTTCTTATATTATGGAAAGGACATCCTATACATACAGTTTAAAATATTCATCTGAGGCATAGTAGTATATTATGTTTAAAGCTGTGGGGTTTGACTTTAAAATTTTTAAAAGGTTTTGTAAAGATTTGAAACCTTTGAAATATTTTTTTTATAAATTAAAGTAATTGAAAGAACTAGTTCCAGACAGCAAATGAAAACACAGCCATTTAGCTGACATTAAGTTATGAAAATATTAAATTTTTTTAATGCTGTCCCATGTGTTTGCTACAGATGGGTGCTTTCAGAAAAGATCACTGTGAAATTTTACATCGGAATTATCAAAGTACCCCAAAGAATCTATTTTCACAAGGAGTCACATGGAAAAGAGGAGGGGTAATGGATACAAATTACTTCTGAGGAAATTCTGATTACACACAAGGAGAAAACTTTTTCCAGTGAGAACCATCAGCCCCTGGCATAGTCTCCCCAGGACAGTGCTAAATTCTTCAATATTGGACACATTTAAGATTCAGCTGGGCAGAGTGCTGGGCCATCTTATCTACCCCATGTTTTTACAGTGCTTTTGCCAAGAAAGCTTGAACCAGTTATCCCTGAGGTCCCCCTCCATGTTCCTATCCTGTCCATGCTGTGCCATTCACCTTCCAAACACAAAGAATGCCACAAAGAACTTTCACTACAAGCATGAAAATTTAATTAGCAGATAGAAAGAGAAAGAAAACAATACATAATGACTTTTTTTTCCTCCTTTAACCTAGAATAATCAGGGATGTTAAAAAAAAATATATGACGAACAAATTTAAAGCTAACCTGTTCATGTAGGGATTTGTTTTCTAGTTTATGTTGTGTGGAAGTTGGAATGATGGACATTTACCCTCCAGATACAACCAAACAGCCAGACAATGCTTCAAAGTAAACCACCACAGACACTAATTTTACTTAATGCTGACATAAAACCAACAGCCCAAAACACATTACCCCATTTTCCTGTATTTTCTGTGAGAATACATTGGAGCTCATTCAAATATCAGTCAGAGAAACTTCAACTTTTTAATACTTTTCAAAATTTTTTCAGCTGGTTTTGTGAGAATCCTGTTTTTTCTTGCATCTGCATGCTTCAAGAAATTTATGACATGCATGAAATATTTGCTCTTTTAGTTTAGCTCCTACTTAGCTTAGAGGAAGGAGAGTTAGAGAGACCCACAGGTATTTAGAGTAGATTGAGACTGATATTCCCATTGTGAACATTTTCATTAGGTGTGTAATAAAATGAGAGTGAGAGAGGAGGGAGGGAGAGGTGACATCCTCACTGGGATGGACCCTGCATTTCCAGCCAGCCCAGGGGCTGCAGTGCTGAATTTCTGACCTCCCTGGGATAATGTGGAGCTGGAGCTGGGATCCAGGCTCTGGCAAAGCCCAGCCCAGCCCACGAGCCCCTGTGTGAGGTCCTTGCCCAGTGCCTGAACGTTCCCTTCCCATCCCAGGAACCCAGGTGTGTTGTAGATCAGCACAACTTACAAGCAGTGTGTGGAAATTTATTATGATAATTGTTGCTTTTATTTTTTATTTCCCTGAACTCAAAGATAATTAATGCCAGTATGTGTCCTGGTGTCTGACTCCCTTAATTGGCCCTATGGTGCCTTGGGTGTTTGAAAATTCACTCACTTAAAGCCTTTTTTTTTGTTTCTCTTTTTTTTTTTCCTTTTGACTTGTTTTCCTGGAGCTGTTCATTAGTGCCTAAAATATTTGATTACATTTAATTGTAATGTCTTCAATTCTGTGCACCTGCTGCAATTTATGCAGTGGGGGAAAATAAGACCTACAGAAGCTAAAAAGTGACATGAGGAATTGAATGTTAAAAAGAATTCCCCTGCAAAGGGTAATTGGGGTTAAATATGGAAACAAACCAAACATATTTTCAGTTGGGGTTTCCTACCTGCTACGGTAACACCAAAATGATTTATTGCACAATAGTTTACTTTTCAGTGTTCCTATTCAAAGGTTTCATCTCCTTTTTAACATTCCTAATTACTTTAAACCACACCTCCAGCATGACAAAGTCCATGTAGTGTTGGTCCTGCAGAGCTGCAGTCCTGAGCCCCACTCCAGCATGAAGATGTGTTGTTTTAGTACATCTTCCAGTCTTGCCATCTGTCTTTTAACAAAATATGTACATTTTTCTTTTTTTTTTTTTCCTTACAATTACTGAAATGGTTACAATTTCCCTGGCTGACATTTTAATTTTAAAACACATCTTACAGCATTTGCAAATCAGTCAATAATCTAATACAAATTAGCATCACTGAGTACTCAAATTCCCCTGACATCTCTGGAGAAGGAATAAGGGATAGAGCAAAAGAGAAAATTCTTGTGTATTTTTAAGAGGGAAATTACATCAGAAGGTATTTTTAAAGCTGTATCATGATTTCTCATTTACTCCAAGGGGTGGTGTAAAACTGCAGAATAGGATCTAAAACATATATTTTTCAGAATAAAGCTAATTAGATCAGTTTTACCCCTTCAATGTTAGCATGATGTGAGAAATTCTTATTTCAGTACTGCAGAGCAGAAGCAAAGAACAAAACTCTCACCTGCTGATGTCTATGATAGCTTACAGCACAGAGCTCACTGCTGTGACCCATTAAGTACTCTTTGCCAGGGGAATTCCACAATTCTTATGCAGTAGCATCCCATTTATTTATTTCTCTGTTTTATTTCTCTGTTTGGTAAATATTGCCTGGGGCATTTTAAAGCAACAGTTAGTGATCCAGACAAATCAAGGTCAGAAATAGATTTATCTCTGCCATTTCTTACTAAGCATGGCTCAGACTGAAAAATACAAACACTGGTATTTCTGCTTTTAGAATAATATTAGTGACAATAGTCACAAGCTGTAATAAACTGTCAGGGTTCCCAAGAATGTTGCCACACAATGAACATTTTATGTTAACATCTACATTTCACTCCATTGGGGAAACCACAGAGCTGTCAACAAATGCTAGAAATTAATCTTACATCAAATCAGAGATAGCAATACATTGATGAGAGATGTGATGACAAACACTCCTCTGTAGTCCTTCCCAACAAGCCTTTAAACAAATGTTACAGCAAATGTGTGGCATATTTTTACCTCAATTCAAGAACTGTCCCTGACGTCAACAACAGAAGACTGCTCTACAACTGAAGGCATGGGACCAACAGTGAGCAGGATGGTATTTTATTCCCTAGATTCAAGACAGATTTCCTGTCAAGACACTTGATTTATGTTTCCCTGACCTCCTGTGTAAAATGGAAATAAACGATGCTTTTTGCCAGTTTTTAATCACAGCACATTTGGTACCCCCAGAAGCCACTGCTTTTGAACTTCCTTACAACCACACTCCACTGCTCACACTGCAAATTACAGGGCTTCTCAGATGAGAGTATCAATCCAATGTTTTAATTCTGTTTTTGCAAACACGCCTGAGTAATTACCTCAAAAGAGGTGATAGGATGCATTTAATGGATTAAGATCAGCTCATTATTTTTATTTTGGAATATTGAGATTGTTTGACACATAGAGGCAAAAAATGGAAAAGTGGCCAGAGCTGTAATGTCCAACAGTTAGGGATGACCTGGAACTGTGACAACCTTGGTACATAAACAGGATGTCACAGCAAAGTGGCTGAAGCACATGCACAAGCAACATGCAACTCTTATTATTTTAAGTAAATATTTTCAATTTTAGACTTTAATACGACTTGATAAAGCAAAACCAATTAGATTTTTGATATTCAGATTAATTAGTCAAATAACAAAAGGATGCAAAAACTGTCTACAAAAGAACATTGGTTTCAAAAAAGCAAGTAAAACTCAGATATTCCATGCAGTTGACAGCGAAGGAAAGAAAAGAAAACAAAACGAAAAACCCAAAAGAGGAAAACCCACAAACAAAACATGTTCTCCTCACATGATAAAATCAAGCAAATGAGAGGCAGGCATGTTTACTTCACAATAATTTCAGAAAGGACCAGGAGTTTCCAGCTTAATATTCATGCAGGGCAAACTGAAACAGCACTTTTAGGCACTTGGTTCTGCATTAGCTCTTTAGATCTCACAGGGCTTTAGACGTTTCTTTGTAGAGAAGGTTGTGCTTATGTTGTATCTGATATCACATTCAAAATAAATACAGAATATGCAGTCTTCTGTCTTAGCTATTGAGGGTATCTGAAGTTCATCAGATTTAGTAGCTTTGTGCTGCTGGGCTTGGAACCATTCCACAGGGATCCTTTTTCCTCTGCTCCCTGCAGCCACAGCACCAAGAGACAGCAGGAATGGCACTGGGCACAGCCCCACCCAGCCTGCACTTCTGCGCATCTGTCACGAGCCCCTGAATAAAAAACTGCAAAACAAAATGGACAACAAGAACTTAAAGCTGAAATATTAAAAAACCCTAAATGTTTCTTGCAGGGATGAGGAGCACAGTGACAGCTGAGAATACGTCTAGCACATGGCTGTCACAGAGGGGAGTGCATTTACACACAAAGGACCTCTTCAGTATTTGCAAACTACCTGGAATGTAACAAGGTTACAGAATGACTATTACTAGGAAAGGTTTAAATATATATGCATTGTCACAGCTAGCTGAAATTTTGGAGCTTTGCTTTTCAAACCCTTTTATAAGCTCATCATGATGGCATCTTCTGCACAGCTCATTCTGCAGAGGTCTTCTTCATGATGTTCTCATGTGAAATATTCCACCCTGTTGACCCAGTGGCTCACACAGAACTTACTCTATGATAAAGACTTAAATAAACATTCCTGTATATGGCTGGGAAAAGAAGGATGAATTCCATTCTGTGACTCTGCCTTCAGGTTTTTCTCAGCTCTAAATACCAGCAAGAGTCCTTGTCTCTTATTTTTCCAGCTTCTTGTGAAACTTTGGCAGAATCTACAAGCTTTTTGCAACAATCAGCGAATTATTGATTTTTCAGACCAATGTACTTTTGGAATATCCTAGTGCAATTTTATGATAATCAAACTTAACAAAAATCAAAATAATTTCAAAGATGCTGTGATCTTGAATATTTAAAAGAGCATATGTGCTATTTTAACACTAATATCCCTCTAGCATATAAAGCCATGATCAAGGATTAATGAGTTTTTTTTTTATTACAGCTTCTGAGTCTTGAAAAAATATTCTTACTAACATTTCAAAGTGAATAAAGAACACAGTAATCTTCTTTTGTGAGCATTATGAATATTTAGAGATGCAGAACATAAGTCTTTCTTACATGCAAAAACCTGAAGGCTGTTAGAGTCCTCCCTTGAAAACCAGGTTCAAGTGCAAAAGTTTAGGAAGAAAGGAATAAACATAGTTCAAAACCAATCCATTACTGATCTAATTATGAAATGTCTCTATGCATTCTTTTCTTTCTAGGTAAATCAGCCAGATCTTTCTGTTGTTTTATTTATTCCAAGTATTAAAGTAATTAAAGAGGAAGATGCATGAAATGCAACACCCTAATGATGAATGTTCCAGCACACTCAAAGAAACAAGTTTCTCTAGAGATTGTTTGAATAAAAATAATGTAATGGCACAAATAGCATAAGCTGAGTGTGTGTGTGTGTGTGTGTGTGTGTGTGTGTGTGTGTGTTTGTGCAAGGAAGAAAAGGAGAGAGACAGGCAGCAGTCATGTTTCTTGTAGTTAGTTGGTGGTGTGTGGTGAGTAATTGACCATCCCTTCCTTCCCTCTGATGAGTTCACTAATCCTCTCAGTGCCACACTCCTGCAAGTGTCATGATCACTATTAAACCAGCAGAGGAACCCAAGAAGCCCCTGGGAATACCTACTGTCTGGGATGCCATTTAAAGCACCAACTGAAAAATTAAATGTGAAAAGCAAGAACATGATTCTGAAGTCTCCTTCACCTTTGCTGTGTGCTCTAATGCTGTACTTGATAGGCACTGTGCCACAGCCCAACACTGAATTTATGGTGTCTGCAATTTGCAATAAAGGAAGGGAAAGTAGATAGAGTCATTCCGTTTGTTGAAAAAATGGCATTAACTGCTTATTTTATATGCAGTCAATTAAGAGCACAATTTACAGACTTAAAAACGATTTGTGAGTTAATTTGCACTTTTGAAAACGATGGGCATATAACAGCCAAAAGTACTCAGTATGATTTCATACTGAACAAATTCCCTTATGAGATAATGAATTAAGGATATTGCTCATTTCAAAACCTGAAGACAAAGCTGCCCTGTGCTTTAGTCTGTGGTTACAGATATTGCAGAAGATAGGGTTTTTGTCTGGTTTCAGTGAGCCACAGAAACTATTCAAAGGTAAATTATTTTTCCTGAATTCAGTAAGATGATCACAGCCTTATTTTTCAGACTGTTAAGGAATCCAAGAGCTCAGATGGACAAAGCTGGGGGTACACACCTGAGTCACCTAATAGGATTCCTGTACAAGTAAGGGCAGATTTGCCTCAAAACACTTTGGTAAATAATATTCTCCCAGCAACAACAGCAATTATTGTTTACAATATTTTAAAATATTTTTAAAATATCAGCCCTCATATAACTGGAGGCAAGAAAGCTATTTTACAAATAAAATAGCAATTAAAACTCTATCACTGCTAGGTAGGTAGCCCATTCTGTTACAGCAGTTCTTCTCCAAATACAGAAAAAAAAACAAAATTAAACCAGATAAATCAGGAAAATCAAAACCAGAACTGGGCTGACAAACAACAATATGGGAAACAACCTGCACAAAAAATAAGCAATGGTGAACAGAACAATGACAGTAAAAAAATATGCAGCATGTGTACAGTCCATGTGCAGAAAGAAAAATATGCCAGCTTTTGAGTGAAAGGAATTCACCTACCAGTCTGTCAAAACAGAGAAGCATTGTCCTCTAATATAAAGCATGGCAGGTTACTTTGTCAGGAAACAAACCGAATATGGTACTGCTGAGTTTATTATTGTTCAACATCATCCCCTTCTTGTTGATATGAATTATATCCCTTTTTGCCCATGGAATGTATATGGCATCTAACCAATAATAGAGAAGCCCAGGGGCACAAACCAAAAAGCTGTCTGGGCACTCACAGAAATGATGGAACAATATATTTTGAACATACACTTGGACTCCATCAAACCACATTCACATGTCTCACAGCCAAAGCGAAAGGTTTGAATTTATGCTAAGACTGTGCATGGAAAATTCCTGCTTTGCAGCTCTAGTGGGTGAGGAACACATCCCTGGTCTGTTACCCTGGCCAAGGGGCCATGGGGATGGGGCTGCTTGCCATGGCCCGTGTGTACCCCCTGCTCCAGCAGGAATGCTCAGCACCCATGGACACAGACATTGCTCTGGCAGGAGAAGACCATGAGAACTGAATTCCATGGAGAACATTGCACTTTTCTGACATTCGCAGACAAATAAGCAGCAGAGCAGAACATAAATGTGTCACATGCTTCCTTCCAATCTATCATCTCCACCATTTTGATATAAACCTTGAAAAAGAAATTTATGTAGAGACCCAACCCTGGCCTGCCATCTACAGCCACCTGTGGGACAGGGCCCAGGTAGGCACACCTAAATCCCCAGCCATTGTTTCGATCACACTTGAATATCTTCTTCTAAGCAGGTTTTGCCCTTATTCCTCATTCCCAGTTCTGCATTAAAGGCCAGCTAGGCAAGGCTCTGTAGGCTGTATATATAGGGCTGATGATATAGTTTTGTCCTACTGATTGTAAGAATCCTTCATCCTTAACATGAGGATTAATGAAGGGAGTTATCCTAATGTTCTTTGCATCTTACTGCAAATTCCAGGTCAGTTTAGAGAAAACATTTACATGCTGATACTTTGCAAAACAGCATATTAACTGAAAAGGAGATATGCAGAGATCATTTTAACTGAAAGTAATTGCTATGTAACCAAGTTTTCTTTGATGTTGTTCACCACAGTATTTTCAGCCACATTATATCTTATGTTCAGCATTGGAAATTATGATGTTTATTAATAACGTTGCTGAATAAAGTTTAAAAATAAATAGTTTTTCTGTCTCTGAACATTTCTGATATATCAAACATTTCTTCATCTTGAATTCAGAGAAGAAATAAGAAAACTAAAAATAAAATTTAAAATCATCTGAGTGATTAAGAAAACTTAATTTCTGTTTCAAAATTCATTATTTGTAATACTACAGATTATCTTAATTTAATACAAAGTTGATTCAACCAGAATGGAGAAGAATTTTAATTACAAATATTCAAAAAGGGATATTCCTACATATTTCAAAAGTTGGGGTTCTTTTGAAATAGAAACCATGAAATCTTATCCTTTCCTACAAATACTACTTTTGATTTCTTTACCTACTCCACTGCAGTAAATCTAGCTCCAACTATGAGTCAAGTGTCAGAAGTTTACAGAGAAACAGGTGTTGTACATGAGAACTGTTGTTTCTTGGAGACATTGTTCCTCCATTCTAAAGGAGGACATCAAATAAATCCATTTGCTCATGTTTTTAGCTGACATTGCCACAAGAATTTAAACAGGTACATGAAGCTCAAGGATACACAAGCAAGGTAAACAAGCACAGACAACTAAAACCCCAACAAAATCCCAACACCCCCAACTCTTATCATGGCAGTAAGAGCACAAGTCGCACTCGGAAAAGTAGATTCCAAGTAGGACATGATGTAAGAGTGTAACAAAGAAGAAATCGTGTTTTCTTGGGAGTAATGTGGAGTGGATACAGTATTCCTCACAGAATGGCACTGCTTCTCTTACAGCTTATTTCCCCATTCTTAGCCAATGAAAACTGGAAATGTATAAAGATTAAAAACAAACTATGACAGTTCATACACAATAAGGCACTTCCAAGTTTTTCCTTGCATTCATCACTTTTATAGCTACAAAACACTAGTTATGAAACACATGAAGTACACACTAAATGTCTAACCTGGGAAACATGCCCATTTTTTGAAAGACTTCCTTCAAAAATATGTTTAGGGAAAAAAAACAAACCCAACCAAACTAAAAACTCCACAAAGTGTACCCTGGTCTGAAGAACTGGAAATAGAGACTAATTTTGCCAATCTTGATTTTTAAAGAGGGCAGAGAACATCCTCAAATTCTTTACCTAAAAATGTACAAATAAAACCCAACAGACTGGATAGTTATATAGTAATATTAGCTGCAATGAAAATAATTTACTGTATTTATTTTTAGAGATTCATTGTTTGGAGAAAGAGAGCAGGTAGCATATTTACACAACCTGATTCACAATTGTTTATCTCATGACAACTCTTTTGCTTTCCCACAGGACCCTGTAAAAGGAGGAGACTCATTAGCTCTGCATATCCTGCAGTAAGTGAACTTGAATACTGCCAGTCATATTTATTGGCCGATCATTTAAAAAGCTTACAGCAAACAAAGAAACAAATTCAGGATTTATAGTGCAATTTTAAAGCCCAGGAAACAGAAAATAGGAAACAGAAACTCCTGCTGGAACAAGACATTTCCCTCCCCTCCCTCTGCCCTGGCAGGAGTATTAAGAGGAATCCTAGATGAAGAACTGAGTGAATTTTTTTAAAGGAATTTCGTTACAAGTCTCTGTGCATACTGTTGTGTATTTTCAGGCAACATTTTTTAAACAAGAGACAATCCTCTTAATTAGTCATAAGCAGGTCAAGCAGGCATTCCTTCGGCCAATTGTTACAAAAATTAACCTGCAAAATAATTAATTGAAACAAATGTCTCTTACCTTTTAGATACAGTCTGTGTTTTCACTATTCATGGCTAGATCCCCAACAACTTCATGTCTACATAATGTCAGCTACTTGCATTCACAAATATTTCAACTGTCTTTCTGGAACAAGTAGTGGAATAAAAAAAAAAACCTTAAGAGAGACTTTTTCCCCCTGTTACAGGCTGGGTTCTGAATGACCTTATTACACTGAGTCATCATTTAATGAAGGAATCCAAAATGAGCTGGAATGCCCAAAGAGCAGTGGTGTGTAGTTGCTTTTGTGAAATATCTTGCATGGACTATTAGGGTTCAGATACACTCCCCACTCTTCCAGACACTTTTCTTACTTAAAATGCAAACCCTGGGGCTGCCCTCCCACAGGGATTCATGCATTGCTAACTCAGCTGGTGTAGCTCCACTTCGATGGAATTTTGCTACTTTTTGAATAGCTTGGAAAATATGTTGAGGGCTTGTACATATATTAATAGGTTCCCCAACACCATGTTTAAAAATGCATAAGTGATCAGATGAAAGAAAACCTGCAATTTATCTACTTGTATCAATATTATATCCCACAGGATATTTTTTCTCTGATTTCAACTGAACTGATATACTCTTAACTCTAATACATATTCTATCTGGAATTTACCCCCAAATTTCAGTTCTTCCTTTTTTCCCCTTCTACTTCCTTGAAGAAACGACTGATGCTCTGTTAGTCTAGGTAGCATTTGTTGGCTTTGATGGATTAACCCAGTGTTCCTTGACTCAGTAAAAAGGGAAAAGTCCACACAACTCCCTCATTGGCAATACAAATTCTTCCTAGGCAATAAACATCCAGCAAAGCAACTCTATTCATGAGATACATTTATGCCACTTTGTACTCTACTGAAAAAGTTAAGATAAACATGTCAATCATATCAAGTGGATGTAATCTGTCACTTTTTAAAATCAAAACTGTTTATAACTATTTTAAATGACTTTTGATCAAAATTGCATACAACTATAATCAATGACTATGAGAGTCACCGAAGATTTAGATAACTACAAAGGCCATTGCACTAATTTCAAACATTACTTTTTTTTTTTTTTTGTAGACATTGTGGCCTGTTAAGATCTCAATTATATATTCATTATTAAACATTATAGACTGCTTAGACTTCACACACCATATCAGTAAAACATTATCACTTAAGCTGTCACACCTGGCTCACTGCAAATTAGTACTCTTAAATCTTTCTACTCTAGAGCATATAATTTTAAAAAGGTCAATTACTTCCCTAAAGAGTTTTCATCATTTGTTTTGTATTTTCAGAGAATTTCTAAGCCTCACTGCTTGTTTTTCTCTACACTTATCAGTAGCACTTAAGTTCTTCTCTAATCAGCAGTGCACACATCCTCCAGCTATAGAAACCAACATGAGATACAATTTCCATAAGTGTCAAGTACAGGTTCACTGCTTCATTGTCCCTCATTTCAATGGGATTTGTGGCACTATTTCACTTAGATTCCACTGAAAATTCTACCCATGTCCTACAGGAGCCTTTGCTACTTGCTCTTTAAAATAGCATTTCTGTTTTCCTTTTTTTTTTTTTTCTGTTCTGCTCCACAAAAATCCACTCCAAACAGATCAATGCTATGTGACCACATGGAGATAGATCTATCAGCAGGATTTCCAGGACAACATGGAAGCTTAGGTTATCAAGCAACAAATGAACAGATGGTCCTGTCATTCCTTATTTCAGAAAAGGTGATTGCAGTGATAACATCTGCTAATAAGCCTTTCTTGAGTATCCTTTAGAAAGTCAGCAAGCAATGGTGTTTGAAATGAAAGATCAAATTGGGTCAGACATGCTCTTCTCAAGGTGCACTGTAGCTTTCATAAAGGTAATAGCAAAATGGATTGAATGTTCACTCCACATCAGCTGCTCTGAAAGGACTGAAAATATGTAAAGGATGCAGCACACAAGACTTGTGGATTAGGAGGGGAGAAGTACCTGTCCTATGTAGAATGCTCAGCAGCATGGAAATGGCCCAGGTTTATTGCTTGATGTTGGCCCAGCTTTTTTATTTTTTGAGTTTTTAGGTCAAGTTTCAAATATTTTTTATACTCCTGGAATGACTGAAAGTCTTTAAAGAAGAGAGAGAGAAATCAGAATTTCAAACTTCTCTGCAAATGTGTTACACTATAAGGTATTTTAACTATTATATTATTTGACTATTATAAAAACAACACTCTACATAATATTACAAAAAGTGGCTGAAATGGAAAAAAAAGTACCTGAAAATAATTAGTTTTGATTTAAAGTTTAGCCTATCAGAGATTATTTAATAGACTTTTCATCTTTGAATATTATGATGCAATCAGACTTTCAAGGTATTAGACAACTACCAGATGAGTAATATTTTCAAAACTCCTAGCTATTAATTTCCACAAAATTCCATGGGCTTAGACATCTATGGACTTGCATAGTTAAAGTGGTAATTAATACTTTTTAATAGAAAGAGTTTAGGGATAATTTTAACTATCTAGTTATCTATAAAACCTCACAATTCTTCACTGTCCATTATCTAGGGCAAAACACTGTGAATTCATGAATTTTATGGTACTTTGGTTTTGAGTTTTTTGTTGTTTGCTTTTGGTTTTGGTTTATTTTTTTTTCATGTTTTTTCATTATCCAAAAAAGACAAGATATATATATATATAAAACCTCCTACAATATCCTCCATTTATTCTCCCTTCCAGGAGATAAGCTCTAATTTTATACCATCTCTTCAGCAGGACTCATATTTCAGGACAGCTGGGCCTTTGCAATCAGGTTACCCTCTGCTGGTCAGGGAAAGAGTCGAAGAAGTACCATTAAGACAACAATTGAGTAGAATTCATTTGAAATTTCTGAGAAGCATCCATATAAAGAACCCTGAAAGAGGCTCTGCTCAGCATTTTCAGACAGATCTTCCACAACAAATACATTTTAATACAGGTTTTTGTGAAGCCAGAGTTAGTGTTTGAGCTCATTTAGCAGTAAGAGCTGAACAAACATATGGGGTGCTGCTGGCCTAAAGGTCCTCATATTCAGCCATGTTCTTCAATTTCAGAATGGAGATGTTTCCCGTGAAAACTGATCTCTCTCTGGTTCCTTGAGCTGCTCAACTTACGCCAAATAACAAATGTGAGGATGAATTACCAAAGAAAGGTTTGCAAACATTACCAGCACCAACTATCCAATGTGTCTCCTGACCAACACTGGGAAGAATAAGGTGACGCTCACTCAGACAGTAATGAGCAAAGACAATAAAAACTGTCCCATTTCCAGCTGTGGTTTACATTTCTCCAAACAGTGCTGTGTTCTCCTTGTTTATGGAAAAGAGATACTAGAGACAAATTGTCCATGGCTGAACACGCTTAGCTGCAGTGTTTACAGCAAATTCAGCTGGTGGCTTTGGAGAAGCCATCCCAATTCTTCTCAGCTGCAGCTGAAGTGCCATATCCTCTGGTCCCATTAAAATGAGGAAAATTATGCATTTCAACCAAGACAGATCTGGGATGCCACTGCTGCTCTATGCCAGCGCACACTTACCCAGTCATATCTGAAAAGGCTTCTCATATAATGTCTACCATAACCAACTGCTTTTATTGCTTAATTGTTCTCAACATGTCAGCATTCAATTTTATTTCACAATGAATTGCTCTTATTATAGGGGTGAGGAACCCATGGTGAATTTCAGTTTTTCTTATTGTTTTTTCATTATTAGGATGTCATTTACATTCTATCCAATCTTCTGTTCTGCTTATGTTTTATGGCAGAGAGCAGGCTAATACAGTTATTTCTTCTAAAATATTTTAACTACAATGGGATGAATTACAAGCTTAATTTTGTTTAGTTACCACAACTTGTAAAGGGTAGGATGGAAGGCTGCTGAGTTTGTTTGTGAGATCATAAAAACTGAAATGGTAATAAGTAAGCTTATAATCTGCTATTCTCTTTACATAAGATAGTGAAGCCCAGGATGTTCAATGAGCCATGAAATACAAACCCCAGCAGATATAATATCAAAAGAGGCTTTTTTAAAGAACATACTTTCACTTTCCTGCAACTGTTTACAGTGCATTCATGTGTTGTGGAAGGCAAATAAAAGTATGTAAAACAGTGTGTTACTGCTATGCTGCACAACTTTAAAAAAAATATTTAAAATAGACTACTTTAGAATTCTGTTGCAATATTTTCCTGAATGTTAATATATTCATAAATATATATGTAAACAGTCTGATATCTTGAACTATTTATAAAGTAGTATACTTTACTAGAGAAATATCATCTTAATTATATTACCATGAAATGCAATCTGATTAATTTATTTACTTAATAACCTCTTTTGGAATTAGGTGCTTTAATTACAGTCATTACAATCCAAAACAACAGGTAAATAAAGACAATAAAATAGGTGTGTCCTAAATCAAGCCTCAGTGATTGCAAACCCAAGCTCCCACTTAATGAAATAGCTGGAAAGGTGTTGGTTAGAGCTGAGCCCTTCAGACTAGAAATCCCTTCAAACCCTGCAAGAGAATTAAAGGCAATGCCAAAAGAAGCAATTCTCCAATTACCAGAGCCAGAACTCCCTGCCAAGCCCCAGCTGCCGTGGTGGACACTCCTAGAGGGCTCCAAAGTCTCTGCAATCACCACAATCCTGTTCCACACTGACCATGGCACTGCCAGGTGTGCAGAGGAGCAGTCAGAGCTTTCCACCAGCCTTCCAAAGTTGTTTAACATATCTAAAATCTCTACACACAGGGCCTCAGGGAGCAGCTGATGGTGATGCCTCAGAGATGTGGCCACACAGCTCACAGACACTACTGGGACAGATGGGAACTACAGCCTGCTCTGGGAGTCAGGTGCAGCTCCAGACAAACAGGACTCTGCTCTCCCATCTACCTAAAGCAAAGATTGCTTTCAATTTATTTGAACATGAACAGTCTGAATTGAATGAAACTAAAAAAGGAAAATAGGCATTTTCAGAAAAGTTGCACATTTTCATTTCAGAGTTCCCACCTTTCAGTGGACTGTCAGAGACAAGAAAGGAGACCGTTGTTTTGAATGAAAAAAAAACCCCAAACCCACAAAGTACTAGATATCTTAAAGCATTATATGGAGCAGATACACTTATTTCTAATATCCACCTGTTTCATGGAAGATAAATTCTTTACCAGCCTATATTAATAATAATTATTTACAGTTTGTGGAATTAGACTTTAAAGTTTCATTTATTCAGACACATGGAAGAAAATGTCGTTATTCCTTCTATATTATGGTTAGCTATAGACTAATAGAAATAATGAGAGATTTTAGCAGGGTTTTTTTTTTTTAAATTTGATAAATATCCCCCAGTCTTTTTAACATTAAATAAATGAAGATGTGCTTGAACAGGGAGATTGGACTAGATGACCTCAGTGTTCCCTTCAAATCTTAACCATTTTTTGTGAATCCCTGACACATAACACCAAATGTAAGTGTAGCACCTGAGGTAAATTCCTTCATTCTTTCTTAAAATAGATTATATACATGTATCAAAGGGAAACTTAGAGAGTTCCCCAAATTAATGACTCACACATTTTTTAAGATGAAAGTCTAATGTTTGTCTTCTTTCACTCTTAAATTTATTAAAAGAAGACCCAGTTCACTATGATTCCCAGACTGTAGCTCAGTCTGACTGTGTCAATACTCTAATGGTACTTAATACACTTTTCCACTCAAAGTCAGAGAAGTGCTGAAGCACTCAGCTGAACTGGGGCCAATATACAATAATCAATAACAGATCTTCTCATCAGCACAGTCCATTAATAAAAGAGTACCAAAGGAAGAGGGTAAGTACATTGCCCTGCTGCCGTGTGTCATTAGCAGATTTAGGTCACAGGAAAGACTCCAGGAAAATGAAACAGCAACAACTCAGCTACAGCCTAGGCACAGATCTGAGGAGAATATACTGCAGGCCACCTGCCAGACAGCATTCCTTCTCTTTAAACAGTTCTCTATTCTGGCTAAAATTCCACAGCATGGGCATTCTATAACAATCTTCTCAAAACTATTTTTTCATGACCAAACATTAAATGAAGAGGTATAAGTAAGAATTATATTTAAATGCAAAGTAGGTACTCATAAGGCTTGATTACAAGCTAGTGGAAAAGACTCACCACATGCTTCAAATATTGTTAGGGGTAATATAGCTCAAACAATAGCTTTAGAAACCACTCATAAACCTCAATTAACAATTTGGAGTGTGATTTTAAAAAGAACCTGCAAGACAGATATCCAGCAAAATAGAAATACAGGAATACCCTGGTAGTCATAATAACAGTAATCATAATAGTAATAGCAATAATATTAATAATCCAAAATTTCAAAAATATTTGAGAGTGCAGTTGAAGATTTGAATGCCACCTAATATTGATTAAAGAAAAAGAATTTATAAGGTTCATTCACATCAGCCAAATTGGAGAATGCTTTAAGTCAAATTTTCAGAGACAACAAAAATACTTCCACTGCTAAAACCCCCTTGATATTACTGCTAATAAAATTTAACTGATGGAAAACTCCATTAAATTTTGTTTAAAGTGTTGTCCTAGATGTAATAGGGAATTCTCACAGGACTATTCTTAGAAAGGCAAAAATATGACAGGACAACAGGGCATTAGAGTGTTCCTAATTCATTCCAATTCACAGAGGAATGCATCCTGGTTTCCAGCATGAGAATCTAGTATACTTGATGTGTAGCTGAGTTGAAACAAAATCACAGCAGCAGCAAACTGACATTGTCTATTTTGCTAAATAGAGAAATACTATAAAAATGGCTTTTCTCTGTTTTTCTTAAATACTGGTGGGCTCTATTTATCAAAACACATATTATGGCAGTAGATCCAAGCTATTCAACTCTTTTATTTGACAGCTATAATGTAGTTTGTTCTACAGTTACACCTTGGAAAGCTGTTACTCTGTGATACTGTGGACTTGTCACTGAGATTTTTTTGTTGTTTTATTTCTTACTAGATTTTAATAAATACCTGTTTGTTGTGATTTATAGAGGATAATCAATATTCATATTAGAAAGCACAAACATAAATAGTGGTTTACTACAAATTGTAACAAGCTCTAGGAGAATCCCAGTTTAGATTACAGTTCTGCCTGTGTAATACTGTGAAGACATTAATAATGTTAGCAGAAAACTTGAAGTAAAAGTAGCACATTCTTGGAACTGGACTCAAACAACCCTCTTAAATGTTCTTCCCATTTTTAAGTTGATTTTCTGAACAAAATATTCAAATACACTTTTATTTGTGATGTACCATGCAAGAATATCACACTCTTATTTGAGACAGCAAATGAAGTCAGAAAAACTCTTCTGAAGAATGTTGGGAATGTGAATTTTCAATGGGATTTTGGCTTCTAAAGACATAAGTGCATTTGCGCATTCTTCCTCTAAGTGTTTGCCATGTAGAAAATAACACAATTTTTAGTACCTATCCACTAAAACTTTGCATGCCCATATAACTAAACTGCCTTTAAATTGGCCCATCTACTCTGGGTTCAGTATAACATGACTCCAAACTCCCTTTATAAGGCTCTTCAAAGTTCTCTGGTGGGTGATTTTCCATGTGCCCTTTTTGCATGATTAAAACAACATCTTTGTAGTATATGTTATTATTAGCAGGTATAAGCAGTCTTTTACTATACACAGGATAACACAGCACAAACACACATTTATCTGTATTTTATGCTCTCGCTCTTCAAGTACAAGTGTGGAGTTAGCACTGAGCAACTTAAAATGTCCTGAACTGTGTATTAGTGAATCTAATACATATTTAAGATTTTGAAAGAAAATATAATTTTGATAAACAAGAACTAAAGATGAACAGAGATGTAATCACATGTTTATTGCAGAATCAACTCATTCCCACAAAAGCAAATATGTCTGTGTCACTGAATTCCAGTCAGGATTCACACTTCCTATTTCTGAGTACACCTACTGTGAAAGCCAATTTGCTGTATTATGATGCAGAAGATGAACTGGGGAAGAGACCTTGCTTTCTAAACCATGTTTCTAGATCTCCATATGTTTTTTTATGCAATGTTAGATTAAATATGAGGACTAAATGAAAGAACCTCTAAGAAAATACATTGCATTATTTATTTATTAATTTCTAAAATATTAGAGTTTTTTTCTGTGCTGCAAGCTAGGAGTCAATTTTTATATATAATAAGATAAATGTTAGTAATTTAACTACACTATAATAATTAGACAAATATGCTCATTAAATGAATATGCATTTAAACCAAATTCATTCTCATGAAAGCCAGGCTCAGCCCCAATAATATACCATTTATAGAACAAACCACCCAGAATATCCTGCAATTAGAACACTGAACTTACTTAATCTTAAACTATCCTATCTTGGGTCACATAAGAGACTAAAACACTGAAATTCACCTTGAATATTAGTACATTACTAGCCCTTTTTATGACCTGACATTTTAACAGTACAATCTAAATGCTATCAGTAAGTATTAGTGAAAGTGTATCCTTGATCTGCACTTATTTTAGTTCACTAAAGGTCCCATTTGTTTTTATTGAGGTTAATGGATCTGAGAATACAGATCCATTAACCTCAGAATTTTTAAATGTTAAATCAGCAGCTTTAAATAAATGTTAACATGAGGCAGCAATTACTGATACTGTAATCCCAACTGGAGGGCAAAGTTTGGAGCACAGGCTCCCGAGAATGTGTTAAACAACCCAAACTCCTTTATTAGTAAGATTTAAAAAAAAAAAAAAGGCCCAAACAATACAAAGCTGAATATTCTCTGGAGCTACAAGCATTAAAGCATATTTCCTTAAATGAAAAATAGATCTATGCAGCATTTAACTGAGGCCTTACATATCTGCTAATTCATCTGCTATTTTGGCTTTGAATAATTGTCTTAATGCAAAAACTGCGTCTGCAAAGTGATAATTTACACACTCATCCCGTGGTTATTATTACTTTCAAAATTAACATGTCACAATCAGCACTTATGAAAGAAAGATTTTTATCTTCCAAATGATGATTATATAGCATTTAAACAGCTTGACATTCAGAAGCAGAGTTTATTGCAGACCAGCTATTTGATATCCATGGCAATTGCTATAGGGAAGAGGAGCTCTCAGGGAAGTTGGAGCTTTATCATTTGTGAGAACTGTGTTGTGCACCTGCCCCAGCTGCCAGACAGGTCCTTGAACAGTGACCTGGGAGCATCCTGTCCCAGATTCCCACTGCTCTCAGCAGAAAGAGAGAAGCAGCTGCTACAAAACACACACTTATTATTAGACAGGGGTATTTCAAATTTAATCACAAGGTAGTCTTTAAGGGAACTCACCTGCTTTTTAGCCACTAGAAATATCTTTTTTTCCACTAGCAGCATGTATTGACTGATAATAAACCAACAGAAAGTAATGACTTTTCCTAGAGACACATATTGAGTCAACAGGGTTTTTTTACAGTTGTGCAACCTCCTGAATTGCATTTACAATCATCATGGTCACAGAGGCCAGAGCCACAGCAGCAGACCCATGGGCTATTTCCAATTCTCACAGAAGAGGACAAATATGTCTGCAGATGGTGTGAGAACTAACCAGGACTATTCCATGTGGGAAGAACACAGAATGGCACTAAGCAGACACCTGGAGTATCGTGGATAGGCCAAAACAAGTGTTTATCATGTTAACATGCATTACTTGCAAATGGTTCCAAACATAAAAAGGAGAAATAAAGAGAAACTAATTGCTAACAAATGGCATCTTCATATTCTTCTGTTATACAGAATCAACCTGCCTTCTAACTTCATCTGTCAGCACAGAGGACTCTTTCTTTGGGTTCAATTCACCTTCATTCCTGAGCAAGGGGAGAGTGAGTGGTAATTGTTCATGTTCAAATGGGAAGAACATTTTCAGTCAAATTCCTGGGATGGAAACCCATATGTGGTATCAAAGGTTTGTGCTGGTTTCAATTAGTTTCATTCAGAATACACAGGAAGTGTTTGGTCTCATTCCAGCTCTCTAATCATTCACCTGCCTGTCAGCCAGGCTGTGTTTTGCGTTATATCACCATGCCTTAAGTTTTGGGTTTTTTTTTCAGTGAGGTACCATTTCAAAATTGCCGTATAGACTGTAGTCTCCCACAGTGAAAACTTTGATTTTGTTATTATACAGTGCAAGGGATGAGCCTGGATGAATAAAAATGGTACACAAGCCACTTGACAATATTGTACAACCTTGCACAGTAGGTCATAATAGGAAAAGTAAATTAATTTTGTGAGCTTCCTGGTGTAGAGTAGACATTCAGCTAAACAAACAACAGTACAATCACAGAATAAAGACACTTAGCTTTGAAGCAAACATTGGTCAGTCCCTATAATGAACACAATGAAGTAATTAAAAAACTCCAACCTACAAAAAGCCTCATTTCCACTTTAACCTTACAGATATGAGGCACAGTATTAGTACTTTATTTTTTTGAGTACATGGGCTGCTTTATTCTAGAAGCTCAGGGGCCAGCTTCAGTAGACAATAATAATTGGGAAAGAAGAGATATTTGCTGGTTTCAAGTCTTTTCAATTAGCTGGTCATAGAGGGGACATTTTCAAATTTTCAGTATTTATGAAACAATGTCTTCATATTAATCTAACAGCTTCATTTTGAAGGAAAGTGTCCAGTTATGAAGTGTTTTCTCTTTCAAGGAAAAGAGAATATATATAGCAAACCACAACACAATCAGTTACTTGCTTTCTAAGGGTCTATACATGCATTCACTGCCTGTCTTGACAAAAGTGCTCCCCTACAACTTCATGTCTCTTATTGCTACCTTAGGTATTTACCAGCCTCTCAAGTCTCAGCAAAATCCCTGTAATTTAATATTTAAACACAACTATTAATAATAAAAAAATAATTCTCTAAGCATCACTATGAGAAAGAAACAAGGCAATAAAGAAGTCAACCCAGTTTTCTGAATAAGAACACTGTCGGAACCCAGAACATCCCTCTGGGTGACCTGGATGGCTTGGTCCCCTGGCAGGGGGCTGACGAGCCCTGGAAGAAGGACAAAAACACTTGGGAAAATTCGATCTTAGCCCCTGGGAGAAATTACCAACCTTGTATGAAGAGTCACAGGACAGAGAAGTCTAAGTAACATAGTAGTAGTAAGCACGGGGTGAAGGAGAAAAATTTTTGGAACCATGTACAGGGGGGTTTAGATACATGTACAGGGGGGGTTTGAGATTCTGTACATGGGGGGCTCCAAGATGGAGGGATTTGGGCGTGCCCTCTCCTTCTTCTTCCTTCTCCCTGGCATCCATGTTCAGGATGATGCTGGCCCTCACAGATTGGTTTATGGTAGAAAGTCACTGTCTAACATAGGTGATAGGTATTGGAACATAATTGTAAACATAGTATATGTAGTTTTTAGTGTAAAAGATAGCACCAGCCCAGGAGGTGTTTAGTGTGCCTTGAATCGACCTGCCAGACAGGCCTGTGGTGGGTCAGAGAAAAAACATCTCAGATAAGCAACAATAAACGACCTTGAGAACCACAAACGAAGAACTCCGACTCTTTCTTCGACCATCGGGCTGGCTCGGGGTCATCCTGACCATAGGGAACCCGAGAGAACACATCCTCAGCCAGAGTTCCATAGGCAAGAACACAGAACAGTTTCTTAAAAAGATAACACAGCCAGTCCATAGCAATCAGACAGCAAACTACACAGTAATTTCAGAATACATTTTATTTAGGTAAATCTTTTCCAAAATAAATACTGAAACTTATCATTCATTTCAACACAGATTTCAGTGACCAACACTGACATAAAATCATAGCTGATATACAATCTATCCAATATTATCTTTGGAAATTTATCTACACACTCATTTGGAACAGGCTGAGACTGGAGCCACACTCAGTTGAAATAATCTGTGATGACATTATGCACAAACAGGGCCCACTGGAGTAGTCTGTATATAGAAACCACATATAGTAAGCTGAATATATTTGGTGTCAAACCAGTGCCTGCTACACATAATGGGGAAAAAAAAATAGTAGTTTAGGAGAAAAGTTTGTATGCAGGAAATTACTTCAATCCCCTTTGCATCTCCTCCCAAGCCCAGAACAGAGAGTAACACTTTGTTGATAATGAACAAACCAAGTAAATCAAGCCTAACACAAAGCCACTGGCTGTTCGACATTATCTGTAATTAAAGTTAAACTGGAATGGGAGTCTGTTTCTTCACACAACTCCCTCTCACTTCCCTTCACCCCAATCAAATAAAGCACAGTGCTGAAGTCATCTTCTGGCTGGGGATCTTCGCACTGATAAGTAGAAGTCCTAATTACATAAGGTGCTGTAAAGTAGGTGCAGTTGCTACCTAGTCCTTGTTACATGATTTGGGAGAAACTGAGCTTGTACAAAGAAAAAAGGGAGAGATCACAGAATATTCTGAGTTTGAAGGGACCTATAAGGGTCATTAAGTCCAACTCTACAGTGAGTGGCCCATACAGGTGTCTACCCCACAGTTAATAACACAGTGGTGTTATTAGCACCATGCCCTAACCAGATGAGCTGATCTGGAGGTGCCTTTCACACTACTCAATACCCCTATGATGGAACATTAAATGTAACTCATTTGTCATGCAGTACCTGTTGTACTTTATGGGATAAGCTACAGGGTAAAGGGAAATGGTGTTTGATGACAGCACTGCAGACTTGCCTTCTTACTCCTACAGCCCACAGAGTAAAACTCTGTCCCAAACAAAAACAATTTGTTCTGGCAGCAGTTTCTCAGCCATCAACTTCACCATTGCTATTTTCTCTCTTGAAAGTCAAGTGGATGTCTGATAAAACTAACATCTACTCATTCCATTGGGAATCTTTCCACTAGCTTTCAGAAGGCATTTCACAGAGGATCTGCTGTATTAAAAGTGGTCTTGAGAAATGCACTTGAAGCAAAGCAAGAGAGGATGGAGACAGTATTCACACACTGATAATACAGATAGGAGAGAGCATGAACACTGTGTTAAGTAATCCCCTTGAACCACCTGCACCTTCAAAATATAGTGGTTAATTTGGGAAAGGAACTTTTACTGAACTCATTTCTGGAGATGTTGCTTTGCCAGAAAAGTTTAAAGTATGAGGTTTTTACATGTATGTCTGGTGAGGATACTGTTGTGAACAATATGTGCCTATTGAAAAATAAATGCAAGCACTTAAAAATCAGAGTATTTATCTATCAGAGAAGAAGAAAATTATGTTTATGGCTCCCAAACAAGATGGATGATAAAACACAGTTTATTTAATTTGCAGAGGCACTGCAACTGAAAGATTGCAAATCCTCTGGTAAAAACCCCAGAAAGAGGCCTGAAGATGTCAGTAGTCATTGCAGGTGCACTGATTTGCCATTCCTACATGCAAACCACATGTGTTACCCATGAAGATGACCCCTGCTATGAAGGAATTGGTGATAGATGCAGCACTTTGCTGTTTGCCCACTGGCACCAAGATAGGTGGTACAGTGCCTGAGCTGAGTTCCAGACATGATATTTTATTGAGATTATGCACATGTCACAGTGCTCTCCAGGTAAAATAGAATGATATCACAGAGTATCTAATACCTGATTGATTCCCCATGTGGAAGAAGTGGATCCACAGCCTCTGCACACTCAGTATCCTGTGTCACTGCTGCATATTGCCAGCAGTCACAGCTGCTTCATGGGGGGGAAAAAACCCCAAACTATTTTTATTTTAACAATAAATAGCAGGATTTAAGAGAAGAGAGATTGAAAAATATTGGCAGTACCAAAATCTACTTTGTAGAACTCACTGCAACTGTTTGCTTGTATCCTGAGCAAAATTTTGATGCCATTGATTTTTTAATTTTTTTTTTCAAAGTACCACTAACAACCTAAGTAATCAAATACAGAGCTAGGAATCTGAAGGGTATGACTTGTGATTTTTCTTGCTTAGGATACATTAGCATTGCAACTTCCAGTAAATATATCTTCATATTCATACGGAGAGTTTTCAATTGGTTGTATGTATTTGTGAACTATAATACAGACTAAGGAAAGTATGGGCAAGAAATCACAAGGACTTTCAAATATTAAAAAAATAGGAAGCATGAAATGAAATGTCAAAATGAGAACATAAGATTACAATGTAATCGTAAAACAAAACAAAGTATTTTTCAGAGCAGTCTTTTGATTTGTACAAAAAGAATAACAAAAAAAGACCTAATTTCATGTGCATATAATCACAAGTTTCTGATTATTTTTCTAGAGTTATTACTGCAACTTGCTCTGAATCTCCTACGTATATTGGAACGAGCAGCTTGTAATGAATTGAATTTTCATTTTTCAGAGATCCCAGGAAGGAAAGAAACAGAATTCCTGCTGCTCAAAGCTTGCAGGCAAGTGACATCAACTCTCCTGTGTCACTTCACTACAGATGGATTCACAGTTCAGTAAGCCACAGGCTCTTCATTACCAAGTTCTGCTGCCTTGGGTTGGGGATGCACCAGGAAAGTCAGAGCTTTTCCATCCAACCCTGTCTCATCTCAGCACTTTTCATCCCAACAGACCTTGGGAGATGCCATTTCTGTCAATTTTATCATTTTCTATTCAATCTCTGTGAACTGGAACAAAAAAGCTCTTGCACTGGAGGCTCTTGGAGGGGCTTCCCCACCTCCAGTGGGTCATTTTCAGGAACTGTCTTCACCTCTCCAATGCAGTCTCACTCTCTGAGGTGGGGAATGGGTGTGAGCTTACAGGGAATAGAGAGCCCCTGTGGGCAGGGATCATGCAGCAGTATACACCCTTATTTTAATATGTCTACATTTCCTGGATATCAACATTATCCAGATTATTCACACACATTATATTTATGTATTTATATATTTATATATTTATATACTTATATATTTATATATTTATGTATTTATATATTTATATATTTATATATTTATATAGATATTATTTATATTATATATATATATATCTAAGATCTACCAAAAAAGTTTCTGATAACATTGGGGATTAGGAAATAAAAGCTATATAACGAACCTAGACTGAAATGAAAAGAAAATAGAGAAAAGTTATTCCATTTAAGAAAGAAAAGAACATAGACAAAAACCTGACTAATTTCTTTTTTCCTGCAGCCATTTTTTTTCTAGTTCATGTATAAAGCGTCCTATTTTTTCAACCCTAGACACAGATCTAATAAAACCACTCAGGTGTGATGCTCTAATTCATAGAGACCTAGGCAGATTTGGTAGATGCAGTGCTCCAGCTTAACAGGTAATTGGTAGCAAGGATGTTCTCTACTTTCTTTCTCTGATAGTGTTAAACATGTATTGACAGGATGCCTCTCTGTGCTGCTCTATGTTTGGCACTTAGGAGAAGTTCAATTAACCAACCTTTCATCTCTATTTCCACATAAAATACAGCTTTACTTTCCTGTGCTAATTGCTAAGCCCAGAGTACTTACTGCCTCTGCGATTCTGAAGCCTGGCTGTTCACTTGGGAGCACTAAGCATGTTCTCTGCTGCTAAGAGCTGGCACAGATAACCTGAATAACTTTTCACACCAGCTTCTTGTCCTCTCCCTGTGGAAGCTTTTGTCCACGCTGGCTGGAACAAAGAGTGTGCCTAATTTACAGGACTCCCTGCACATCTGCATTCAGTGAAGTTAACACACCGTACTTAATCCTGAAAGCATGTGGGTACTGTATTTCCTAGCATGAATGAGATTTCAAAACATTCACATTTTATATAAGGATAAAAGCCAAATCATACTTGTAAGCCAATTAAAATGTTGTCTCAGTGCTCAGAGGTTAACATGGTTGGGAGCTTAGAAGTGGATACTTCTAGTAGAAATAATGAGTGGATGGCAGACAAAGAATTAATAAATTATCTTAATCTGTATTTGTTTACAAATATACAATCCCTGCAGATGGTTTTGAACAGAAAGGGGTTTTAGTGGCATAATTTAAGCATACACAAAAGTGATTATCAGCCAACACTTCAATCAGCAGCTTCTTCTTGGACAATTCCCTGCATGTCTTTGTTCCTGCAGAGAACAGATTATTCTCTGAACAGCTTCATTTATATTGCTCTCTGTATGCTTTTGCTCAGAGTTCCAAAATATAGCTAATAACTAATTCTTCAATCACATTCAAGACAAGTTTTAAATTTTCTCCAATGCCATATTTTGCCTGACAAAGAAGAAGAGTTTTATAGTGACAAATTTAGCTTAGCTGCCATGGTAGGCAGCATTCTCGTTAAAGTACCAGCAACTGAAAACAACTGAGGAAATACAGTTTTTAATTTTGATGTAAGAAAGAGATTCAATAAACATTCCTAGCAACATAGCTCTGGACAAAGAGCAATCCTGAAAAACTGAGTGAAATCACTTTCTGAAGTTCAAAAATCAGAGAATAAATATATGAAATCCAGTATTTTATTATTAATGTAAACAAGAAGGTGTTATTTTAATACCTGAATTAAGGGGCTTGTAACATTCCAGGCTGCACTGACTTCAATTACAGAAGCCACTCAAGTTTCAAGGCTGAGAGTTTTCTGACCCATGGTCAAATTAGGAATGGGATTTCAGGAGCTGTACTGAGTACAGGTTTTTAGATTGTTTGAAAAAGCCTTAGAGAGTTCCTTTTGCTGCTCCTTTTAAGAGTATGTAGCTAAACTAAACTAGGCAACCTTAACCCAGGTGCATCAAAAAGCAAAAAGATAATGATGCTACTGAGCACATTACCAAATACAGCAAAAAAAGTTTTAAAAACAACAAAGACCTACTCATCTGCCACGCAAGATGTATAAAAAGGATGAGTTATAACTAAAAAAGTAATTTTTTTCCTCCTCCTTAAAAGAGGAGGAAAGTTTCCTGAAGTGGACAAAATGTCAAAAACCTCACTATAGATATAATTTTGGTCTTTTTCAAATTTTCAGCATTACAACAACAGAAATATTTTATAGTTATACCAAGCTCAAGACATCACTAAACTACACCCTTTAGGAAGATAAAGTAAAAAAAAATAACCAACAAAACCCCTCTCCTGTGATCATATACTCTGACTAAACAAGGCAGGAAGTTAAAATACAGAAAAATCAAATTTGTGTTTTGAAATGTAGGTTGGTAGATAATTGTTGGAAAGTTCACACCAACAAAATAATTTTAGGAGGGGCCAAAATGCACCACAGCCTTCAACATACCTTACAAATTAATTTTCAGGGAAAGAAAACTGTGCAGTGAAGTGCAGCTTTATAGTTGAATTAAGGTTATAAGAATATACTTCAGAAGACCTTCAGCAAGGCTGAACCACTATTGCTGGCTATGATTATAGAAATTAAATAGAAGCTTCATTGCTTCATTGAAGTCATTCAAACCTAACACATTTATCAGCTCTTGGGTGACAAAGAAGGAAATAGTATGATCTAATCTTGACTGCAGACTACTCCAAAATATTCTCATTTCACTAAAGCACCAGTTGCTTAAACCAATCTTGTCATTATGGCTTAAGAGCTTCCATCCATTTAACAACACAAAATAATTTTAGTATTTTTGTATCTTAGCTATCAAGTAGACTACTATATGGCATGAACAGTAATTTAGCATGGAAAATCCCTCGTGAAACAAGTGATTTATTCTTCTTTGAAAAAGGAAATTTTTATCAGCATTTCCTCATGTCATAGAAACAACTCCATTCATTTCCACAGAAACAGTAGGAATGGGTTGCACATGAGTTTTTTTCATTGCCTCTAGCCCCTAAGATGAGTCAATGTTTTTACAATTCAATATCACTGAAGTATTAGCCCATGTTCCTGGTTCTTTAATAATTAGATTGAAAGATGCCACTTTCAACTTTTCTAGCATAATTGTACAGGCTAAGTTTACTTTCACTTATATTTCATCTCCATTTAATGCAAGCTTAAAAAAATTGCAGTAGAAGTTCAAATTATTATTAAACAGCCATCACATTTGCTTACATTCCAGACACCTGAAACACAAGAGGTTAATTCAAGGACAACAATCCAAAACTGGAGTCTCAGATTCCCTGTCCCCAAACATGCCTTTTCTCATGTCAGTCTCTCTATCATCCTTGCCTCTGCTGTTTGCTATTTAAGGACGATATTTTCCAAATGAATGTATGGCATAAGTCACCAAATCTGTCAGCAAGGATTGATTAACAGTGGACAAGGGGGAAAGACTCAATGGCATATGAGATTACAGATTCCAAAGCTATGCCTCTTCTCAAAAAGACACTGCTTAGGTAGAAATGAAACAAATTCCATAACATTGCTGCTATGGTAAATTGAAAGCATTTTCAAGTGACAGACTCTGCTCAATGTGTAAAATTATTCTTATTTGTCAATGCTCTGGATAGAGCAGGGACTAAAAGATGACTCGTAATTTTTTTCCTCTCAAACAAGAGGATCTATTATATAACATTTGGTCCTGAGCAAAGGTTTACAAACAGTGTAGGAGAAAAAAAAGGAGTTTTGGAAAAAAAACCAAAAAAAAAACCAAAAAAAAAAGGAAACTCTAATTTGGTGCCAACTATTTGTTTCCCAATTCCTTTTTAGTCTCTGAAATTTTCTACTACTCACAGACTGGATAATAAAATTGAAATTGATATAAAATGAACTCTACAAAATGGCAGTAGCTATCTATTAGTAGTGTATTTTTAACTGCACTATTTTCCTTTGGCCTGTATTTTAGCAATAACATGCTGTATGTGTTTAATTATTTGTTTTGTTTTAAATCAAGATTATATTAGTTTAATTGATTATCCACACATGTATGCTTGGCAGACTAATTTGTTCTGAGCTCTTTTGGGGAGATACATTTGAGACTCTGTTTTGTGATTTGCATGACTACAGAACTGCCTGGAATCAAAGCTTAGGAAAAATATATCAGAATAACTATACAAAGTAGGCTAATTATCCCAAACCAGCAGTATGTAGTTTGGCCACCCTTGGAGCTGGAAGAATGCTTAATTTCCCAGGACTGCCACCTCCCATTTCAACACTCCAGTATTTTCTCCACCCAGGTAGAAAAAGGATGGCAAGAAGAAATACCAGCTAACCAAGTTCTGGTAGTTAATTAGAAATCTACCAGTTGAATAATAAATCCCCACATCCTTGAGACCTTTCATTACCATACATTTACTGAGAATAATTAAGTTATTGGAAAATGACTTTTACCTCCTCAGCTTTATTAATGCACCTAGGCATATTTCAATTTTAAAAGTCACTATCCAAAACCAGCATCAAAACAAATCAGCTACAGAATTTAAATCCAGTGCAGAAATGTATTAGATGGATCAGGATAGGCAAAATGTATCATTAGATTAATTAGGCAATTATCAGAATTCACAGCTGCTCTCTTTGACAATGGATTCAGTGGCTCTGAATTAATAAGAGATACTTCCTATATATTTTCTACAAATAGGAGTTTGTGGAAACATTTGTTTCTTTGATGTGTGTCAGGAAAGCTAATAAAAAAGAGACTGTACACTCAAACTAGGCTTCTATTTGAGAAGGATGATCAAAAGGTAGTTCTTATATCAGTGCTTCTCTATTATACTGCATTCAATAATGAATTGAGAATGTTTATGATATCTATTCACTTCAAGAGAACTCTGTTTTTAAGCTTTATTGAAGACAGAATTGGGCCCAATTTGATTTTTATAGCCAGTGTGTTTTTCAAGCTATTTCATTCAACAAAAAAGAAGTTTGTACCATGCCTTATTAACAAGATATCTAAAATATAATAATGAAATGTGGGAATCTGATCCTCACAGTTCAAGGCAGGTATAAACTGAGATATCCCAGGTCATCACCTGTTCACTGATCCTACTCAAACATGTTGGTGAAGTTATGGGACAAAAATCCTCAATGGTAGAATGCAGTTGTTTGTTCAAATCACACTTCTTGAAGTCCACAATAATCTTGTGAAGCTAAGAAATAGAATGGGATCTCTGGAATTTATGTCTCTTTGGAAGAATCCTTCACTTTACCCTCCAACTTTTTACTTCAGTTCAAGTTGAATTCATTTTTATCACCTCCTTGTATTGAAATTAAAAATTCAATCAGTTTTTCAAACAGAAAAAGCATCCCAAGAAAAAACTCTAAGCAAAGCCAAGCCATCATTAGTGTTTGCTTTCATATGAATTTTCAAATTAACATCTAAATACAAATTCAAATACTTTTCTTTTATTTTTCATTAAGTGGGATTGATATAGGGGTAAGGATGTTCTGCTCTAGTGCTCTGAGAATAAAATGAATACCCAGAAAAAATTATCCAAGCCAAAAAGAAAGCCCATCATTAATGTATTAGTGAGAGATGAACACAGGGTTGACACAGATGAAATGAGGAAAGTTGGGTTGACTAATGTCCAAACAAGGAAACTGAAATATGTCATAGTGAGAAGTCCTTGCCCTGGAGAACTCAAAAGCTATTTATTAATTTTCTGCTAGGCAGAGCCTTTGCAAGCTCTCAGCTTTAGTCAGCATTTTACATAATCTCCTTACTTAAAGCTACACAAGCCTCTCTAGCAAATTATGAAAGCTGCTTTTAGGTCTTGTACAAACAGCACCACCCTCCCAGATTTAAAAAATTTCTTCTCCAGGAGGAATGATTCAACTTTCTTGGCCAAATCCCTGCTGAATTTTGTGGATATTCATGAAGGATAAATACAGCTCATAAAGGACAAAGCAAATTTGCTTTTCCCATCAGTAGGCAGGATTGCTCAAATACCATTAACAGAACAGAGACGGGGAAGGGATACATTTCTTCAGAGCAATTCTAAAGAAACTTCTTTATAAACTCAGAAAGGCTGAGTTTCTAAAGCAAAAGCTTCACAGGACAGTTAGAATATAATTTTGTAATACCAATAGAAAATAGAGAGTGATTCTACACTTAAATTTATGTTATCTAATTTTATTGAATTCTCTTCCAGAATATGAGACTCAAAAAAACCATCATTTAAGAACAAGCAAAGAAAAAAAAAACACCAAGAACAATAAATACCCAGGGAATATAATTTGTGACAGTTGTAGCAAGATTTAAGCATTACCTGTCATTCTTTAAACTACTATAAATATTTAAATTGCTACAAGTTTGCCACATTTTAAACTAGACAGAAGTGTCTTTCTTTGCAGGTACTGCTTCACATGACAGATCTCATGTTCCACTTATATTTTTTTAATCCTTAGCCTTAGTGTTGATGTAACAGAAACAACATGTGCTGCAGTACTTGCTGCTGCTTATTTTTCCCTGCATCTCTACCCTTTTTTCCTGTATACAGGGTATGTCAGAAGACAGTAAAGAACCCACATGACTCCCTGTAATCTTCAAAGCTGTTCTTTAGCATGTACAAAGGCACATGATTTACCTGACCTCAGGCATGCCCTAAACATACTGGAAAAGGAAAGACAGAAAGGAGAAGGGTAGAACGTGCTGTGCTTTCACTGCTAAAGGAAAAACCAGTCCTACTGCTTCTTGGACTGAGCTCTGTTCTGAACGCTCTACACGCTCTCTGGTCCAAAATTCCACAAAGACAATAAAAAAGGCCCCTCCTGCTCAGATTTTGGCTAACCCAGACTGTATTCAGGTCTGATGCATGTGGGAGCACCATAGAACCAGACCTGTGGCCAGGAACACTGGGATGAAGGATGCAAACACTCCCTAAACAAGGAGCACAATCCTTAAGAAGCATCAAGGTATCATCACTACTTTTAAGGCCTTTTAATCCTTAAAAGCAATATGACTACATAGTTAAAATTGCAAACCAACTAATTCATTTCTCTTTTCCATTAGGGAGAGCAGCATTACACATAACTCAAGAATTCAATATAGTAAAAGGGTTTCTTTCTGTTCCCTCTAAGAAATAAAGCACAGCCTTATATTATACGATGGCACTCTGTGGAGCATGTTGAGACGGATGAGCCGTTCTAAGACTACTTTTGCTGTCACAGGAAAACTTGTTTTCATCATGGGATAACTAATACCCAAAAACTTTCTCTTGCAAGAGAATAGTGGAGTCAAAGCATTTCACACACGGTAAGCTAAGCAACATGAAATTAACACATCCAGAGAATAAAGTTTATCTGGCTGCTCTTTATAGCAGCCCCAGAGGAATTGAAGAACCCTGCCTCTATTTAAGATTTTGCACTGGCAGAGCTGCATCATTTATTTAATAACAAAGTAAAACAAACTATCTGAAGCACGTGAGGAAAACACTGAAGCTAACAAATACTGCAGATAGCAATAAGCTTTAGAAGCAGAACCAGTATGTGTGCAGCACAGCCATCAAACAGGCAAAAGGTACAATGCCAAAAGCATCACAGAGAAATAAGCAGCATTATTTGTCAAACAAAACTTGGATGGATAGCAAGGAGACAAAATGCATTATTGTCTCTTGATTTATGCCACAACACATTTTTTTCCATTAGTCACAGCTACACAGATATTAAATTATTTGTGTTGTCCATAGTGGTTTCCAAATCCCACCCCTAAATCTATTCAGTTGAATTTCCAGGATACCTGCCACTGCACACTTGCTTGCCAGCAGCTGATGAGTGAGGTAAGAGTACTTTCTATTCTCTAGGTTTGTGAAGAGAAAGCCATAAGCACAACAGAACAGTCTATTTCTGGGCTTTGCAACATTTCATAGCCATGGCCACACCTCCTAGTTTCTGCACATGCAGCTACAAGCTGTTATCTGCCTTTCACACTACTGAAATGTGTCCCTGTCTACACAATTTGGGCTCAAAACAAGAATGCATTCATTTGTGCACAGAACTGACAAGTTGGGGTGAGGTCCAATAACGTGTGAGCACCTGCATTTAGCCATATCAGCATATTCCTTCTTCCCTCCTTATGCCACCAAGAGCCCTGATGTTCCATGGTACCCTGTATGACAGGGCTAGATGGTAACAGAGCACCCAGAGGATGCATTAGTGGATGAATAAATATATGAACACTGATGGGAGTCTCATCTGGTAGAACTGGTGTTCTGACTTAGAATCTGGGGCAATTTCAGAGTTGCTTTGGGTGGGGTTTTTTAACTGGTCTTTGAACAAGGTCTGAAAAGCTGTCTCTGTTCTTCCAGGAAGTATTCCCAGTGGGAAGAATAGTACATAGATCTAGTCTCAGAGGTAAAACCATGCTCCCTAATACACTCTCACTCTCTTCTGGTCTACTGAACCAAAAGCAACTTCTGCCTTATAACACTCTATAAAAAGAAAAGTTAAGTGTTGCAAACTCCTTTTCTTAACCTACAGCTGGCTGAAAACACAACTTATGTGGATATAAATATCTTGAAAGGGAGAAGGCACTGCAACAAAAGCTGTGCTTCAACCATGGCATAGCAGGAGGACACAATAATTTATTGTGCTGAGAAAAGCAAAACAGTAGCTGATGACCTGTGCTTGGTGTGTGAGACAGGAAAGATCCAAACTGTTTGGTCCTTTCAAGAAAAGGCTTTAGAAAAGCAATATACCTTGACAAAAAATCCTTCTTTCTTTTTTAATTCCTCATCACATACCTAGGAATTCTGATCACAGAGACATAGAGGAGACATTTTTAGGACTGCACATTTGGCCGCATATTTTATTTCATCGCTTTTCTACTTTCTAGAACTCAAACCCCATCTCCCCTTCTTATCCTTATGAAGCGGATTTCTCACTCCTAGAAGTGAAAAGATGTTATTACATAAACCTTGACTAATGCATATCTAGACCAGACCCCCACTTGGAATGAAGAAGTTAAACTATCTCTCTATACATCTGAAGAAAGCAGATCTCCTACTTTGGAACATTTTTGAGACTCCATGACATAGTCAGTACCAATCTCATTAGCCAGTTAATTCTCTATAACCCCTTGAAAGCTAAATTATGTTTTTGAAAATAATCACTTCAATTGCTTAAGCTTCAGCCTAGTCAAGTAATTTGCACATCTTTAATTATGAGAGATTAATTTTTTCATCTATCTTATTTTTGGCCAGCTTGAAAAATGGTCTAATCTCTCCACACTGATTACTACCTTCCATTTCATCCTTCATCACACTGGACATCAGCTCTTCATTACTGCTGAAGGTTTTTTAGGTGGGAATTCTTCATTATTACCTTCACATTCTCACCCTCACTATCAATTACTTGGATACTTATTATTTGATTGCCATCATCACCCCAATGCACTTCTGCCAGTTACAGACACCATGACACTCCCTTAAGGACATGGCAACTGGAATATGGCCCTCAGTTGCAACTTTCCTTGGGGATCAATTCTTTCATTGTTTTCTTGTATAGTGTTTTGGGGTTTTTCTCTTTATAATTTTAACAGCATAGTCATACCTTTCCAAAAATCAATATTCAATTTAATCCCTTTCACTGCACATCAGGCCACATGATATAAAAAGAATTTTTCTTTTGCTTCTGAAACCCCTCTTTTTAAATCACGTTCACATTCTCTAAAGTCACTTTTGTCTAATTCCTTTCTTGGTCCTCAACTTTTTACATTAATATTCCTTTTCCTTTGCATTTTTTTTAAATAAAAGATTTGCCCATTAACAGCTGAGTTGCATTCTGTCCACTTCAAGAAAAAAATATATATTTACCTTACATTGTTAGCCCTTCAGCTATATGTTCCAGAAAAAAAAAAAAAAACAGTGCAGATTCTAAAGTGTTTTCTGTGAAATAACATGAATAATGTCAAAGGGTTGAAAATTAATATTTTCAGAGAAAACTCATTTGCATACACTAAGCTATTTCTTGGCACATGGTTGAAGTCACCACTTTACTATAATGAAACTCCCCTGGTGAGGATTTTTATTTATACAACTATAGTCACAGATGCATATAGAATTTTACAGATCAGTGACTGCCATCTATTCCAAACTTATGAGAAAGAATCATCCAGAAATATCTATAATTTATATATATACATAAACAAGCCCCTGAATATATGCAACAGAATTTTCCATGACCTTGGACACATCAGATTACCATTAACCCTCAGTAGGAAGGAGATGGAATAATTGCCAAATTATGATATAATAACACCATGAGTCTTTTATCCAATACAGCTGCAAGGCATGGAACAAATTGGGTTTTGGTGATGAGAACTGACCTTACAAACTAATATCAAATGAAGTCACAACTCTACTAAGCCCACCTATTGCTCTCAAATGAAGTATGGGGGCTGTTGTTTGGGTTTGTTTGTTTGGTGTTTTTTTTTGCTTTGCTTCATATCATCAGGTAAATTAGCTTATTTGCAATAAAAAGTTATTGCAGAGATAGAACCCAAGGAGATTTCTGCTCTGCAAAGCTCTGATTGTCCAACCAGACAATGAGATGTGTGTGCCGTTGAGTGAGACCACCTGAATGAGCTGCTCACAGCTCCTTCAGAGAGTTTTTTTCCTCTAAGATATCTGCATGAAAGTGTACTACAGTTTAAAGTTCTGTGGAAGGTGAAGCTCTTGAGACATAGAAGAAGTATTTTAATGAAGTACATTTATACATCTCACAAAGTTTGAGCCAAATCTGGATTTACAGGAAGAGAGAAGCAACTCTGAGTGCTGTACCAGGCAGGAAAGTTCCATCAGCCACAGGAGAGCTCATGAGCAATGAACAGGTGGGATGGGTAACACTGCTCACCAGTGCAGCAATTAGAAACCCACCAAAGACTCATTTATCTCGTCCTAAAATGAGGATTACAAGGGTCACTTGTTCTGCTCCTTGCTGGAGAAACGATGTAACCTGACATGGACAGCACCCTGAGGAAGCAAAACCACAGAAGCTTCTACAGTTTTAAGTCACCTATACAGCTTGTCAATTAAATGAAATAGATTCTGTGTGTGTTTATTTAATGATAATGATCCTTAAACTTTTGAGAGGCATTTATAGCTAGCAGCAATAAGAAATCATAGGAGGTTAAAACCTCACAAGCCAAAAATAAGATTATTTTATAGCTACAAAATAAAATACAAGTCCATCATAGATAAAATTTGGAAATTTATTCCAAATAAACCTTGGGATATACTGCATTCCACAGTGATTCAAGTGGGAAGGGCCATGTAGTTAAAAAAAAAAACAAACAAACCAGCAGGTGCTGAAAGGAAGAGTATGAAGCTGTACATAACATTCAAAAAACAAGACTCCCTACAAAGAACAATTATCCATGAGAAACAGTCTCAAATTATAAAAGGCTCCCAAATTATAGGATTGTGCAGTCTCCAGCAGTACCAAACATGACAAATAAACAATAAAAGCATCTTACTTGCATTACACAAAGCCTTCAGAATATAATTATTCACACCACAAAATGACAAACAAAAATGACCTTCTTTTTCCTATATTTGTTGTTTTCTCCATTCCTTGGTACATGGTGCCTTTTCTGGCACCTGTAACAAGTCTTTTACTTTAGGCTAGGAGTTTATTCCTGGCTACTCTATTCTATTCTTGTCCCAACAAAATGACCATTCCTACCAGACATTACAGCTTCTCTGACACACAAGGACTTCCACAAAGCTATATTTCCCTGAGAAAGGAAAGTAAAAGAAAGGAAAGGGACAATAGTTAAAATTATGTATGAAATCAGTTCCCATTGCATCTGCTACCTAATATTTCAGAAGTGAGCTCCCTATCATATCATCTTAATGTTTTAATTTAAAATTTTACAGGTAGCTTCCTGCCATACATAATTTAATTTTTTTTTTAATAGAGAAATTATGTAAAGAAAAGCAGCTAACCAAAAAATTTGAGGGTATTGATGGGAGGAAAATCTACCTGGTAAACAATATGTTGTTAACAAGCACTTGAACAGATTATCCTAGAGCACCACTGAGTGTGTTTTTGTTAGTGATATCTAAACTTCTACATAAAAAACTAAAACCAAAATTTTCCGTCAGAAGTCAAGATCATGAATTTAAGATTGCTGATTACCTCCTGATTAAATACAATTAGACATCAATGGCACTTTAGAATTCTTTTTCCTGAAACAAAGCAGAGAAACAAGAAACAAGCACAGACAAATAAAAACATGTATAAAGGTTACTTCAGGTTTAACAATTTTGTATCTTCCTCACTGTTAAATAATGTTATTATTTTATATAGACGAAGTTACTTGTCTGTGGATAAGTTGATACAAATGAATCGAAGTGCATGTACTCAGTCAGTTCTTTCTTGGGGCTTCAGCAAACAGATGACCCAAGGTGTGCACACATGTGCCTGTATAGACACCCACTTAAGGACTGTAATATCCAACTTACACAAGACTGTTCCCAAAATTACTTCTCTTTTGGAAGCTGTAAACTACAAAACCCACATATCAATCTATGACAATAAATATACTTAATACTTCCCCATTTATTCAGAAATTAACTGGTTTTCCGCACAGGGTTACCTTTAAATTAATTCACTTTATCCAGGCATATATGTGGAAGTAAGAATGCATCGTTACCTTTCATGCAGCATTTTTTAATCCTTATGTATTATATTACATATTCTCCTCTTGAAAATGTAATCCCTTCAAAGAATTATCTTGCTAAGTAAGGCTTTTTTTTTTCTGCTATACAATTCTGCTTTCACCAGTTGCAGCAAATGAACTCATTCACACTTTAACTTCCCCATTAAATGTATGTAAAATACCTTGGCACATACTCATTTTTTCACTTATTTCACTGAAAGTGCAATATTGTAGATATAAGTGCAATAATTTTAGAAATTTGATGTAAAAATGTTGAAAATAAAGACTCTTACATTCTCCTAAATGTATTTATTCACACTACTAAAATTGCATCCAGTGCTGTACATTTATACCACAGTGTGCTTTGCCATGGTGTTCTGTAAGTAGGCAGATCACACTTCCACTTAGAAATAGTATCCTTAATTAGTCCAAATATTATACATGGAAAAGTAGAGAAGCACTGCAAAAACTAAGCTCTTTGGATGTTTAAAATAAAGTCTAATAAGAATGTTACAGGTTTAAAAATTATTCATTTTAAAATGAGGATGGCTTTGATTCAAATCCACAGGAAAATAACAAAACTAGTGGGAAAGTGCTGCCAGCAACAGCAACACAACCAAGCTATGAACCCAGCAATGCCTCCTTTGGAGTAGAGACTGAGCTGGAGTCAAGATCATCTCTACACTCACAGGTCAAAGCCAATACAGAACACAAGAACAGAGTAAAAACAGACCTGACAAAGTAAGTTGTGTTTGCTAGCAAAGCAAATAGGAAAACTCAGATTAAACAGAACATAACAGCAGCAGCAAACCTGGATCCAAAGTGTTAAACAGCATACAAAAAAACCCTACAGGTAAAGAGACACTGGAAATATAAAGCATCACACATAAAGGACAGGACATTTGATTGAAGTGTACAAAAACACAAATAGAGGATTAACCCATGACATGCAAGACGGATAATTGGGGAAAGTACAAAGAACAAATTAAAGAAAGAAAAAAAATTAGAAACTGAAACAGGTGAGAGCCTCTCCCCAATCCCACTGGTGCAATAGCCACGAGTGATGATGTTACAGACCAGAATGCTGAAGCCAATACATAAAGCCACTCATACTTTATGTACCAGTTTCTCTGAAGCCATTGGAGTGAGCCCATAATTATCTCTTTAGAAGGGAGAATGGACAGAGGATCACAATAAACTGGATTGTCTTAAAAGATTCAAAAGAAAATGTCACTAAACCTAAACCAACAAAAACCAACTCAAAATTAACACAAAGTTTTACTTAGCTGGGAGATTGCAGCAAACTACTGATGACAGAAAGTGCTTAATGTTCATTGACTGAGCAGTGAAGAGGCCCTCAATTCTAAGTCAAAGAGCCACTCCCTCCACATCTGATTTCCACAAGTTTGGAATAGGCTCAGAGCCTGCTAAAAATATGCACTCCCCATATGGTATCTCTCCATGAGGCATCCTGCCTGGGTAAGAATAAAACTCTCCTTGCTGCTGCAGCAAATGTAGTCCTCCACTGAAGAAGACCTTACATTAAATCTTGTGAAAGTAAAACTACAGCATATGACAGAAGAAAGAGCCCAGTTACACAGCAACCCTTATTCACTTCCTTTAACTTGGTGGCTATATAAGATAAAGAGTACAGCTCTCAAAACCAATCTCCAAGGTTAATTGGAATGTGAATGGAATACAATACAGAACATTATATCCTTTTGTACTTTTATTTTCCCCCTACAGTAATAGATACAGCATTTTTAGCTTCCTTTTGCATCTAATGAATATACTAGGACACTCACAGAACAGAGCAGACTATTGTTTTTCACAGCCTTATTTACTCAGCTTTTGTTTATTCAATTGAAGATAGCTGGGTAGTTTGCATTCAGCATGACATATTTACTGGTGCTGGTAACAGGATACTCTGGAAGATATTAAGTGTTGAAATAAAGCAACTGCTTTCACTGCTTAAGTGTCCCTGGTTCACTTACCATGTATAACACATTTCAAAGGCACACAAAGTGCACAAGCTTACGGAATAAAATCTTCTGCTGAGCATTTTCACATAGGTTGGAGAAACTGATTCTCTTCTCTGTCAGAGTAAATCAATATTTATACTATCTAAGAACTGACTAATAATAGCATTTACTGAATGGGCAACTGAATTTTAGATACAAATTTAATATAAGTAATACAAGACAGGAAATAAACACTGGTAGAAAAAAAAAAAGCTATTTCTATTTCCTTTAGGCTTCTGCAACTGAGAGATAGATTTCTAAGTAGTTGTAGATGTTATGTGTTCTCTGGCATGTAACTGTTCAAAATTTAATCACCATTTATTGTTTCTCCCTCAGAACATTTACAAGCATAAGGCAAATGCATGCAGATAAAACTCACTAAAAAATTACTTACATAAAAAAGCAGAAGCTACTGAGCAAAGACATGCAGGGTTTGGAGATCTGGATTCAGTACTCTGATTAAACAGCCTCAACATCCTGCAGTTTTCACCATTCTTGTTCATGTCCATTGCATTTAAATATGACCATGCCATAGTAGGAATAGGAGAGTCAGCCTCAGTGCGTGTATGCTCAGTCAATCAAAGGTACAGACAGCAAACATTTCTGGGTGCTACCACACAATCATTTAAGTTTTCCAAAATGCTACTGTTGTACATATCCTTCACCTGGCACAATTTTCTCCCTGCTCCCTGACTCCCCCCAGTAAACACTAAGGTTCTGTGAAATTATATTTCTGCTGATCTTCAACTCAGTGTTCTCTTTTGCAGCTAAAACCGTCAAATCCTTAGCTGAACTAGAGTATCCTCAAAAGACGTTCCTGCATAACCATGCCTCCTGCTGGACTCCAGACAGATGTTGGCATGTGTACCTAGGCAGTCCAAAACGTGTGCCTCTCTGATGGAATGGACCTTTCCCTGAGGAAGCTGAAAGAACTCTTTGGGACACATCACCTCTTCCCAAGACAAATGGAAATATCTTCAGTGCAGGATCCAGGTCGCAAAAGGATCACAGGCACTTAGCAGACACCACAAAATCCTATCCTTCTGGAATGGTGGAGAACAGGATCCCTTTGCCTCTGCTGGCAGCTTTGAATCCCCAGTACAGCAAATTCCAGGCCTGCTTCCAGGCCCCACCAATCAGTCTGTTGGCAGCTGAAGACTCCTTTGGACCCTGTGCAGAGTCTCAAAGATTGTTTACAGGAAGATTAAGCCTAAACCCAATCATCTGGCAGTTCCAACTTAGTCCCAGTGCCCACTTCAGGGTCACAGATTATCCAGTACCCTGTGTAGGAAATTCATTCTAATTTGGCATTCCTTGTAACAAGATGTCAGACATGACACCCAAAGAGACATTCATGTTGCAGTTGACGGAAGCTTGTCTTAAATTGCACAGAAAATTCCCTGGAGAGATTTTTTTTTTTTTTTAATCTGTACTACTCCAAAATTCAAGTCAGTTTATGTTCTCAGACATTTTTATATGCCTAAAAGCCACAAAGAATCTCCTCTCCTATGTTGCCTGAGATCTAAAAAGCAGTAGAAGCATGACAGTTTTATTAAATGTTTACCTAAAACATTCGCTGCACTGGGGATGTTTTCTCTGAATAAGTTCCACCAACACTCTGATTCCAAAGGGATTCAAACACGGCTTTAAACACCCACTGCCAGCAGAGCTCCCACTGCCTGTACAACCCAGTGTACACATGGAGAACAGAAAGGTAAATCTGGTATTAGTCAGGTCTTGTGGGACTGAAGAGAGAAAATACGATTTTGAAATACCTGTAAGTGGAAATGTTGGTCCAAATGCTCACTCAGGACATTTCAATCAATGCAGCTTTCAACAGAAATGCCAAATGGGACAAACACTTCACCTCCTTTCACGATTGTCACTGTTTCATATACTACTTGAATAAAATGAAACTAATTTTGGTAAGATTCCTACATTACTGTCAATTTATTTTGAATAATAGAGAGTACTAGAGTGAGAAATCACAGTCCTGTTTCAGAGGAGGAACAACACTTGACCTACTAGAAACAGAAGCAAACACAGAAAGTAAACTACCTTTGTAAGAAGGGGCTCCTTCACAGCTGGGACCATGACTACTTATAACATCTGAAACAGGTGAGCTAGTGGTCACTAGAAATGTCACTAGAACAAAGTAGAAAGGTTTGGGCTTACATCTTTTATAATTAACAGAGCCAGATGAAAAGGCACACCTCACTAGCTGTTCATCTCAGAGAGGTTCCTCAATTAGCATTTTCTTCCAGTATCTGCTTCACTCCTGAGCATGAGCCTAGAGGCAAAACTTTATACTTCTTCCTTCCAGTCTTTCATAAACATTAACCATTGATTAGCCTGCTCCAATGCCTCCTTACTTCCTAAATATACAATGGTATTGATTTCTAGTTTGGCACTTTGAAAGTACAAGGTAGATTTTGCCTCATTTTATAATTTGTCGGTCCTCACTCTATACATCCATCCATCTTTTTATGACTGCCTTGCAAGCTCTCTCTTTCTCCTACATAGCCAATATTGCTACTTAGACAATGGACTAACAGCATTTAATTTTTTATGTGCATCTCATGCACATCCTGTGCTCTTTACTGCTACCTTTATTCCATATATATATATATATATATATATATAAATAAATCTTAGACTTACGTACCAAGCTACGAGTACCACATTTCTTTAATTTTCACATGCCTTTATTAAAAAGCCAGTTGATTTAGACATCTGCTTGACCACCTACACTAGTCTTCTACACACTCCCAACAAGCACACATACAGTCTAATCAGACTTGGTTACTGTCTGAAGCAGATGTTGCCTGGCTTGTTTATGATTAGATTTTCAGCAGGATATTTCCTCATGTATAGCCATGCCCATTTTTATATTTTTCCCGCCCTTTTAACCCATCTCCCACCTACACCTATAGTTCTTCTCAGCAGAAATTTCAACACCTGCTGTGTTGGATGTCATTTCTTCAAGTTCTGGAGTTTTGGAAATAAACCTTCAATGCAATTTACTTAGACTGCCAACCTATGTTATCGTGGACCAGTACAACACTAAGACAGAGGCTCAATAAAGGATAGAGTTGTGCAATTCATTACAAAGTCAGATGAGCTCTTTGTCATTTAAGCAGACAGGAGAGACTGACATTAAAATACGGTTCATTAAAAGTGAATTTGAGCCTCAGCATTCACTGTACCAAAACATCTGGAGACAGCCTAATTCTTACTGGAGTGCCTCAGAAAATATTTGATCTTCTAACTAAGCACAGGGGATTTGCCAAGTAAAAGGCTGCCTTTTTTGTATCACTTTCTACTCGAGGAGGATTTATTTTATGAATATCACAGTACCTCCCATCAACTGCAAAACCATGGACCCAGCACCGTGGACTATTTGTATTAAGACACATTATTTCAGAAAATACTGCAAACTGTTTGGTTTGCCAAGTTGTCCAGGAAAATATGAAGTTAAGCTCCTGTGTATTCTTTAACTTATTTTAAATACTTATCACTTTTGTCTAGAAATGAAAGTAAAAAATCAGTTTCTTGCTTTTGGCTATTCTGAACAGATGATGATATCTTTGTGATGTTCTAATTTCTTGACCCTCATGTTTCATTATCATCTGGTACCTTCTTGGATCATTAGGACCACAGACAGGTCAGATAAAGTAAAGGAGAAACTTTAAAGACTTCAGTAAACAGATCACAATCTAGCTCAAAGAACCCTTATGGATTGATAATCAGATTTTCAAAGTGTCTTGAAAGCAGCTAGCATCTGGTTTTTTTTAATGCTGTTCCCTTTTCTTTAAGAGAAAATGTGTTACTTTTTCATAAATAAAAAGAAAAAAAAAAGGAAAAAGAGTGAGAAAAACATAACTGAAACCAGCACATCAAGGCAGGTGGGTATACAAATGAATTCTATACTTCTCTCTAGACGCACGTTTATTGTGATTTGTGAATAGATCAGAACTGTTTATTCAAGTTGAGCATATGTAGCTTCACAATTTCTTTTGATCAGGAAAGGCACCATGAGAGGCAGAGCCATGAATGCTCATGTAGGATAGTGAGGGCAGTTTGCAATGCCAGCTGATTTCAGGAACCAAAGGAAAACACTCCAACAACATAACAAAGCAAACAATAATATGTAGCTACACACTAGGAATACCAAAATCTTTTATTCCAACCTTGATTTGCACTTGTCTATTTAAGCTTCTTTAAATAATGAGATCTTTCCTGAAACCTTTTCTGAGAATTTATATTTTAAAGTATTTTAAATTCATGCTCTATCATCTATATTAAAATATATTCTAATTTATGCAAGTTTATAATACTGAAAATATGTAGTATGGGTTAACTTCTGATGAGGAATGGAACGCCTTGGGGTTTTGGGGTGTTTTATTGTTTTTTTGAAAAAAAACAGATCAAGCTTCATTATCTTTCATAACTCAGTCTGTCTTCTTATAACAATTTATCCAGAACGTTATTTCCAAATGTGTTTACTATTAACTGTTAATTTCAACCCAGCAATTTTAATGATAGGCTTTTGCATTTTGCAAATTATGGAGCATGAAACACCCAAATTTACTGTGCTAATCACTTCACAGTTCAAAGGTAAACCTTACACTTTTTACAACAGTATCAGCTGTCGTCAAGATGTAAAACATATGTGAAAGCAAACAACATAATGCAATTAGTTAATTTTGGTAGACTTGCACAAGTGTTACCAAAGCAGAGTTTGCTCCAAATACATTACAAAATTACAATGAAAAGAAATTCTGCGGATTCCTGAATGTGCAAATATATTACGTTTTATTTTTGATATCACTTATTTCTATATCACTGAACAAAGGAAGAAGATAAATTGTTCAGTATTGGTTCTTGAAGTGTTGGACAGAATGACTCCCTATTGATTTTCCTGCTGCTGTTCTGTTCAGGGTACAATTGAAAGACATGCAAGTACTTTACAGTTTTCTAAAGGAAGTAAACATTTTGACACTGAAACACAGAATGAGACCTTGGAGGTAAAGCAGCTGAAGAATACAGAACAAAGTAAATCAGTAGCCTTAACAGTGTCTACCTGAGAAAGTATTTAACTGAAATTTGAACAGCCATGTGGGCCGTAGATACAGATGTGATCCAGTATCAAGTAGCATTAGGGATTTTACACTGTTGAAGTGAATGTCATACAGTTTGAAAACTGACCAAATGCAATTTCTATCCACAGATCCTCTCCTACCACTCCCAGTTCTACTATTAATTACAACTCACTGCAATTATTAGCAGAAATATAAGTGAACTTAGAACTGACAATTTCCTGTGGTGTGCCTTGATGCATTCCAAAAGCACAGTTGTGAGCACTACTTCTTCTAATTATCAATGCAATTGATAAAACATATACAGAGCTGTTTAAATATCAAAAGCATCAAAAACTGTACTTTGGTTAAAATGCCTTTTTCCGTGATACTTATTGCATAAGCCTTGGAGCACAAAGCTACTTTTATTGAATTTCCAAGTGTGGCTTCACAGCTGTTGCCCTTGGTAGCAGTCAATATTTGTATATTACTTTAATGAGTTCCTAGTAACCCAGACTCCTAAGGCACAGCTGTGCTCCTGGAACCAAACATGCAATTCCCATAGATTTCAGTTACCAGAAATGCATTGCTTCTTCCCCACCTCTTTTATTTTACTTTTCTGGCATGTCAAGTTAGGGGATTTTTTCCCCCTTCTCTTTCCTCCATGCTCTTCAAAGAAGTCCAGTGAGAAGAGATGGTGTTTGGTGGCTCTATTGAGCATCTGGCAGACCTTGCTATCTGCTGGAATCCAGCTGTAAATGTGGATAGAATGGATAAGTGAAAGCCCAACACACTACAGTTTTTAAAATGCACAGGGTTTTTTTTCAGGGAAACCTGAGCCAAGCTTGTTTATGAGAGCACACCTCCAGAGAAACAAACCTTAGCAACACCTGTTAATGAGCCTTGACCACTCTCAATTTTTGAGTTTGGGGACCAGTTTACACACTCTCCTTAACTTTCATTTGGCTGTGTGTGGAAAGGTCTTGAGCACTAAGAACTAGCAATATAATGCATAGAGATTTATAAATAACTTTTACAAGAAGTGCTGCTTCTTTTCACTGCTTAAGAAAACTCTTTTCCCTTCCTTGTTATAGTGAGAGGTCAATCATGAATTCAATCATTAATGAAGCTCAGCAGTACCCAGCACAAAGCTCAAAGTGAGTATCACTTTCAGGCATCCACAGCAGGACCAAATGGCCAATTCTGAAAGAGAAATCTGTTTAGAAAATGGGAAGAAGGAACTCTCTCACAGTCTTTCCTAAGTGCATACATATTTACCTTTTGATAGGCAATGTTCAAGCACTTCCTCTAAGGATTAGGTCTCTGTTTTTATTAAGATCAGTTTCAAATACCTCATAGTGCAGGGTGAAGGATACCAATATTTCTCCCATAATAAAGATAAAAATTCAGATATATTCCTCAGGTCTTCCCTTGCTATTCTCACCACCATAGAAAAGCCACAAACCCACAGGGTGACGCTTATGTTTGTCTGTCTCCAACCATAGTTGTGCTTAGCCAATCCTGCAAAACTGTCAGAGCTGTGTCAGAAGGAAGACAACCTTGAGCACATAGAACAGAGGTGAGTGGTGAAATGCTTAAGTCTCAGAAATGGAAAATGTAGTTGTACACCAAAATGAAAGACTTTTAGTGAAACTTCTCTTTTTTATCTACAGATTCACTTCACAATTGCCTATCTCTTTCTGCAGGCTTAAGAGGTAACATATATTTGGTTTAGGCTTTTTTCAAATTAAATTTGTTTCATAATTCCCAGTAATGCTTCTGTCAATTGTGGAGTTCAATGTCCTGTCTTTCACTAATACTGTTCCACCAAGCATTAACAGTATTTCAGTAGATGGATACACAGATGCAATTCTAACAAGTAATGACCATTAAACAAATCCTAGATTATTCCAGGCACTTTGGAGAATTTAAAAAATTTTCTTGGATAATCAATAAAACTGTTGAGAAGGAATATTGCCTCTTCATCCACACTGGTTTTGTTTAGAAAAAAGCAAGGTTTGAGAAAAGCTATCCCATTCAATAGTGATTAATTTTGGGAAAAAATCTACGCATATGCTTAATTTTCTGGAAAGTCATTGTAGGCTTTTTGATGCAGCTGAAAAGAAAATGTTATTTGGAATGCGGCTTCCTACTTCTCTAAACACCATAGAGAAATATGTATTAGGTTTCACCGTAATAAAAAAAAATGTGGGGGAGGAGAGGGGGAAGGAATTAAATGATCTTTCAAGGGAATACAGAAAATCCATCTAGAAAGCTGGCTGCTTCATTTAACACAAGCTGTTTGTCTGGCTAAACCTGGGGAAACTCATCAATGTGTGGCACTTTCTTGACTCTCCACTGCTGATCAGATTTCCACCAAAAACTCAAGCCAAATGAACTAGAAATCATCCTCATTTCCCAAACCTGATCGTCACATAACAGCTTCTAAAAATACCAGGCATGGGTGTGACCTGTGGCCTTTAGTTGGATGGGACCAAGCTACTACAATCAGCCAATCCCTACATAAATACTTTTCCTGTTTCAAAGCAAGGCATTTAAAATTCAAGCTTGAATGCAGCATCAGAGCCTCTTGGTGACTGTGGGAAGGCACAGGAAAGCAATTATTTTTTTCTTTCTTTTTTTTTTTTTTTTTTTTTTTTTTTGGTCAGTTTAATTCCTTTCGCCCATATGAGAGGTTCTTACCTGTCTGGCACTGTTACTTTTCAAAAGTAGCACAGCTTCTACCTCGATTCATAAGCAGTGCTTCTGCTGTCTTATGCTTTGTTTAGTGATGAGAAAGATGATGGGTAAAATAGAGCATGGATTTTATGAAACACATCATACAAGTGCTCTTTTACAAAGGACTTTCAAGACATGCCTGTTTTAAAGTAATTTATGGCTCTAAGGTCAGTAGTGCTTCCTATAATCAGAGAGTTAATTAATTAATTTCCATATGCTATTTTTTTCTTATCACAATTTCCTGTGTTTGTACTGGGTACTCCCACTTAATCCAGAGAACCTGCACCACTAGATGTCACTGCAAGCAGAACATTGGGAACCACACTCTCATACAGAATTTACAGTCCCCTGCTTTATCACTATTTTTTAAACAAAATTTAGAAGTAAGTTATTTTCTAGAAGCAGAACATTGGGAACCACACTCTCATACAGAATTTACAGTCCCCTGCTTTATCACTATTTTTTTTAAAAAAATTTAGAAGTAAGTTATTTTCTCTTCATATTTACTTTCTCATTTAGTTGAAGGTGAACAGCTGCCAAATTTCAAATATGTATTAAATCCTGAGTGTCTGAATCTAAAGGTATGATGAGTAAAAACACTGATGATGTAAGAGTTGAAGGATGGGGATGATTACAAAAGCTACCAGAACCTTATTTACAATCTGATAACTTCCTGCACAGCAGTCAGTTTATTATTATTTCTTAAAAAGCATTTCAAGCCTCTGTCTCATTAGAGAGCAGAAGTAGCACATCGATTAATGTGCATATGCTACAACATTAATTAGAGAATAAGATTTTGCAGAAGATTGATAATTTCATAATGACAATTGTAGCTGCAATTAACTGAATCTTTTATGTAAATCTTCTGATAAGACAAAATGAAGAGAAATGAAAAGAAAACCAAAATCCAGCTTGAGGTAGAAAGAAGGCAGGAATTATCTTCAGCATAAGACAAAAACGCCTCTCAACAAAGTGGAATTTGCGCTATGACTTTGCAATTGCATTCCATTGTCTGCACTGGCTTCTAATGGAGAAAAAGAAAAATCAGGCAACATAAAAAAAAACCTCCCAGCTTGTTTTTAACAACAAACAAAGGTTCCAATCAGTAATACAAGCAATCAGCAGTTAAAATATCCTTAATAATGGGATAGTGGCAACAGAATAATAGTAGGGAAAATAACTATTCAAATTACTCTGCTCAACTGACATTTAATAAATTCATATTTAAAAAATGACATTTAGAGAACTAGATGATAATGCAAATGAGGGATATATTTATGAAGGGTTGAAAAAAACAGCTTCTACTCTCAAGTATAAGAATATCCTAGGTTATGGAACCTGGCAAAAAAATATCAAAACTTGCTGATGGATAGTGATCTAGTGCAATTATATACTATTTTGAGCTAAATGCCATGTATTCTGCATCTGCCCTTACTGTCATGGCAGAAATATCTTTCTAGCACTGGCTCATTCTTGTTATCCACATCACCCTCATGACATGAGGTGCTGTTTTCTGAACACATAATGGTCCAATAGGCCAAAAGGAGCTGCTATAATTTACATGCTTGGACACTGCACTGTTCCAAACAGGAATGTGGCTACTAACTTTCCTATCAGAATTCAGAATGTGCACGTCTCAGTCCCTTTATGAACATGTATTTTACATTTCTATCCTGCCTCAGAGTTTCCACTATAACAAGGATATTACATTTCCTGAAGAGCATTTTCATTGTCTGAAACAGCCCTCTCAGATTTAGCAGAGGCTTTTTGCATTCGCTTTTGCTCAACTGCAAAAAAACACAAGGACCTTTTTCAGCATCCCAGTAAAAGTTACTCAGTAGCATTCAAAATGCAGCACAGTGGTGGTACTGCCCTTGATCTGCTCACCTGTCTTGGAGTGAGGAATCCAAAGAATTCCCTTGAGCCAGGTCATGGTTTTGTTTCCCACCACATTTTTCCAGTGAGTATTTAAAAAAAGCCCAACCCAACCCAGAAGTGTGTTGCTCACTTGCATGTCATTGTTACTGCCAACAATGTTGTACTCCCAGCACTTCACTGCTAAATGGCGATACATTGTTTTTGACCTGACCCAAAATTCCACATAATGCCTGGTAATGCATTACTTTATCTCACATTATGACAGAGATGCCATTTTCCTGCTACTCCACTACCCCAGAAATGATGGTATTATTCGTCTTGGGGGGTTGTTTTTTAAAGAAAAGATATGTTTGTTTAACACCAGTCAGTGCTGAGTATTAAGTGACAATGACACCATCTAACGTTGGGTTAAAGACATAGAGTTCATTTAATAACTGTATTTTCAGACAGGCTCTAATTTATTTATTTATAAACAAAAGTGGCTTATCTTTTATTTATACCCTTGAAATATATTACCAAAACAGAGGTGTTACATATTAAGTCAAACAACCTTAGGTTTTCCTCCAGGAACACTGTAATTAAATCTTAAACAAATTTTAAGAAGCCTAAGCCTTGCATCATACTCAGCTTGCAAGTCTTCTCATGACACAGCTGAGATTATATCAGTTTAATAGAAGAGCCACTTCCACTTTCTCAGAACATAAATGTTAATTAGAGCTTCAAAATGCACGTTTGAATCTCAGACAAAAAAATCACCAATACATAAATCAAAACAAAGTGATCAATACAGCTGCTGTAATATTTGTGGCATTCATTCCAACAGCTGATAAAAATCCCAGATAAAAACATCTCAAAATGAAATAATCAACATCAATCTTTTAAATCAAATTGAAAAGCTTTCAGACTGTTTAAGACTCATGACTACAACTGATTAAGTGGGAACTTCAGGCATACCGTTTAATTGCAGAAACAAACCCCAACCTTTTTGTTTGTGTTTAACTTAGTAATTTCTTATTTCAAAGTATTAATAAAGCAGTATTCAATGAATGTAAAACTCTTGAAATATAATCTGTAAAAGTCTGGAAATCACCTTAAAAACCTGGCACTTGAGAAGAAGGGAAGAATTCAATCTCTCACAATTAACACTACAGCACATTTTCTAGAGATTCTTGGAAATTGATCCTCAGGTGTGACCTCTGCCAGGATATGACTCTAATGTTTTTTTATTTGGAGGAGTTGGAATTCTGGTTGTGTTTCTCTAATGGATTTTAAGCTGTTCCCTCCCTCCACCCCAGCCTGCTCCCCTCCCCACCGAGTCGTCCCCAGCTCAGATGAAAACATTATACATAACTGTTAAACCTTAGATTACAAAATACTGTATAAGACTAATCATAGATATTTATAGTCTGCACAAACTTTGCTTGCTCAACCATAGCAAGCATTTAATAAAGCTAGTTCATCTGGAAAGAAGTTAAATTAAATAATCCAAAATGAACGTGATGCATATTCAGAAAAATATGGTGTTCAGAACTAACAATAATGAAATTTAGGCCTTAGGAAAAAACCCAAAAAACCAAAACACAACAAATAATTTGTAACAATTAATAAATGCAATTTGTTTCATCCTTTCCCCCATTTATTTCTTCCTACGACCAAGGGGAAAAAAATTAAAGGTTAGTATTTTACCAGCTTGGTAATTTTTTATTTATTGGAAGTTCTGATAATTGTCCCTTTCTATTTAAGTGCCAGCTAAGATTAGAAGAAGGATGTAAATTATAAATTGAGAAATTCAAAAGTATGACAATTTTCCTCCCAGTAAAAGACCCAAAATGCTGAAACTTGTCAACCCATTCCCTGCCATAAGCACTCCATACTGAAGACAATAGCTAAGGACCCAGATGAGGAAGGTAAAGGTGAGCACATCACAAGGAAAAGGATACAAAATAGGACATGTGTGGTGCAGAACAATTTTAACTACATTATGGAAACTCCTTCTGTGTAGTAGCACTCATCTTTTCTTTTTTCTGCAACAATTAAATCCACATCAAGAATAATAATCCTGCAATTTGACTTTTAGGCTTTGAATATAATAGCAATATGCTCATCTTTTCACATAAGGTGTGTTTCCTTTGTGACTGTAAAAAGACATATGACATGCTGTGCTGGCTGCTACCTCAGTCATGAAGTGGTTTGCATACCTGACCTCAGGTAGAAATTCCTTAAGGCCAAAAAAAGGCAAGGATTTAATTCCATGGACTGTGTTAACAAAAAAAGGTCACAATTATCAAGCTTACGATACTTTCATGAAAGCACAGAGGAATGAAGACATGATAAATATTAATGTCGCCCTACAAGTTCAGAGACCTACGATGGCATAACCTGCCACAAACACTCCTACTGCTCTAGGATATTTATCATAGAACAATTTCTAACTTATTGCATGGTACTCCCTGTATTTATAACCTTAAACCAAGGCTTAGCTCTGCAGTCCTGTGTATCATACTATCATAATATAAAATACATAAAGTCACATTTTATATGGTAAAATCTAATACAATTGCATAAGACTTTTTTTTTTTTTTATTTTAAGAGCCTGTTATTTTTTGCTGTGATTCATGGTAACTTTAGGAGTAACATGAAAATCAAGAGTTAGAAACTGGATATGGAAGTTCTGTCATTCAGAGATGCAGACATTTCATACCAGCAATGGGGGCAATCTGAACTGAGAAAATGTCACTTTTCCTTCAAAGAAGTGGAAGGTAAGAAAGAATCATCATGACCCAAAAGATACCTCCACATTTTTGCAGCCAGGATTGGGTAGTTAAAATGACAGGAATTATTTCATTTCTGATGGGTGCTCATGAGACCTTCAGCATACCCACACTTCCCACAAGATGCTGAGACAGTTTTACTAGCTATAGTTTGAAAAACAATGTCAAAGTTACTCTGGATTTTTTTAATAATTTTTTTTCTCACTTTCTCTTAACAACACATGCATTGAAACTTCTGTTCTTCAACATTTGTTTTTGCTTCTTGTGTCAGTTTATAAGGATAACAAATATCACTAGTATTTGTTTAATAGTGCTGTGCTCATCTATTCCAAGCTTAAATTAACAGTGATACCTATACATTTTATAGGCGGTGAATAAAAAAATGCCACCTTATACTTACTGACAGATCTGAATTTTAGATTAGCTTGTCTCATTACATCTGTGGTAGATCTGGGCCATTCTATCTACTCTGACAGGTTTAGCTTCTACTGAGCAATATCCCTCTGAACCTGCCAGTGTTCAGATTCAGGGCACACACTGGCTGCAGGTGGCTGGAAAACTATACTGGGATTTGTGGGATTTATTTCTCTTTAATGTAACACAGGGCCCTTTCTCTGGAACCTTAGTGTTTTGATTGCATAGTGCATAATCAAATTAATTGTTAACGACAAAAGTGAGCCCTTCCCACCCAAAACAAACTGTTCATACTTTTTTGGGTACAAACATAATGAGCTCTGTCCCTCATAGCAAAAGGCACTTGAAGTGCCACACACAGATTTTTTACACTGGCGTTGGATAATCACCTCTGGCTCTGCTTATGTTAGGAGTCTGTTTTGGATCAGGAGAGTTGTTTGGTTTGTTTTTAATGCTAATTTCACAATTAAATCTGGTGCATCATATGAACCAAAGTACAATCAGGAGACAGAGTGTACAAACAAGATGCCTTTCACCTGAAAGGAAGCTAGGTGTGCCAGATTTACACATAAATCCTTCCCATCCAGAATGAGTGTTCTATTGGGAAAACCAGCCTAGAAATAGCACAGAGTATAATCCCTGTAAAAAAAAATACTGTAAATGCCATGCCCAAGACACCATCTCTTTCACTTTGCACATTCATTCTTTAGCCTGCACTGCCTCCTAACGTGAATGCGGACTTTGTCACTGAGTATTATCATGACCTATACAGATTGGTTTGGCATTTTTTCAAAAGCAGCAAAAGAAAGGTTTAATGTTGGTTTACAGATAAGCATTATTTTTTATATCCTGGCAGAGTTCCCATTGCAGAAGCACAGTCTGGTCTTGAAACATGACTTGAGTTCCCAGCAGTGTCCCTGCTAGGAAAGCAGTTCTTGGGGTAGTCTTAGCACTGCTGCTCAAAACCCAAAAGATTTGGTTTGCTTCCTTACATTCACTTCAGTCACATCACTTGTGGAAAAAAAAAAAAAAAAGCCCAAAACACCAACAAAACTTCAATATGAGTTACTTACTGTCATGCATAAATTATTACTTGAAACTGGAAAAAATGTGCTTTCATCTAGGATGCTGGAGCAAAGCTTAATATTTTTATGAAGTAATCCTTGTATCACTGACTTCAAATTGGCCATGAAATATCATAATTCTAGGGATCTGGATACTGTCAGAGCATATTTTTTCTAATTTAACTTCAATATCCAGCTCACGTAATCTACAATTTAATGATAGTGGAGAAGATAATCTTGAACTGTTCTCCAGGAAGATCGAGAGCACTTTTAAAGCTATTAATATCATTAGTATTTGCTGTGCATGCTAACACATCATCTCCTTTATTTTTACTGCTAAAGTATAATCCTCCAGAAGGGGAACAAGTCAACTACATCTAAAATTTCTAATATGCCAAAACACAAGGCACATTTGCTACCAACTGCCCTTCAGATTCAGGGGTACCCTAAATCAGATCCAATACCACACAAGTGCAGCACAATTCACTTCCAGCTTTTGCCCTGGGACATGACACGACTAAAAGTATGCAAAGGCCCTGAAGTTGTGGATAACAAAGGACCATCAGGTATGTCCAGATCCCAAGCTCAAAAATTCTTTTTAGCATTTTGCTTGACATCTCTACTCTTTATCGTGTTTTTAGTAAATTTCAAATGCAAGCTATGGAAAGCTTGTCTTTTTTTTCCAGGCTATTACCATACAAACTTTCTCCTTAAAACCTTTTATTTTACTTTTTTCTTTCCCCTCCATCCCCAATTCTTAGGGAAACAATTATGGAGCAAGACAGAAATTACAGGCAGCCAAGTATAAGAGACATAAAGGATGGGAGAAATAACGGCTGTAAGGATACAGAGAAACTATCTAGGTTTTTTCAGCGAATAATGTCAAATCTAACATCTAGTGAGCTATTTATTTGGTTTTCTACAGACAGGATATGATCCTTCTGAAGTGCCCAATAAACTTCATATTCCAGAGTAACGGAATATTTACTCTGTGTGTGTCCTGGTGTAGACACCCAGAAATTAAATTGCATCTACATGGAAACATGCAAATAGATGTAATTGCAAGTGGTTAACATGCTGAGCAGGTTCCTAGAATGTTTTTCCAGCATGTTAGTAAGATTAAAATTAAAATCAGCCATACATCTCTCTATCCTTGTATCTAGTGGCAAAAACGTCCATGTCATTAACCTCTTACTGTTATACACTATATGGACACCTGCATGACTTGACTTATTTTCAGCCTGTTGTCCAATTTGCAGCTCTGTTTCACTCTCCCTAGCTTTAATTTAAAAATGAATGAGTCACATGCACGTTTTTCTGTGTATCAGTATTCCTTGTTAAGCGCACAATCCTGGAAACCTTACCCTATGGACATCAAGACTGAGGTGGATAAGCCATTATGATGTTGTTAGAAAACAAATACAAATAAGCAAAACTACACATTTTATTTTTCTTCATTCAGTTGTTGTTTTAGCAGAAGTTAGAAGTCCATATGTGAAAGACTTGGAAATAAAAAGGAAACACCATTCTGTAAATTGTACTATAAACAAAATAAATGTCTCCTAGAGACTTCATAGTTTTGAAAAATCAGGACAGGAAAGGATTCCCTTTGGATGTACTATTTATGAATATTGCAAACAGTACCCTACAGCAAAATAAATGTCTGGTTTTCAAGGTGAGTTTTGGGGAGATCTTTTTTATATTCCTTTTTAAACACACCTGTGATTTGCTTCATAAATATGAAAAAGCAAGCAAAAATATTTTTTTTCCCTTAATAATCCAAGTATTGATAATGTTGCTAAAACTTACAACATGAGATCATGAAACAACCCTACAGACACTAGTGTGTCCAGGGGCATTTGTCTATATATGGGTCATATCCCAAAGTGTCTCTGCATGGCTAACTTTAAAGGAGAAGTGATATTCCTGTTATTGCCAGCACCAAGGGCTACTCAGAGAAATAAAGCACATATATAAAAGATACACACAGAGCGAGACAACTCCCTGAACTCCCTTCTAACACAGAAATAGCAGCGGGCAGCCTCCTCCTGCACCGCTATTGCTCCATGTGACTGTTGGCTGGAACAATTGTCCAGCTGCAGCCCCAGAGCACTTCTGCACAACAAACCGTGCAGGCAAGGAACACACACCTGACCACAGCACTCCGCTAAGCCCAGGCTGTATTTACTAGCGGTGTTTTTCAGCTTTGCCAGCTCTGTACCCAGCAGTCCCTCAGCAGGGTCACTGAGCACATCACTGAGAGCAGCTTTTTAAAGCACTCCTTCTTAGACTGCAGCATCTTCCCAGAAGCTCTGCCCGCACGGTGCTGCCAGCGGCTGCTCCTGTGGCACCGGGGCTCCCGCTGAGGGCCAGGCCGAGCTCAGCCCCGCTCCAGCCCCGGTCCCCCCGGCAACTGCCCAGCACAGCCCGCTGCGGACACCCCGCCTCAGGGACACAGCCGCTCTCAGCGTCCCCGGGTGTCCCCCATCCCTCCTCGGGGACACAGCCGCTCTCTGTGTCCCTGTGTTGCCCCCAAGCCCTCCTGCCATGGCAGCCACCCCTCAGCGCTGCTCCCCCGGCCTGCACTCAGCTCTACCACACGCATTTCCCGGGCCTGGAGCAGCGCTCAGTGGCACCTCAGTGATTATTGTTTGATACTGACTAATGTCAAACGGGACAATAAATGCTAGCAATGTCACCGTTACAAGGAAAACAGTGATCCCAGAGGTCTTTCTGACATGGATAACTGTGGTTCTGTGAGCTCCCTCAGGCAGCAGGTGCGATCCAAGCTGCCACAGTTCCAGGAGGAACCTTCTAGAAGGAGACGTCCAACAGCTGCTGTTGAACGTGTTAAACTCTGAAATGTTCCATAAATGCCAACTTAGTGCCAGGCATAACATTTGCAAAAATTTCAATAGAAATGCTTTTTTTCTGCCTCTCTCTCAGCTCACACATTACTCCACAGCCGTGCGCTGCCTCAAGCAGGGCTGGGTGTTGGCCCTCACTGACTCACTGCAGGCACTCACTGACCTGAATCACGGCCACACCAGACCTTTTCTAAATTACACTGCAGTAAAAAAAATGCTAAAATTTAACATGTAGACAGGCAACTCCTGCTTTGCTGAGTACAAAATGGAAGAACAGGTAAAAGAACACTAATTTCTGAATAGCCCTAATTAAAGCAGAGACTCCTGGAATAAATATGGTGCAACACTGTGCTAGGAGTGCTGAGGTTGCTTTAGGCCCAGCCAAAAATTCCAGGGATCTAAAACAAACCTAACTTCTAAAAAATAACACAAACCATCAGCTTCAGAAGTTTGGTAACTCTTTTGCTGTATACCTAAACATTAATGCTTCTAAGGAAAGCCACAGCATATTTTAAAAGATGGTGTGAAGATATAAATAGACTAAAAGGTCATAGTAACCAATGATTTAACAGATTGTAGGTGGAGAGGTTTTTGTGCTTCTGATAATTAATTGGCAGGTTTAGAGAGCACAGTTCTTAATTAAACTGTAAATACGTGTTGATGAGCATCATGATTTAATAATGATTAATGACTTTATCCTGTTACCATAAGAACATACAAAATGGATTTAGTTCTTCCAGGATTTAACAGACACATTGATAAATTTTCTCACTAATTTCATAGAAATAGAGAGTCTCTTTCTGTAAACATAAAGGCTGTGAGCTTCAACATGAAGGTTTGGCATGAATCGCACAATGTGGATGGCTAAAACTAGTAAGCAAGATGCAGAGGAGGAAAACGAAGTATTTCTGAGGACTACAGTGTACATGAAGTTGCATGAGGTGGCATGTTTGGTATTTTCCTTTCATTTCCTTCAGAAATTTATTATTGGTGATGAAAGATACCAGCCTTCTGCAGCAACAGAAGCTCTGTTTTGGTAGAGATGTTAGAAAGGAGAACTAGCATACTAAAACCTTGTTTCTGTTTTCACATGCATAGAAAAACACATCATGCAGCACAGGAGACAATATTTGGGGAATATTCTTGAGTCTCAAGAAGCAGGGGGAACTTCTGCTTTTACAGAGATAAGTCAATAAAAGCAAAGGTTCCGCAGTTCCAACAAATCTTTTATTCAGCCTGCACAGAATTACTGATTGCAAGCTTGTTGGAGACAGAATTGGAAACACAACTAAGTTTTGCAAGAAGAAAATTCTGATATAATTATTCTAACTCAAAGGACTGCTTTTTACACAAGAAACAATAGAATAGTCAGTGAGAAGGAAAAGGAATGTTTCTGTCCTTCCCAAAGGCTAGTAGGAAATTGATGTAATGCTTGGAATTGTCTCCCATGACACAGCATCTTCCTTTTTCCCTAGCAATATTGAAGGAATGAGACTTTTGGGTTGTTGTTCTGTTCTTTTTGGCAAAAGATGCTACTGCTAAAGCAAAAAAGGAGTATTCATCTGGATTACTCAAGGATTGTGCTCTAAAAGGAACTGGGATCCTGCAATTTTTGCAATTACAAAGGGTTTGGACCTGGAAAAAAACTCCAAACAAACAGAAAAAAAATGTATAGAGGCTTGCAAATTATTTAAGCTTCTAAACTGTAACCAGAATATATGGTTCTTTTAGCTAGAAACTTCCACATGTATTCTTCCTACTGAAAACGGTACAAGTTTTCTGATGGGATCTTCTAAAAAGTTTGTGTCAATCTCAAGGATTTAAAACCTGCTTGAAGAGTATAACTTGAGCTTAACTATGGAGCTGCTAAGGTCTCTCTCGATGAATTTTACATAAGTTTACAATGCCACAGTGTTGCCTGGTGGCTCACACAGCAAGTTAAAGAGCAGCCCCTACCCACACCTCGCAACCACAATTGCCTACGACAAGACAACTTGGACGGGGTAGGAGGGGAAGACAAGACTTTAGCAAAACCTCCCTGTGGTTTCTCACGGTAATTTATTCTGAGAAATACTGAGCTTTTTCTTAGGAAAGCAGTATTTTAAACAACACTGCCTTGCAGTGCACGTAGATGGTGAATAGACAGCAGCAGAACATCTCAGAAGCCTGCAATAAACAATTCTTGTTTGGCAGTACTTGTGGAAGAATGTATGAAAGGAGTAACTGAAGAAATCTTTGACTTTGACTGCAATAAAAAGCTTACTTTACTCTTGGACCATTTGCAAAAGCTGTAGTGAGGATGATTAAAAAGGAGCAAAAAGGAAACAGTATTTGCATTCATTCTGATAATAGAATATGAAATTAAAGCATGAAGGGATTAATGTTTTAAAGCTTGACTTGCAGTGATAAAGCTAAGGTATTAGAAGAGACAACATAACCGTTACAGGATAGACAAGCAAAGAAAAAGCAGCACATGCCTTAAAGATGAGCAAGGCACCTAGAATGGAATTACAAAATGATTAATCAATACAAATGAGAAAGTGTACAAGGAAAGAGAGCTTGGTGAGGCTTCTTATGGGACTCAACACTGCAGCCGCTTAAAGATAATGAAAGGAGCATAGCAAAGCCAAAGAAATGCTTTCATTCAGTAGCAAAGTCATTTGTGAACAGTTTAAATTCCCCTAATCACCTCCCCTCCAGCCGTCAGTATGCTCTGTCTCTTTAGTTATTTAAAAAAAAGAGTTTGGGGAAATGAGTTCTGCAAATCTAAGCTGCAAAATAATTATACACACACCGTTTTAGCATTTTAACAATGCAATCCCAAACATTTGTTCTCATTAGAATGCAAATCGACTCATTTAATAATCCCACATGAGAATTCCACCACACTCAGCTTAAAAAGCGCAGTGGTATTCAAAATATTATTAATAAATGCCAAATATGGAACAGCCAGTTTGTTTTGCCAGCAGCTCAGGGTAGATAAAAGACATATAGAACATTTTTTCCAACCAAATTTGTTTAATTGAAATTTAACAGTGAGAATGGTCTGGGTTGGTCTTTAAAAATATGAAGGTGACAGTACCCTCTTAACACAGATACATTCACATTCACTAAAGGCTGAGCACTACAGCCTGTCCTACAAATCAATGACATCAATTTGCTTCAAGTAGTGTCCAATTTCAGTAAGGTACTTCACTATTAATAGTTTTAACCTCTGGTACCAGTTCAAAGCACTGGCCTGAAGTATGTCATTTCCGATTTATCAGTCCAAGTGGTGGTGTCATATTTTTAGTACTACTGCAGAATTTTGATAATTAGAGGACCGAAAAAACCCTTAGCAAGGGAAACAAACAAACAAAAAGGCTTAGCAATACTATAATAATCAGAACTTTTCTATGGTATTTCCCATCCTGTTCTTATCCTTGAATGCTGTACACTTCTATTGCTCAATAAAGTATAATATTTCGTAGTCATCACAAGGAGATCTAGTTTAGAACAGAAATCAGATATATTTAAATGGCACTTTCTAAATAATTAAGAAACCAGTAATGACCAGGACTAATATAATTAAACAAAATCTGACCCTGAGGCATCTGTATTAATGAGCAACTCTCATGTCAATATATAAGAGAAGCAAGGTAGATAACAATAATACTTTCTCCAAATTCCCAATACCAATGAGAAATCCAAATTAAATATAACCTGGGCCATTCTTGGAGTGAGCATACAGAATTTTAATAGATAAAAGTCAAAATGATTGCTCTGATCTGCTTGCAAGCCCATGATTCAGGCCTGATTCATGATGATTTAGGGAATAATTTCTTTTTTTTTTTTTTTGAGAGGGACAAGTTGTGTCTCTTTATTCATTCAGGGCAGCATGTTCTGAACATATCTAACTCCACATCCCACACAGCAGGTCAGTAGGGCCATGGGCATAAATGACTGGATATGGTTAGAAGCACCATCCAAAGCTGCTGTTCCCTGCTCTGTTCCTCCAAGTTTCGTTCATGTGGATTCTGCTGCTTCCAGAAACTAACATGGTGCACAGGACCCTCATCTAGGGGTGAGCAGGGAGTGACCCAAAGAACATGTTGGGCATATTGTGCATACTCACTATTGAATGTTTTCTCAGTACTGATTAGGGCAACGCAGCAGCTGCTGAAATATTAAAAGTCTTTTAGAGTTAATACAGTATGACAACAAAAACAAATTAAATATTGTAATATGACATGGAGTATAAATTGTCCTTGACACAAAGTTATAAATATCTGGAGAATCTTTATTTGTTTTGAAAATGTCAGCTTGTCAGAAATTTTCTTCTGACTGTTTTAATTACCTCTACACTGATGCACATTTAAGCCACAATAAACATTTTTAGAAATCTCAGCTTTGGGTTATGCAACTATGTTGTTAAGTACCCACTTCTGAACATTTTAAGACAAATTAAAAGGATTTCAGGTTTTCTGCCTCAGAATGCTGATATAGAACCCACTCCTTCCTGCTACATGCTACAAAGCTCTCCATCACATGCTGATCACACAACTAGGCTGCAGACACGTATAAAACAATCCAAAGCATTCATCTACAGGGAGGCAATGCCAACTCTCTTTCTGTTAATCACAAAGTGTGTAATGAAGTTCTAAGAATGGTGTTTAACTCCTTCTGAGCCTTGGCTGAGGGAGACAAGACAGTGTGATGGATGAGGATGTTGTGCCATGAGCTGCACCTATGCCACACCTGCAAATTCATTATTCAGTCTTTTAACCACTAGGTATTTCTGCTTCACATGAGTGAAAATATACTGTAATGTAATTAACTGAATATCCCAGAGACACATAACCCACAGATGGACTAATTTAGTTTACTGGCAATGTAATTGCCCAGTGGCAGTGAAGCAATGGATACTCATCCATTGTAAGCTACTGTTAAGTTTGTCCTTGATTGATTCTGCTGATTTTTTTTTCCCCCTGGGTATTATACAACCTCCTCCATGACATTTTCTGAGCACCTAAAACCTTCAGTGAATTTGTCTTTACAATTCTCATAGAAGGTAAGTAGCACAATTCTCATGTTACTGAGGAAGAAACAAAGAAGTGAATTTATTCCCAAGCATTCATGTGCCAGCTGGGAACTGAAACTTTGCACACCCTCATGTGTGTCAGTAGAGTGTTCTAGAAGAAGATGGGCTGTGGCACTCACTTGGATGCACAGGGCACCTCTACAGGATGAAGTGGGTCTGGTGAAGGAACAGCACATTTAGAGTCATAAAAGCACAGGCACAGCGTGTGTGAAAGGACTGTACTTCTGGAGTCGGGCACAGCACGACAGCCACAACTCCAAGTTCTATGGCTGTCCTTGAGATGAAAGAACATTCACAGTGGACCTAATCATAAAAATCCACTCTTGAGGTTCATGAAAAAAAGAGGAATACCAGCATAGCAGTGTTTTTATTTAATTAAAGATGCCTGCTTGCTTATGTTTTGTACACTTTGTGTAACACTTAGCCAATCACACATGACAGTATACAATTATTCTAGGAAAACTTGCTTAGGCTATATTTGCCTCATGCTTTCAACCATTCCAGACATGCAATTATTACACAGTTGTGTCTGGGAAATTATCAAAACAGTATGGTATTTATAAAAGCGAGAGCAAGCCCACATACACATTATCAAATTAAACTGTGGTAATGTGCTTTTTCACATGACTAAAATTTTTATAACATAATTCTGCAATATCTTGTTGCTTCACGGAGTTCTTGCACTTAGTTGTTAAAAATCTCTCATTCACATTTTTATGCCCAAAATGTTGCAGGTTTAAAAAGAGGCTTTTATAACTTCAATTACTTGATCGATATGCAATGAAATGATGAAAATCATGATCTTGGTAGCCTCTGATCTTTGTCCATCCCAGTTTCCTGGCTGCATTCCATGCCTCATGGTTTAACATATAGCATCATAAGGAATTAGAGAATTTAAAAAGTGCATCATAGCTTTCCCACAAATCACCTCCAAGAGGATTCACAGATTTCACTCATCTGAAATTACAGTAGTCCTTTGTTGTTGCTGTATCCACACCTTTGGCTTTTCTCTGGCTATATCCTTGGTATATGTCTGGATACAGCCAATATCCAGTGCCTTAACACTGTCAGTATTAAAGTCCATGGTGCTAGAACTACTTTTCATGCTATCCAGTCATGACTATAACCTCTACTTGAGTCTTGAACATAAGAAATCTCTTTATTATGTTACAGAACATTTATTATGTTCTCTCTCTTTAAAAAAATCTCTTTATCACACAACATTCACATGGTGGAGAGAAGGAGGCAAATCAGAGCAAAATGAATTCTGTCCTTTCACACCCATTTTCCTCTGTCCCAAGTCAAGTAACACAGACTCCACATTGGTTGAGAGAAGCTGCTGTGCACTGCAAAGCTTCAAGCTCAGTTCAGCATTGTACTGAACTGGAAGAGCAAGGGTTTCTTGAGGCCTGTCATCTAAACCTCATTAAATGGAAGGAAGCCCAACTGTTCTTTGCACCTGAGGGAATAATATACTGGGTTTTTAAATTTTTGTTTGGGTTTTCTTTTGGATGAGGGGTTGTTTGGGGTTGTTTTTTAGGCAAGCAAATATCTTTCCAAGGGAAACACCAGATAAAAGTATAAAGTATCATTTGTAGCAATTTTTTAATTATTTTTCTAATATTCCACAATGTACATTTAAAATGTAATTTTTAAATTGAAAGAGAGGTGATAAGGCAGCTTACTGTTTACTTTTTCTAGCTGAATTGCATTCATGTAGTCTAACTTAATATAACTTTTACTAGCATACTTTTGCTTATGCAGCAGACTAAGAAAAAAAAATTACAAGAGAAAAAAGATTTCTTATTGGAAAAAAATTACATGTTAACATTTGCCAGAATTTCTCACTATTGACCTCTTCTCCTGCAGGAAGTTCTGCTGTGGAGATTTCATGGCAGGCTTTGACTGTGGCAGTACTTTACTCCCATACAAGAAGTTGCTAAATGGTTCGTTAGTTGCTAAGAGATTCATTATTTACAGTCATGGAATATCTAACACACTGATATTCACAAGTATTCCCAATAAAAACAACACCATCAGATTTTCACATGAGAACCTACCAGAGTTATTGTGAGAAACAGAAACAAACTGTTATTAAGTTTTCTCATTCTGTTTCCTAAAGTAGACATCCCATCATATCCCATTTGGGCTTTTTTCCAAGATTTTTTCTTCTGCAAAATATTTCGCAGCAAAATTAATACCAGTCAGCTGTAGCATGATGCTTCCTAATACAAATTGTAAAGGTCAAGGTTGTTCAAAGGTGGCAGGATAGGTGCTAATTGCCAGTTTTAAAATTTAGTGTGTCCAAAAGTTGTTAAGGTAAGTGAACACATAGAGGAGCAAGGGGGTTGGTTCTGCTCTCTCTGAATCCTCAAAAGAAGACAATTTAAAAAGGATTTTACACATCCTTTTCTTTGTGAAACAGGATACAGACCTCAGAAGCTCAGAAGATGCACCAGACAAGAGTTATTAGACAGACCTATATTTTTTGCCAATTGTCACCTTTTTTTTACAATTACTATTAGGAAATAAAATTCTCAAAAGAAAACGTGATATTTAACGAGCATCCTTGCTCACTGTTTCAAATACATTATTATACATGTACTGTTAGAAGGTTGGGTTTTTTCAGGATTTTCTGAATTTAGTTCCTCTCCACCAAATTGCATAAAGGCACTGGATGTGCTTGAGTTGCCATGTAACTGTTGATTCAGAATGCACAGGAAAGCATCATTGATAAATCAAATACAAAAGCACATATGCCTGTTTATGTGAATGTATTAGTAATTTGTTTTAAAATTCCATTAATACTCCTCAGCTGAGTGCATGCCTCTCCATAATAAATATCTGAACACTGAATGTCATTACCAAGAGATCTACACAGACCACATTTCAGTAACCTCAACCAAGAAACAAGTAAAAAAAAAAAAAACCCTAATAATCTAAGAAAGAAATTATGACATGTTCAATAACTGCCTCTATCATGCTTTATTACATTAGTTATTCCTGTTACAGTTTTGTTAAATGTGTAGTTGCTGGTGGGTTTGGGTATTTTTTTTTAAACACACATATTACAAATCAGAAGGCTCATAGGGAACTTTAGGTAAAACTAACAATCTATTTACAAATCCCTCATTTCCAACAGCATTAAAATTCTGAAGGCTTCTGCTTCTTAATTGTACATAGGCAGGACAATTTGCTCCAAGGTTTTATTACATTAATTTTGTATAACATTGTTATGCATTATTAGATTCTTGCTAAACTACATACTGCTGAAGCATGAAGTAGAAAGCTCAGACTAAAACCCATCCTGGAATTTACACTACTGGTCTAAAAAGTTTAAAGTACTGCACTTGTATTTTAAATACTCATAACCATGTAACTTGGGGAAAAGAGAATGCATGGTTGAAAGAACATCAGTGAAGTAGAAGACTGTAAAAAGAACAGAAAAACTATTCTAACTTTGGAAATGCATGCATATTCTTCTGTAACTAGTTTGAAGAAGAACAATGGTAATATATGCTGGTATAATTGAAGAAATCCTTGTAGTCTCTTTGGAAAAGATAACAGTTCTAGGCAAATTTGATGTTTCAGAATAAAATAGGAGATTACTTAGGAAATTGAAAAATGTAGGGGGAAAATCCCTGTTCTGTTAATTGTAGCATATCTATTTGAACAGTCTTATTAAATTCTTCATGTTTATTCTTAGGGTTTCTTATGCATATACTACCCAGAGGTCTAAGGGGATGACTGTATTCAGTTTTCACCCAGTGATCTGAATCTTCACTCAGAATGATCTTGTCTGATCCTTTTGCCTCTGCAGATCTGAGCACAGTTCCTTGAGGAAGCCTCAAACGCCTCAAACATCCCAAACCTCCCTAGTGCTCTCTGTTTGGAGAGGAATTTAGAACAAGCTGCCACCAAAATATTGCTAGGAGAAGCAGGGATAGAACTGAAGGTGACAGAGAACAGAGAGGGGAGAGGAACCAGATTTCTCCAGCCCAACAAATGCTGTGGTCCAGTGGCTGCTGTGAAGTTCAAACTGCCCTGCTGAAATCAAAGTGCCCCAGAGCCTCCCTGCAGCCATGCTGGTGAGACACAGGCAGGACAAAAGGATGGAAAACTGGCTGGGCTCTCAGGCTGCAAGGGTCAGCTTTTGCCAGTGGTACAAAAGGCAGCTGGTGACTGGTGTCACTCAGACACTCATGCCAATACTGTTTAATGTCCTTATTTTCAACCTGGACAATGGAGTGAAGCACACTCCTTGGCAATTACACTTTCCAGCTGGCTTAGGAGCTTTTTTTTAGAATTGATTGAGAAAACCTTATTGTTAAAAACACATAAAAGAAGGAATGAGATGATTGGCCTACTTCTCTATGTATACATTTTGTAGAATAACTAACTGATTATACTGTCTGCATTAAATATGACCACTTATATATTTCACTGTCAAATAATAAATTATTATGTTTATTTTAAATGTTTATAATGAACACCTTGTACTTGGAAATCAGTGTCTTTATTCAAGTATTATCTATTGCTACAGGAAGACAGGCTGGTATTTAGAATTGCATTTGTCAGAGTACCTTCCATCATCACTTTTGCAAAACAAATGCAAAAATAGAATTTTTTACCAATATCTATGATCTATTAGGGAAATAAGACGGTTCAGTGCAGAATTGTGGGTTTGATTAATGTAGTTATGTATATATTTTTTGAATAAATGCCTAATTCAAGCACCTGATATAAGCTGCTCACTCATTCACATTATTCAGAAAATGGTAAAACAAACAACTGATAAATTTGATGCTGGAATCTCTACTGCAGTAAAGAATCAATGATAAAACCTTTAAGATACTCTAAATCAATGGAGAATCAAAAGCAACATTTCCAAAAGGTTACTTGGTAAAAATATTGCTGCCAGAACCATACACTGATGGTGGTACCCACATATTAGCAGAATATTTCCAAGGGAAGGTATAATTGTACATTACAGCTTGATTTGTGATTGAAGGCAGAAATATCACAGTTCAAAGTATAATGCAATCTAAAGAAACCATTTCAGAGATTTTCTGTAACTGAGATAACTACTGGTTAATGCTTTAGGGAAGATATTTGACTTTTACAGATCCATGAATCTGTGGGGGGAGGACAGATCAGGGGAAATGAAGGAGCTGAAGTGATTTTTTACTGGACCCAAAAAGGAGTTATTTTTCTGAAGCTGTGCAAGGAGACGTTCTCATGAGGAAAGGTGGTCTCGTTGTGCTTCTTCAGAATTGAGTCTTCCCACTGGCAAGGAAGCATAAGTTTTAGAAGAAATCTAAGAAATTTATTCTCATGGTTTCTATAATATTTTCATTAACAGAACCCAAACAACAAAAGAAAAACACAACAGAAAAAAAACAACAAAAATCCAAACACTTCTGTTTCAAAAAGACTGTTTGGTAACCAATTCCCATTACTGTCATCACCCAAAGGGAAAAGAGCATCAGTATTTCATCTAAAATTAAAACAGATTAGATAATTCAGGGATTATCCAAGGATAAAGCTCCATTGAGACCCTATTGATGAATAGTGCTCTGAGACACAACTAATGAATGGGTGGGGGAAGCCACCTGTGCTGAAAATGTGCAAACAGCAGCTCAGGAGGTGGGAAAATTAGATCATGCTCATCCTAATGGGAGCTGTGTCAGTAGGGAGACAAACTTACTGCACCTTTCGTAAAACAGGAAGTATTTCAATAACTTATTGTAATTTATCCTTCCAAAGAATTTCTTTGAAGAATACCATAAATAAAGGCAGCCTGAACAGGAATAAATATGCAATTTTCCTGGATAGCACTGTCATAGTTTGATGCTGGCCAAACACCAGTCACCCATGAAAATTGTTCACTTCCCCTCCCCTACCACAGTTGGACAGAGGAGAGGAAAATTAACTAAGGGTTCATGAGCTGAGATATGGACTGGGAGAAAACTCCAAGGACAAAACAGACTCAGCTTAGAGGTACAAAATGAATTTATTACTGACAGAGTCAGAGGATGATAACGAGAAGTAAAGATAATTTTTCTTCTTCCAACCCCTTCCTCCTTCCCACCAACAGTGCAGAGGACAGGGTATGGGGGTTTTGGTCAGTTCATCACCCAATTTTCCTCTGCTATTCCAGTAGAGGAGTGTAGTTCTCCATTAACTTCTCCAGCATGGCTCCAATCTCATGGGCAGCACTCTTCCTAAAACTGCTGCAAGGTGAGTCCCTCCCAAGGGCACACAGTCCTCCCAAAACTGCTGCGGCGTGGGTCACTCTTCCACGCCACACTCACACCTTGGGGTGCAGCCCTCCAAGGACAGCCTGGAAGCCAGGCCCCCTCTGTCCACCGGGCCTCCCACTGGGCCACAGCCCCTCCAGGCATCACCCTGCTCTGGCCTCTGGCCCCTGGAGCACCTCCTGCCCTTCCTTCTCCACTGACCTTGGTGTCTCTCAGTTGTTTCCCTCACATGTCCTCACCTCTCTCTCTTCTCTAGCTGGAATTAACACTTCCCCCACTTTGTTTTGATTTTGTTCCCAAATATGTTATCACACAGGTGTTACCAACCTCTCATTGGCCCAGCCCTGGCCAGCAGCATGACCATCTCCAGAACCAGCAGGGGTTGGCTCTGCTGGACATGGTGGAAGCTTCCAGCAGCTTCTCACAGAAGCCACCTCAATGGCCCCCCACTACCGAAAACCAGGCCATGCAAAACCAATACAAGTACTTACAAAAGTTATTCTGAAGCTAAGACATTGCAGAAAGAACTAGAATAATTGTTCAATACTTTCTTCAAACTGAAAGGTTCATTATTTTTTTACATCACTAAATGCCAAAAACTTGACTAATTATGTATTATTTACTTGTCATATTTTTAAATGGCTTTTTGTAGGCTTCCTCTAAAAGATTATGCTGTACTACCTACCATTATCATCACTTCTAACACGGAGGTTAAATGTTCTTTCTTCCAAATAGAAAGAGCAATAAAGGGCAGTGGAAAGGGCAGTACTTCTTTTTAATATGGTTTTGACTTCCTAATATTGTTGAGTAGCTTACCTTATGTATTCTAAAAAGCTGAACAAATTATCCTAACAGAAATAACATATTCAACTTCCGCATTTATATTCTTTTGTCTTCATGTCAGTAATAATTACTAAATTAATTTAAGTGTCTTGCTTATTTAATAATTGTTTGGTGTGTTTTTCTTCAAGATATAAACATTCGGAATGTAACCTTTCAAAACACACTTCACACAACATGCTTTAATTCAGGCTTTACAATAAACTCTCAACTAATTCCAAGCATGCTTTCAGAATTCTGTCTTTACTTCAGCACTGATACTGTCACTTCATATATTAGGACAGTGTTTGCTAGAGCACCGATTTAAATTTCCTCTCAAACTAATTTTAATTGTGTGGTGGGGGAAATAACATAAACTGAAAGAAATTAAGAGATTCGGAACAAAATTTTCAAACAACTAGCGCAAACATTTTGGGAACTCTGTTTAGGAAGGAAGGGATACACTGGATACAACTCTAGCCATGCCTGACACCATGCCACATGGAAGTCTCCCTTCTCCTAAACTGCTACTGTACTTTTTCTGGAACAGAATCACAATTCAGCCTCTAACTCCTTGCAAGTTACCAGAGAAAGCAGTGGCACTCTTCTTGCAACAGCTCATTTTCATCTCCTATTAGCTCAACTGCACGCTTGCCTTGTCTTACTGCATCATTTTGTGCACTTTTATTAGAAGTAAAATAGCAGCAGGCTCTGTCCCAAACAAGTCAGTGCATAAGAATAGAAGCAAAGGGCATCTGATGTCTTACTTCCCTGAGGAAATTGGCAGAAACAGTTCCCATCTGCCTTGTAGTAAGAATAAAAATTCTATATCAAGCAGACTTAATGTTAAATAAATTATTTACAAGGCAATAAATTCCAAGATGCACGCATTTTTGGGAAGGAAGAGCAAGAAGTTCTACTGATTAGGATTCTGCCTCCAAATCTATCCCTCCCATGAAAGAGAATAAGTGAAATGGTAGATTTTTAAATGGCCAATTCCCAAGGTCTATGAAAACATCATCTCGAAGACGGAATTTGACAGGAAATATCAGATCTGCCAATGGTATAGAAAAATGGTAAACAAAATCATAGAGAAAAAAGAAATGGAAATTATAAACTTCAGGGAAGTACCTGAAAAATATATAGAAAATGCTATTGAAGTAATTTTTTTAAGAAATAAGAGGCATTAGATCGGACAGGGTAGAAAGCACTTTGGGGAATGTAGAGGTCAGTAGAATAAACAGCAACTACTGGCTGTTTACAATTTCTCCTAAGACACTTGGCTAATGGTTTCCCATGACACAATATTGAGCCAGCATTGTATTCAACAGGGGAGAAGATATTACCCAGCAGAGCCACTGAGAAAGATACTAACCACTTCACCAGGACTTGATTCAGGTCTTAACTCAGGTGAAATATGGCAAGATGTCATCCATGTGTTTTTGCAGTACCTAAGAAAAGGCTTTGCAAAATCAGATATTGATAAATGCCAGCTCATTCTCAAGACCTTCAATTTATTATTGTGCACATCAGCGACCCATAAAGAAATTTAAGACAGTTGACACTGCTGATCTACTTTTAAAACTTTTTTACTTATTTAGCATAAGTACATCCTCTTAGTACACCTAAATGTACTTCTAGTGCACCAAATACTTTTGTGCCTTCAAAGATGTAAAAAAAAGAAAGATAAAAAACAGTTGTACTTTTTTAACTTGCAGGGAAACATTCTGCCAGTGTGATTATTTACTCTTTACTTAGAATCACAATTTGCCCTGCTGGCTGTATGTGAATGGCTTGCAGTAATGGAAAATCTATTTGCTTTTAGTAGAGCATAAGGTACTCGACCACCATAAAGCTTATTGTCAAACTAGTGCTGGCTCTGCACAAAATGATTTCTAATGTTCTTCATTTTACTATGTTAAATGAATTCTCTAGTGCAATTATTTTGCAGTGGATCATGGGGGTAATAAGCTAATTGTTACTTGTTTTAATTGCTTAAGTATGAAGTGTCAGTGATTTATAAGTAATGAAGAAGCTGAGATGAAGTCATAAAATACTAAATGCCCATAAGATCAAGTAGTGCACTTCTGCAATGAGGAAGACTTTATTTCCCAATGGCAAAAATGCTGTATGCTCAGCCTCTCAGTAGTAAGCTAAGGACAGAGAAGGAAAGAGTTGTGGCTCCTTTCTTCAGCATAGTTGCTTTTCAAGCATTGGCAAGTTCCCTTCAGTGAAATCACTGCTAGAGTGTTTACAGTACACATTTCATACCCTGTACACAAAAAGGATGACATGAACATTACTCTGCAGGAACTGGATGGAAATATTTTTGCAAAGCTTTATGCAGTCAATGGACCTAAACCAGTGTTCAATCAGTTGCACCTGTTCTGAACTGGAATACAGTTGTTTTAACAAGTGATTTATATTAGCATGATCAAGTAGAGTTTAGCTTTGCGTGATACAGAACAAAGTCTTATTATTTGTTCACACTGTTTATAATGAAGCTGTCATACAGTGTATGCTTCTCCTTGATCCAAAATATATAACTATTAAAATCAGATGGAATGCATAATTCCCTATTGCATTGGTCCACAGAGATGGATGAGGGAAAAGCTGATTTGTTTCTTAATATTTTAAGCAAGGTTCTAAATTTCAAAGAGTTGACATAAATAAATCTGTGTGTGAATTTACAAACTATATTTTAAAATATTAGACTATTGATGTTCAGTAACTCTTCAAAACTGTGCAAATTACATAAAGTAGAACAAAATTTTACATCATCAGAACAAGTTGATGAAATATATCTTTTAACTTTCTTACCCCTAGTGCAAACTGTAAACATACAGAACACAGAATTTACATCCTAGTCCATATTTTTTTTTTGAGTTTAAAAGGACACCTTTCACATTGCACAATTCCTAATTCTTTCAAAGGTGTAACACTGCACGTGTCCAGAGCAACGTGAGCACAGCACGGTATGTGAATGGCTGTTTACCTTCTGTTGTAGTGCTGAAGAGGAAATTGAGCTATATATGTTTTTTATTGGCTAGGGATATCTATCTACTATCTGAAATTACTTCTATTTCCATATCCATTATGCGAATTGGATGTGGAAATTATAGTCTCAGGTTTCTTGTGGCATCTGCACACTAATGCTGATAGCATGTGGACTCAACACCCTTGGAAATAATTGTATAAGATCACTCACACCATTACGTTTGATGCATTAGGTCCATTACATACTCCCAGAGATCTCTGTCCTCAGTACTGTAAGCAATATCCTTGATAGTGCTGGTATCAAGGAGAGAAATTCACCTCTTATTTAATCATAATAAATGTGATATTTCAGGGTAAAAGCAGTTCCTGACAGAAATCAACTTCTTGGTCACAGCAGATTTGCTGATCTCAGCCTACACAGGACGGGCATCTTTTCTCTCTTTTGTAATAATGAACATCAAGAGGAAAAGACCCTTACTGATCATCAGGTAAAGTTGTTTGGGGTCTCTTCAGCCAGCAGAAAATCATGTACATACATTAGTCATGAAATGGTGCACAGAGATAACAAGCCAAGGTAGAAGTTCTGCTTTAAGGGCTGTAGTACCTAAACCCAGCCTGGGCTGAAAATGAGCTGCAGCTTGCTGTGTTTCAGACTGATTAGATTACCAAGACAATGTAGTGGGAGTGTAACTATGCATCTGTGTACATAACTACTCAGATTGCATGGGAAAATTCTAATAGTTGCTGGTAAAACATGGTGATCCCATGCCTAGCCCTTTATAACAAGGCAGGGAAGTTTAAGGTATATTTTTTGCAGAGCTGCAAACAAACAAATTTTCACACAAAATATCATTTACCTTCCCTGAATTTCCTTGTTCCTGCTTTTTCTTGGAAAGTAACACCACATGCACTGCTTCAGGCTACAGTGATTTAAATCAAACACATACAATAAGTCCCCTCTGTGTTACTTTGGTGGCTTGTTTCAAGTGTTATAAGGATTTTTTGAACTTTGGAAAGGCAGAACAGTAGGACACAGAATATATGTTCAGCTACTCCCGCAGATGAATCAGGATTTATCTGAGGATAATGGCTTCATTCATCAAATCCAAAGATGAAAGCCACATGGTAGAATAGGTACCAAAGTCAGTGTGGGACAGTTCACAAAGCACTGTCAGTACCAGGAAGCAGGAAGAAGAATGCTTGAGTGAAAGTGAATTTCAAAATTAGGAGTAGTTGAATTTGGACAAGTATCTGATAACTGACCATGGTTCAATGTAAGAAGATCAACTATGGGAGTAGATAATATTTTAGAAAGACAATCTATAATTTTCAAATCTATAGTGTTTAAGTCTTAAAAGATGACTTGATTTTAATTTCCTTCTATGAAGATAATTTTCCCCACTGAAAAATGAAAGGATATGCTACATTTGACTAAATGCTTTGCATTCTATAGACTGCAGTGCTGTGTTGCTGTTTTCAAAGCCTTTTCAATAACACAAATGCCAAAATCTCCAGAGTTTAGGATGAAGCAGAAAAGGGGGAACAATTTGGTTTTGGCTTCATTTCTGTGCTGTTCTGGTACAATTGCATGTCCCTCTGCTTTGCTGAGTGTAAAACAGATGTGTGAGAATAGAGAAAAGCCCTCTAGTTCCTCTAATGCTTTGGTAACCATTAGGATTCTGAGATGGAAATTGTTCTGAAGTATTTATGCCTTCATTCTGAATTTTTGAAATTTTGTTTATAACAGATCATCCTAAACACATAAACAATAAATTATGCAGATGCCCCATACAAACACATTCCCTTTTGCTCTCAAAATTATATAACATTAAGGGTAAATATTGTCGTCATTTAACACAGTGAGGTTGATTGAAATAGAATGAGAAAACTCAAGATTGCAAGACTCTAGCAAACCCACTGTGTTAGACACTAACCACGATTCACAGACAAAAACCAACCAACCAACCAACCAAACAAAACACTGTTGAACAAAACAAACAAAGACAAAACAGCAATCCATGATCAGTAGTCATAGTCAAACCAAGTCACTGAGATCAGAAAGATTTCATGCAGCTTTTATTGAAATACTGAAACTCAGGCCAAGAATATCTAGTGAACTAACAGTGCTTAGCTTAACAGTGAGTCTTAAATGGAAGGATTTATGGATTGGGGGAAAAAGAAAGAGAAACAAGAAAAAAATAAACTGGTGTATAGAAATCATGTTTCTTTTCCAGAGTGACATTGCATTTCAAATGCAAACACACAAAGGAGCAAAACGCAGTTTGCTTCAGAGTACAGGCTGAGAGGGAGTCTGCAAACTGAGACCACTGCCAAGATACTTTGCATATCATTTGGGCTTGATTTCTTTTCCAAGCTTTATAGGGAAAAAAAAGAAGTGATTTTCTCTAGAGAGATTTTTATTTAGTATTATTTTTGAGTCTCCTGTTAAGAGAAAAGCATCATAGATGCCATAAGAAATTATTGATGAAGCTGCATTATTTCCTCACCACGTGTTATTAAGTGACAAAACATCAGTTGAATATGTCTTTTCAAGAAAGATTTTGAAAGACTCAGGAGCTTTGTCAAACTAGTGTAATCCTCTTAGATGTGCCAACACTGAAATAAATTTTATTGCTTCTGGAATTAAGAAGTATAAAATTGAATGGGGGAAAAAATCATTAGATGGTTTGATTTTGTGTGTTCTTTTCCCCATCAATCTCAAATGTTCATATTCAGAAGAACTCTTATTTTATCTCTCAAATTTTAAGTACCAGCCATCTGTATTATCCACAGTGTTTGTGGATAGATAGATATGAACAGTGTTTATATGAACATCTTAGAAGACATGATTTGCACTTTCAGCTGTTGGAAAATATTAGTTGAACATGTTAAGCATAATAATATTAATTCAAAGTAGATGTCAGCTCTCATCATGTGCTGTCATCTAAAGAGGAACCCAAAATTACAGTCTAATGAGAATAATGACTAGGTTAAATCTGTGCCAATGCCCACTTTCATAATCATTTCATCTGGTTTTGACATCCTCTTTCAAAAAGCAGACCTACGATAGTTACATTTTCTGCTAGATATTCTGACTTAAACCTGCATGATATTACTTGGACCTTTCAAGAATCTGAGGAGGCCATTGCACTTGAATTGTGGGTTAGGTGTTAATGTGGGCACAGACAAAAGGAAGAAAGGGATGGAGCAAACAGCAAACTAGAGAAAATATAATGGGAAAAATTTTCTGCTATATTTCATAGTGGATATTAGATAAAAATTCAACTCCTTTTTAGTGAGGGACTGCTACTAAAATGGAAAACAGCACAAACAATCCATTGCAATGAAAAATATTTAAGGGGTTTTTTTTAATGTTAATTATAAATGAGCATTCCCTATGGATATCTCAGGAGATATGTCTCAGTCTATTTCCTATTGACAGGTGGTAGTGTAAACCAAATGTGGTATTATGAATTCAAATTGGATTTCAACTGCTCATCATTCATACTCAGGCTTCAGAACAGGCTGAAGCTATTATTGCCTAAAAGCCATAATGAAAATTAGCATCTTCTCTGCCATTTTCTGGTATCTTTTCTTATTTTTTTAAGAGGACAGATTTATGATGTCCATTTAATATTTATCATCTCAGAAATGTATTATTCTGGATTGTATACATGTGTTACTTTCAATTAGGTGAAGCAATAAATGTATACTCCCTAGTACAAGTATAAAAATATAACATTTGGGTGGGGGTGGTATTTCACATGGACAAGTGTCAAATCCAGAGGATTAGTTTTCAGTCATTAGGCACAGAAATGTTGACATAATGTTACAGTAGGGGTTACTAGTCTCAAAATAGCTATAAGTCCCTTGGAGAAAAAGAAATTATATGTATGTACTCCAAACACAGGCTATAAACACATGACAAGTGCAAACAAACTCCACACTAAATAATCCATTCCTTCTTTCTCAATTTGATTTCTATCTTCTTGACCTTCCAGTTTGTTCCTTGGTTTAGAGTTATGAAATCTGTAACCACATTATTATGCCAGAGAATATAAACAGCAACACAGACCCAGAGATGTCCCTGCTAACAATGCAGAGGGCACAGGGAATAAAATCACTTGCCTGTAACAATGAAAGAGAGAAGCCACTGTCAGAAAGAGGGAAAATATCCCCACTAAACTTCTCTGTCATGTTCACTATGGAACTTTTCCCCTTATCCTCTTGCTTATCTCCGCGCTTTCTGCTGCTGACTAAAGCAGCAGTACAAAGTCTCACCATAACAATACAGCTGGGAAAGAAGCAGCTGCAAAATGTGCTGGGATGGCAGCCCTGGAGAAGCAGAAATCACTGCCGACACACAGAGCCCACAGAATGAAGGGTTCACTGAGATCTGCTCTTCCAGAAGGAGCTACAAATAGCAAAGCTTGAGCATTCTACAGATGTAAATCATCCAGGTGACTCTGGTGTGACTATTGCTATGCATCAAGTTTAGCTTATTGTTTATACACACACACAAATCTCCAACTAGGATTTTAAGGCCAACCATGCCAAAATTTAGCTTTGCAATTCTCCAGAAAGTGTCTGTGCTACAGTCTCTGCTCAGTGCAAAGGACAGACAGATAGTGCTAATTAATACCAGCAGCTGTGATGATTTTAAAGCCACACAAGAAACAGTTTGTTACAATGAGCCTCCATCTCCTATTAATTTGTAAACAGAAGACTCCCACTACCAAACTATGCACCGACTTTTAATTATTTGACAAGGAGTCCGTTGTTAGCATTTCATAGGTCTGTACAAAATAACTTAATCTGTCATTTGAAGTTTCTTTTACGAATATCTTCATTAACCAAAGCAAGTGAAAACTATCTGATTCAAAATTAACGATCATACTTTTAAAAACAGCTCCCTGTGTACAATTCAGCTCAAAAGATGAGGGTGTTTACTGTTGTTAATAAAATACAAGTGTTCGTGACATTTGGAAAGATTAAACATAAATGCAAGAAGAGAAAGAACTGCTCAGCCTTTCTGAAGATGCAAAGAGCTCATGTACCTTTCTAATAGCCCCCTAATTTAATTAATATATTCCTTATACCATCTGGTCTGACTCACTCAAAATATAACAAAGTAGATCACAATTAAAACATTATAAATCTAACTCAACTTTAGAGTGAACACTTTGGATTATACCATCATGGTTAAAAGCAGGGCTGTCAGCAATGTGACAGATGATTCCACAGAAGCTAATTCAGCAGACACTTTACAATGCTCTCTTTGTTGAAAGCATCTGTATATTGATTTCCATATTTGTATTTTAAGGCAATCTCATGCTTAGAAAACAAGATCTCAATGTACAAATGAGGCATGGAATATCTGTCATTTGTCAGATCTGGACTAAAATTTGGAGACGTAAACTGTCAGGAAATAAAATGTTTTACATCTGCAGCAATTAACCAGGCAATTATTACTCCATTTCTTTTCTGGAAAAAAATGGCAGAAAATGGGAGTTAAAATCATGTTTGGCTTAGTTTTTAGAAGTCTTCTCTCTTTCCTTTTAAATATCAGCATATTTGAAAATAGCATCCTTTTGAGATGCACATACCTCCTTTCACACTAAGTTTTACTATAATTCAAAACTAATTTTGCATTTTTCAGTATTAATTTAATTTCCATCAAAATTTCTACAAATGGGCCTTACATTATCCAAGTCCATGACCAGGTCAACAGATGAAGGAGAGACATATTAATTGTATTTATCTATTTTTGGTCAAAAGTGATTCAGGTCACACTGACAGAAGTAGAATCAATTTGTAAAAACCCTTTCTTGTTTATTCAAATGCAAAATAAGTAAAATCAGAATGACAGTTATAATTACTGTTATTTCTCTGGACCATCTATTTGCAGATAGGATGTGAAAATATATGGATAGAAACATTTATTTTTTGCCCATCCCAGGCTCACCCCTCATTTTAATGAAATACAACACTGGGTTTTGTCACAAGCCAGGTCATTTTTCTACAAAGTGGGCAGAAATCAGTAATTTGCAAACCACTATAGTCTTGGGGAAATGGGGGGATTTTCTGTGTGATTGATCCCCCAAAGACACAATTCTCCCACACACAGGCAGCTGGGACTAGTTCCACTGTGGAAATTATCACATGCTTCCCCAAATTGCTACTGAAGGAGAAATCTCCTTAGTTTTGAAGAGATAAGTAACACAAGAGAAAAATATCACTTGGAATAACCTTAAATATCACATCTTAATATATCTATACCTTAAAACTTAAGAATATGTAAAGAGTGATCCTCAATACTTATTTTAGCATAAGTAATAAATTCTACTCTGGTCTATCAGAAACAGTAAACCTGAGGGGGGATTTGCCTTTTATATGTATATTTTTTTCTGCTCAACACTTTTCATTAGAATTAAAAGCCTTCAGTCCATAGCGTTTGTGTGTAAAAGAAAGTCCTTTTAAAATAGGAAATAAAATACGATTGGTGAATTGATACTAGATTTGTATTTGTACAGGACACAGAAAAATCTCTGTCCTGGGAATGATGCCACCTATTGAGAATCTGTAGGGCATAAATAGTAATATTTGCCTTTTTTTTTTTTTTTTTTTTTTTGCCTATCCTTCAAAGCACAGAAAAAAGGAGAAAGTGAAATTACAGATTGACATAACATTGTCAGCAGCATCCATTTCCGTGCTGCAGGTGCATTTCCCCAGTCTGACTTTGACTCTGCTTGGGCTGTAATGGAAGAATATATTTGCATATTATCACAACCCATCAGAGAATCAGTCCTCCCATACCCAGGGAAAAGAGAGGTTTCTCTTTTCTACTAACATCAGTTAATTTATCCTATTTAAAGTACTACAGTTTTGAATTAGATGTAATTGAAAACCTGCAAAACAGGGTGAAATGGAGTTTTAGCTGAAAACGTAAATAATGAGAGATAAAGTGATGCATGTTACCAAGTACCATCTATCTAGATTTCCACCAGTTAAACAAATGTCAGGGTATTGATCTGTTCATACAACAGCTCAGGGGGCCCTGTCTTGAATTTCCTGTGGCTCTCAAGAAACCCAGCAGCAGCTCTCGTGCCAGGGCTGTGTCCTGTGTCTGCCAGAGGACTGCACAACACACAAGACCCTATGGATTTCTTTCACAAACTTCACAGACTCATCTGCACACTGAAGTAGGACATGCAGCACCCTTGGAAGAGCAGCAGCCCTCAGCAATCTGTTCCCAGAGCACTTCCCACTCCCCATCCTACTCTCTGGTGTAATAAAGGCACAGGACTGCTTCATTGCTTTAGGGACCTTTTGGCCTTTGTCCAGTTCAGCACAGAAACTTGGCCACCTCCACATAAGGCACTCAACTGCTTTTATGTCCTGTATTCATAGCTACTGGGGATTTAATACAAGGAGCCAAATTCTGAGAGTGAACTCCCAAGAAACAGACTGTGACAAGGACAAGGCAGAGCCCAAGGTGGAAGGAGCTCCACACCCCAGACCAGCAGAGAGGGCAGCTTCTCCCTGCTGGGAACTTCTTCATCCATCACACCCAGAGCACATTTCTTCAGCAAACTTCTCTGCATGACTGTGGCGCTCAAAACCCATTCTTCAAGGACTTCCGTGAATCAGCTACTAATTATTTAGCTTGGAGAGCCTGCATTAAAAAGTATATATCAAGTATACATGTAACTCAAACTAGTTTATCCAGTGCTGTTTGACTTAAAAGGAGCCAAATCCAAAACATCAGCAGCATCTTATTTTTAATATCTCCTCAGACTTTTTATGAGCTATATTTTACTATCTCAGGCAGGCACCACTTGATTTGTGAAGAGAATTTAGAAGCACAGGAGATATGCTAATTTCCCAGCTTATTATCCTGCCTGACTTACCCGTTATTTTTTTCCTTTTCTTCCTGTCATGAACTGAGAAGGTCCCAGACGGAATTTCTAAATGAAAGCATTTGCGTCCACTGCTCCCTACAGAAAAATGGTTAAGGGAGAAAGTCTGTGGGAGTACAAAGATTGAGGAGTTAAAGGGAGGACAAAAGGTATCAGTGGGAATATAGATGAAAACAGGCAGGGACTGAGAAGAACAAAGACAAAGCATGAAAGAATAAATATTAACTGCCCTCCTATACATACATGCCCTTTCCACAGAATATGGAGCTCCTCAAACTTCTTTTCCCCCACTTCCTGCTGAAAGAGTCAAACCCGGTTGCCAGCTTTTATTAAAAAGTAGATAAATAGCTCTTTCAACAATTAATCTGAACCTTTTTCTGTTATCTTTGCTGGCAATAAATGCATTTCTCATTGAAAAATATATTCAGCTGCTTTGCACCTTATTCACTTTTAAATGCAAACTGAGAGTGGTGTTGGGAGCAGGAGGAGAGGGGGCTTTGCTGGCAGTGGGAGTTCTTGCAGCTACCTTTAGCAGGGCTGATCCCAGCCCAGAGCCCAGCTCCCCAGCCTCAGGCCCAGCAGGCTCACAGCAGCTCTGCTCTTTCACTTCCACCTCCTTGAGGTTTATTGCTGAAAACTTCTGCTTATAAACATCACCATATTTTTATTACAAACACTTAGTGTAGGCAAAGTGCATTAGGGCAGTATTTTGCTTTTAGCTCTCTTGTTACTTGTAAGGACCATAACGAGCAATAAAATCTGTTATTAATGTTGAGCTTGGTTTAATCAACACCAGACCACAGCAAAGCACAGAATTGCTGATCCAGTGACCTCACTGTGCTGGGTTTAGCTCCTGCTTGCTGGTGATTTCCAGCTGCATGTTCCCTGGCCTGTATTAAAGCAGAGTGAGCTGACTACTTCCAGAATCTTAACAGTAACTGAGAGATTATTCTGCAGCTTCAAGGGAAAGGTAGGAAAATGGATTCTAAAATACTCTTTTGCTGGAGAGGAAGAGGTAGGGCTTTTTGTAATAAACTTGCACCATGCAAAAAATCTGCCTTTCCCCATTAGACAAACATGCTCTCACCCTTTACCCAAAGCCCAGTGAATGAAGCCAGTGGCTCTGGACTGTAAGGGAGAGTGTGGAAACAAATGGGATGAACCACATCATCCAGAGCTACCCGAAATCACCTGCAGAGCTGGAGGGGATGAATGAGGACATACACACAGATTTTACAGCATCTTACTTTCCTCCTTCCTGACAGTTGCAGGGAACACACAATAACAAGCAGTGATTTGCTTTAGAGACCAAATGTGTGTTTCTATCGTTATTCAATCACAGGTAAGATTAACTTTGTGAATGAAGACATACATTAAAATACAATCATTTCATTGTCAGGAGCCTAAAGCTAACGTTAATTACAGTTTGAAACTTTGATTATTAATGCATCTTTACCTATTGAAGTGTGAAATAAGCAACAGTAGTTGGAATGCACCAATTAAATTAGCTTCTGAGATTAGAATTCATAAATAGGATACTATGTTGTATTTACAGTTAAAATTGTAACACAGCATGCAAGAGGTGGAGGGTTCTGTATTCTAAACAACAATGCACATTAACATTTATTCAAAGAAGGAAAAATGTTGGCCTTTTTCCATAAACCTATTGCTAAATTATAAATATTCAAGCTTTATGTCCTGTGGAGGCAGATGCTATATTTATTCTATCCCGTCAACTATTACAAAAATCAAATTCACCTTTTTCATAAATCTTGCATAATACACACACCCACTCCCCTTATGAAAGCAAATGGATTTTATAGCCAGAACTAAGCAAATATTGAATACAGGTATTGAAGAACAATAATTCAAAGAATTAATAGAATTCTCTGTTAGCTAATAACTTTTTTTTTTTTTTGGTCCATTTCTAAGTTTGTTCATTTCACTTTGTTGAGTTGGAAAGTCAACAGTACAAAAATGTATCACATAATAAGTTAATACCATAAATACTTGGAGGAGAAAATATGTGTACAAATTACAGGAAAGCAATAATGTTTTACCTGTATTGTAATTATTTAAGGACAGAGGGAAATGAAACTTACTTAAACAAATAAAGCTTTAAAGAACAACAGACTTCAACTTCAGTAGAACATATGATATCTGTTTCAATTCCTTTCAAAATTCCAATTCACTTGTGCCAGTTTTTGCAGTTCTGAAAATGTACTGTCTTTGGTCCAAGCACAGAACAAAATTCCCCTGATGTCTCTCCTCATAAGTTCTCTCTCCCTTTGTACTAACAAATTTACTGAGTGGTTACTTCCATTTCAGTATTTATTCCAGATTATTGCTTTTTAAAATTAGTCTTTTATCAGTTTTCATCTTTCCTTTCCCAGTATCCTTATCTTCCTTCAGCCAACTTCCCTTCCAATACAAGACACCTAGGAAAGGCAGTGGGATTTCTAAAATGCTGCACATACCCAGTTTTAGTGATTATTGGAAGATCTTCCTGATCCTGATTATAAATTAAGTAATCAACCATCACAGTGAATATGTGATGAGGTTTTGATGCTTTGAACAAATGTTCACTTAGGTGAATGCACTTGATAATGGAATCATAATTTTGGTCACCTTTTGTATTAGTTTTTACATGTATGTTACTACTGAAATTGCCAAATTATTATTAATTATAATAATAATTATATATATATATAACTTCTTTTTTATCAGCTGTAGATATAATTTTTTGGCAAATTCGTATTTATAATCAGAGAGAAGGACTGTCAGTAAGAAAAATATATTTTAGCTTCGTAGTGTGTGCCTATATATATATATAATATATATAATTATAAATGAAATGAAATTTCTACAGAAAATAAATTGTACAATTTCAGTCCAGAGAGAGATTTGAGAAATTTATTAATTTTTTTTTCTTCCTAAAGGACACTTGGTCTTCTTAACTGACAGTAATGAACTCTGCACCTCAGTACCCCATGAACAGCTGACAAAGCATTGTTTGCTTACTTGACTTATCTGCCATCAAAAGGAGCAACTTTTTTGGACATCTGTCCTTGCATGAGTCCATACATGATTAAGCTACAAGCAGTTTTGAAGCTTAGAAATCTTCACCATGCACATTTTAAGTTGTGAGGGGTTTTTTTGGTTTTTTTCTGCTTTTTAAGAAACATTTTTGTGCAATAAATAACTCATTATTAGTTACAGACAGCTTTAATTACAGGTACTGACTTAGACTGAGAGAAAAAGTCTGCACAAAGTGATCTAGTAAATTAGATCTGAACAAGAATCATGAAATGACAACCTGAAATTAGCAACATAAAAGCAAATTGTTCTCCAAATTTTCAAGTAGATCATAAGCTTAAACTTAAACAAAAAATGTCTATTTTTAGTACCTCTTAGAAAACTCGCTCCTTTGAAAGTGACACCAGAAAACTTATTATTCATAAGGGACCAAAAAATGAGGATGAATGAGCAATAATGAAGTAGCAGTTCAGAGAAGGATTTTCAACAGCTTTCTGAAGGCAAGAGTACACTAGAGAAAAATCTTTAGAGAGTGAAAAGAGTGTGGAAATAATTCAAATCCTACAGAAGACAAAACTTAATCCAAGATAACGTTAGTGGCATGCACAGATGACATCTTATCTCCAAAAAACCCTCATACAAAATTAATCAGTCAAAACTATTAAAATGCTTTTCACTTGGAATTATTGCTGTTGGGGTTTTGTTTCACTGTACTGCTGATCCCCAGTTTCAGTTGATGACAGGAAAGAGGCAGAATCCAAAGCAGAGCTCTGGTGACAGACAGGGGTTTAGAAGGAATCAATGCTACACTGGATTAGTGGACAGACTGATTAATTAGTTGCTTTGTCAGTGTGCTGGAGACGCTGGGGGAAATCTACTGTTCGAGTGTCTGAGGGATCCTGGGCAGAGCTGGGAACTGGCAGGTCTGGCAGAGGTCACTCCCTTTGCCCTCCTAGGTACTCCTGTCCTATTTCATCCCAAACAGACGAAATTCAGGATCCTGAGTCTGTTGGGATAAATACAATTCTCAAACAATAATGACGTGACACCAGCAACCTTCTTTTAAAAATATTCAATGTCCTGTAAAGCCATTCAGGAAACATTTTTTCCCCTTCCTTCAGAGTTTTAAGTCCCCTGATTTCTTTCCTTGGGGCCAATGTGTCAGTGTTCTGACCTGTCCTTACTGCCTTCCCTGTGTCCTTCATATAAGAAACATCTCCTGAAATAACAAAGCCTGGGTGCTCATATAACTCACCTTCCTGAGCAGCCCTGGGCAGAATCTAAATTTTGGTTAACATCTCCAAAGCTTTTAATAGTTCCTTGCAATTTGATCAGACAAAGAAGCATAATCCCCCACCCCAGCTCCACTCACACCCTTCCTCTTCCTCTTAGAATAACCCAGTAATGGAACTGGACCAAAAAATTACCAAATTTGATCACAGATTTTATTTTGGACCCAAAAGGACTGTCTTAATGAAAGAGAAAAAAATATGCCTTTATGAGAACTCATACCTTTCAATAACTGGCAATTCCCTATAACCTTTCAAAGAATTATATAAATATTTTTCACTGCTCTCCTACACCAGTCCAGCTCAGGTTAAACATCTCCTGACCTGAGGATGTTAGCTTTTCTTAGGATTTGGACTAACTTTAAAAATTATTTCTTTTCTGCCTCACAGACCAGCACTGTGGCTCTAACCCTGAGTGAGCACAAAAGCCTCCAGTCAGTGATTTCTGTGTACAATGATTTGAAGTTGTTCAATCTTGAACACAAAGCTGCTAAGATATGTCCCTAGGTTTTGGGAACATGATCATTTAGGTTAAATCTTCCAAACTTTGCCATACCTGAGCTGCATTTCTTCCACGCCTCCTTCTCAAACAAACCCTTCTTTTCCTCTTAACTCCCAACTTAATGTCTCTTCAAGCCACAATCAATTTTTCAATCCTTTTCATCTCTGCTGCCTGCTCAGAGCAAAAAATTTTCATCTCCTACTATCTTATTTGCCAAGTTTCATCCCTTTTGCCAAGGCCTTTGCTAAGTCTGCACCTCAGAGGGTGCTGTTCCACCCTCTGAGCTCATGCTCACTGAGTAAAACTACATGGAAGTAACAGAATATTTTCCCTATTTTTATCAAGTTCTAGTTTCAAAGGCAGTCTATGTCCATGAGAGTAAACTCAACCTTTAAAGCACTTTTCGGGGGGAATTTGGTATTCAAAAACACTGCAGAATATCTCATGAGACCATGCCTGAGTAGCAGGAAATTATGTGCTGCACAGAACTCCCAATTTGGAAAAACAGTTTCAGACCAAGTAAAAAAAAGATAAACAGAACACTGCTACCAAAGATCCTTAAAACCCTACACAAAAATGTATATGGTGATTCTGCATTTATTTGAAGGCCTGGAAGCATAATGCAACTCTCAGAGGACTGCAAAGGTTTCAGTAGATTTTCAGTCATGCAAGCTTATGGGTCATGTGTTTATGCTCTGCCTGATGCAGGTCAGTGCCATACACTCACTTCTCAAAATGCTGAAGGGATTCATTAAATTTTGGAAAAAGAAAGAAACACTCTAAGTCCAGCTTTTACTGGCAATTCTTACGATTTTGCTCCATATTTTATCTCCATTCATTGATGAATAACACAGTCACAAGTCAAAGCCATTACACTCCTAACAACCTGCTATTAAATGTAGCAAGAAAATATCTCAGGAAGACTTAGGACTGGCTGAAGTCATGACCAATTTTGAAAAATGACAATTAAGAAAGAAGTTAGAAACAACAGTAATGGATGAATAGAAAAATCAGGGCCTCTTCATTTTGGGCAGAATTTTAACAGATAGAGATGAAGTTGATCTTATATAAACTAGCCCGTCATGGAAATGAAAAACATTATTGAGCTCTAATGTCTTCACCAAGCCTAGTCTGAGTCTACCCACTGGTATTTTCAGGAGATGCTGGATGATGGATAGATTCTCTTGGCAGCTCCTATGTTGTCTGCATGCCAAAACCCCGTGGCCAGTTGTGTGTTGGACTTTCATAAGGCTCAGGTTGCAGTGGTGCAGAGACAGAGATAATGTAAGAATAAAGCTTTTGGTTCAGGTGGGCTTGTTTTCCTTCCATGCATTCTCCTGGGCACACAATATGACTTAGCTGTCACAGAGCCTTTGAGATCATGCAGGTTCACAAAGTGTGAAGGAAGAAAATTAGGAGAGACAAAGCTTGTTTTGTACCTGTGTTTCCTGAAAATGCCATGATGTTTATTAAAAGCATCAATAAATCTAACTAATAGATATATTTCTGTAAGTAGCCATTACACAAAACCAGAGACCTGAATTATTTCTTTTTTTCACTACTGTATTCAAAAAAACATGTTTGAAATGGGGAGGAAAAATGAAAAATTTCAGAAATAATTGATGCTCCATAATGTACTCAAAGTATCAACAAGAAAAGTGAGCGATGCTTCCTTAAGTTAGACTCACTCACATGAGAAGATGCCTGCTAGGAAAGAGCTCTTTTATTTAGAAAACAAAGCAGAAATCCTAAGTTCAGGTTTCAGGTGGAAGAGGGAGCCAGGTATCACTTAGAAGTAATCAGAATAAGCAGAATATCTTCATCAGAAAAACAACCAACACAGCCCAAATAAGAAGAAAAGGAAGCAATGCCACAAAGCAGCTCCTGTATCTCTGCCTTTTATCCCAGTGATTTTCCTCCTCCTCTGAGCAAGTAAATGTGAACAGCTTGGTCACAATGGCTCATTAAGGTCTAAAATATCTCTGCTTCAGAGATGGGGTTTAAAACACAATAAGATAAGACATAATATACAGTTATATAAGGCTAGATATAATATACAGTTTTGTCATAATCTTCTTCAACAATCAGCACCATAATGTGACAAGATTTTAATTATTTGAGGTATTATTTGTTAATTCTTATTATCAACTATGCATCTAACTTTTCTGAGTACTACTGAATAACTTGGCTTTCAGGATAACATCTTTACAAAACTTCTGCTTCTTTTTAACTCCTATTAGAATGTATTAGCTCAGAATTGGTCCTATTAGAAGCAATATTTTCAAGACAGAAAGCCAATTGCTAAGGTTCAAAAATGCAATGATGATTAAAAAAAATCACATTAAGGTATTAAGTATGGCCATCAGTTAGCACAAAGTGACTTCAGAATGTATTTTCTTTTTAATTTCAGCATAAATTCAAAGTAGTACTTTGTTCATGATTTAGTCTTCCACAGTTACACCACCATCTTGGTAACAGCAATAAATGATAAATGGGTTTAAAACATGTATTAAAAACCTGAATTACATCCAAATTGCCCAGCCTTCTCTCAAAACCACTGTGAATCACTAGAAGAGATAAAATCTTAAGTGAGTACCATCAATTAGATACAGTTGTAATGAAATAAGCTGTATAATAATGTCATTTGAGCAGTGCAAACCTTGGAGGATGAAGCCTCAAATGAGAAAATGGTGCTGGGAGAGATTTCTAACAGGATGTAGATAAAACTTGCTCACTTTTACCTGAAATGAGGAATTGCAATCCCATTTTACTTTATGGTACAACTATTGCAGCTTCTCCACCTTCTTCCTTCACGGCCCCAAAATTTGTGCGAGACCTGCAAATGAGAGTGCACCTACAGCAAACTGATTGGGACACACTTCTGACTATAAAAGAGAAAATCTTCAAGGAAAGAGATCATTTAGCATTTTCTTTGAGCTCTGTGTCATGCTGCTTTTATAAGAGAACACCTCCAAAGAAGGGCTGCAGCTGTTTGAATATTAGGGGAAATAATGAATAGATTTTATTCCACTTGTAAACCACACTGGATCACTGATCAGAAATAAAACCAAAAAGTGGAAATCATCTCAGAGTACTGATGTGGCCTCAGAAGATTTCCTTCCCCATATTTGTTGCTTTGGGTTATGTCAGTTTGTTTTATAGCTGCAGTAATTTTAAATGCATTTTTCTCTCTTGTGAGATGCACTCTTTCAGCTTTCCTTGAGGAAGCTCGAGGCACTGATTTATGGTCAGATATGTGTGAATATATCTGACCATAAAACACATCATAGTTTAGTATTTACTGCTAGAAGACAGACAATATTCCAGATTCAGCCTCTGAGTTATGTCAGCCCTCTCTCTTGCTGTGTGCAGGCTGCATGCAGGTACCATAAGATCCTATTAAAAATAAAACTGCATTTGGTTTATTAAATTATTTCTAAAGGTTTTGCAAATGTAGGATTTCAACCTCCATTAATGGTACAAGGGAGACCTGCAATATTCCAGTTTTACTTAAAAAGTAATGTTACTTTTGGAATTTTTAACCCATCTACTGTTAAAATATGGATGCTGAAAACATTTTAAATTTACAGTCTCAGATTTAAAACAGACAGTTTTCTTCTCCTTATAATGAATAAAAAGTGAATAATGGTATTAAGGAGTCAGAAATGTGAAGCTGCATCCGGGCTCAGGCTGGGGGGGTTCTTTGGCCATTGTGCTGCATTTGTTAGATGGTTGTGTGGTGAGACTGCTATTCTTGGTCAGTGGAAGGGAAGAAGTAAATTATTTTCTTTGAATACTATTCGTTATTTAATGTAGTAACATTTGAGTTACTAGGAAATACAGACTTATTCATGCAATGTAACTAGAAAGAATGAAAAATTGCTCTGACTTTGTAATTATGTACTCTGATTTCAAATAGAACTGATGTCTGTATGATCTAGACTAGTGACTTCTGTGAGAAAATAGCAAATAATGCAGCATGAAAACTTGAATCTTATGAAAAAAGTATTAAATATGTGAAGAAAACATTTTCTATTAATAAGATCTCAATACTATTTAGAATAGCAGCTGTATAAGAACTCAGGCAGTAAATGAGACTTTCACAGAATCAAGGAAAAAGCACAAACTCATAAGATCTTGAAAGGATCAGTCCCTGCCCTTCCTATCATAAGAGTATAAACCAGATAGCTGTGACTGCAATGCCTAAAACAGAGGTAAACTCTCCAGCACACCAAATTCATGTTTCTGATAATCTGTAAGTTTTCAGTTCTGCTATATTCTTTTGAAAATCGTAACTGAACTCATATCTGATAGAAAGTGTCCACAAAGCACCATTTTCAGAGCTGCTTCCCTGACCAGCTGTCGTTCCTGTTTTTATTGACCTGTCAGGTGGCAGGACTCATAGATGGCAGCGTTGCAAAATGCTGCTTCTAGCAGCAAGGCAGACAAAAATTTTCCCTCAGCGTCCACAAGCAACTCAAAAATTGTCATGTGCCTTCAGCAGCATGACTGGGTGCTGATTGGCTGCTTGCTTGGAAGCAGGCTTGTCCTGTAGGAATCAGTCTCCAGAATATTCAGAATATTGCCCTTTCCCCTATCTTTCTTCTAAGTGAGGGACATTAGAAAGAAGTGTGAACCACAACAGGTCCAAAAGTTACTGGGGGATACTGTACAGATAACCCAAGGCATGTCTTGTGTGTGATCTGAAGGCCAAATCCTGATGATCCATTCAGTTAAAACCCTGCTCCCTGATTCCTCATAAACTTACAGGTATTTTCTGTGAGAGGAATAGCTGCAGCCAGCAGTTTAAAGCTGGAAAGAGTCTGCATGCCTCATGTGGAATTAAAAATTGCCTGAATTCCAGCCACTTGACTACTCTGCATTTAACTGCCCTGCTGGCTGCATGTGCCGAGACATAGTCATTTATAAACCAAATCCTTCTCCTTAAGTACAGTCAAAAAGAAATAATTTTGGCACCAATGTAGCTATTTAATGTTAAGGGATGGGTCAATAGCATTTAGAAAACAAAACAAACCACAAACAAAAATCCCAAAAAACCACAAAAACAAAAACCCATACCACAACCAAAAAAAAAATCTTTATAAAATAAATTTAAATGTAAATTAAATTGCTACTGAAATCACAGAGACAGTAATAGAGTAATTTGAACAGGTATGAGGAGCTGTCATTTCTCTGCTTCCCTCATGACATGTATGTTCCAGCACTGTTTACACACTTGCACAACAAATTCCAAATTCCTGAAACTCTTGAGCCATGCAAGCAACAGAAACACATGCACATTTATTATTACTGTCTTGATTTGGTTCAAAAACTGACCTATACAGGAGAGAAGACAGGCCAGAATTCCACAGCACACTCTGGGGAGCCTGGAAAGGGCGTCAAACTTGCTTTAGTCCAACCTGAGCAGAGCAAGGGTTCAGTGTTCTCACCTCTGTAACATCTGCATTACCACTGACAGGACTGAATATGACATTGCTTTTTATTAGCAAATACCTGCCTTGCCAGCCCATGGATATTTGGCTTAGAGCCTCTGAAGTTAGGATTTGACCCACAAAAAGTGACACAGTTTGGCCAGACTTGCTATCATAAGGATTTCTTTTCTGAAGAGCAGTTCCCCCCACACACCTTGTTTAGCACACAATACATATTACTCCCTTTTTTTATGTTACAGCTAACAAGGTTCAGGATTCACTGCATCTGAGCTTTTTTGTGTAAAAGTATCTCATAATTCAGAACCTTTTCATATATAAAACATATTGTCTCAAATGTAGACATCAGGCTGACATTTAGGCAACTGCCTGGTTTGTTTAGCCATTAATGGAAAAAAACTCCTTAATTTTTTGAATTGTACCTTCCTCATTCCTCCAAGACTTGAAACTGCTACAGTGATTTTCTAACCGAGAAGCTGATAGACTCTTATAGAACACTTGATTGAGGCATGTTTCTAATTTATACAACCCCTCCATTATGTAAACGAGAGCAGTGTAAGTGGAACAGTTTGCATCACTTAATGCAACAAAGCATTATGGAAGCCAGTGCTTGGCTGACAGAGAAAGCTTCATTAACAAGGTACCTGGGTAGCAGAAATAATAAACAGACTTTCTTGAATTGTTCATTGCCTTTTAAAGAAATCTTCAAGAAAAAAAAGTTACCCCTTAAATTTCAGATTGAAGAAAACACCAAGGGAGCCTTTTCAGCTCATTTGAAGTCTGAAGGCTATTGTGCACATTTTTTTAAACCTGATCAAAATTCAGTCTGCTATTTGTTACTAAATTATGTATCTCTGAAGCATAAATGTGTTAGCTTTAGAAAGTTACAAATTAGTGTATTTCCATACAGCTTGGGAAAAGATAATTTTAACCGCTTTGTTTTGGGTAGGAAAAATATTGCTTGCATTATAAACACAGGGGAGCTGTCAGTAAACATGGCCAGACAGTTTTTTTTGGCAGCAAGATTCTCAGGGCCTTACAAGCAAATTACCTAGAATTATTAACAGCATTTCATATAATGGCTGGTGTTATCAATTTTATTAATAGAAATACACATTTTATCATTGAATAGGCTATATGAAGATATTTTATTTTAAGGTCCATTTTTTTATTCTAAAAGAAACTACTTTGACCCAGACTATTTGCTTCCTCCATGTCTACTTGAGTCTATAAATTCTGAGCATTTGTAACTGAATATTTTCCTGCTCGTTTATCTTGTAGTGACAATTTGGTTACACTGCCTAAACTCTTCAAGCAGAACTGATGACTTCTGAAAGTGCCATCAATAAAAGAAATAAGGGCCAACTGTTACTGTAATCAGAAAAGGTTGCCATGGATTTCAGTGGCTTTAGGATCAGGACTATGGCAGGAGGTAAGAAGCAAACTAATTAAAAAAGATGACATCTATGAAAAAAAAAAAAAATAAAAGACAGAGACATAAAGGGACCAAAGGGGAAAGGAAGGAATTAAAAGAGTTAAATCAGAAGAAGCTGAATAAAATTCAGTGGAAGAAAACTGGATAATTGCATTGTTCAAAAATAACATTTGCAAAACGAAAGAAAACAAACACAAAAAAGTATGAATAAAAAGACAATTCCCCTCCTCAAGCATATATTTTATCAGGCTAAACAGCAGAAACCCAGGGCATATCATAGCAGTTTTAATTTCTAGTCTTCAAAGCTGTGAAAGGAAACAATGACTTCAAACTGGAGTAACAAAAGGAAAATTTGAGATTAGACCACAGCTTTTATGTTACCACTGTTTATTTGCACTAATGACTACAGTATTAGAATCCACCCCATTTTTGACACCTGCAGTATGGTTTTCCTCACAAGCATATGTCAGCCATTGTTCTAGAGACTGGATATGTTTTTCCTTTTTTCATCTCCAGGATAAGAAGGAATAATGTGATTTTTTGCAATTAGTAGCTGTGTAGAGAGAGGATTACTGATGATGATGATCAGAACTCATATTTTTAACAATAAATCTACTGAGCTAGCAAACAAAGGACTTTCTTGAACAAAATCTGGAAATCTGAAGGATGTGTAAAAGCTACAAATTTCTTTGTATTTATCCTTTTCTGTCCATGGAAGATAAGTAAGCTAGTAAGTATGATGGCTGATTTTTATTTCTGACATGACAATTGCAGCTCTATTCAAAAACATTTGAACGGCAACAACAAAATCAATGACAAGGATATTTTTGTTCCTTTTTAAGAACTTTTTGTGTCACAACTTCAGCTTCTTTGAAACCATTTCCTAGTGAAAACTATTTAAAACTGCAATCTGTCTTTGCAGACTCATCTTGCTAGCAAGATAGGCAGTGACCTCGCATCTTCTTTTCTGATAGAATATTATTTAATTTGGAAAAGTGAAACTGTTAAAGCTTTGCCTCTTACTTATCTTGCCTATTTTTTTAAGTAATTCAATGCTTTTAAGCAATTTTTAGCTTTCACTTGGTAGTGTTGCAAAGAAATGCTTAAATATAGCATTTGAAATGTGTTGGGTTTTTTTTGGGTTTTTTTTGGTTTTTTTTTTTTGTCACAAATGGCACCAATGCCATGTCACATTTTCTTGCTGGTCCGAAGTCCGAAGCAGTTAGGAGGAAGGCTGCAGTTCACATGGGTTCTATCTCCATGGTAACTTGTTTACAGGAACTGAAATACATGCTGAAAATTCAAGGTTAGCTTTCCCTTTGTTCCTGTTTTGATGTTTTTGGCAATATGAATAATGTGGGCATAATCCTAAATTCAAACAGTTTCATGGCAGACTGAATCGAAACAAAACTCTGAACAAAATGTGCTTTCATCACCCCCATTAGAAAAAGGCAATTCAAAAGGGTGCTTAATCAGACCCATCAGGTTGCCTCTTCCTTTCAGTCTCCAGAACACCCATCCTTATTTTGCATTTCAGTTTTGTATCTCAGAGAAGGAGACTGTTTAACGATTTATATTTTTATACCATCTAAAGATTTATACTTTCATGACATGATAACTCAGGGTACATGAGTGTCTGTGTTGCACAATTACCATAATCCAGAGAACTTCCTTTGTCTAAAATCATTGCTGAAGTAAAATGAACAGGCATCTTTTCCAAACTTATGCTGAATCCCATGACAGGAGTCTTTTGTGTTCAAAAAAATTAAACTAATAGCAACACACCACATTTCTGTAACATCTTGTGAGAAAATTCTATAAATGTTTCAGGCAGTTTCTTTATCCCTCACTCAGTGAAAACAATGATTGCAAGTGCCCCCCTTGCAAAAACCTTCAAGGGCGGAGGTGACCTCACTATCTCATGTGATTAGTTTAGGTATGATTAGAAATCCTGAGAATTCATGCAATGAAATGTTGGAAAGAAGCACCCTTAAAAAAAAAAAATTAAACGTACTGAGCTTTTTTTTTTTTTTTTTTTTTTTTAACTGGTTAAATATAAAGAGAATTTCTGTTATGAATGAGGCACCCCCTAGTTTGGCCTTACCCTGTTTGCAGCAATGAGCTTTGATTTTTACTCAGCTGATAATATGCTTGCTTACTGTTTATTATCCCAAACAGAACTTCACAAAATCAACTGAAAATCATATCATACTTTTGATGCCACAGAATGCAACACATCTTCTTGTGATGAAAGGTTTGGGGGACTTTTGCCAAAGTTCCTTTTCAGTACCATTTTTTTTTTAAGTCACCTTACTTCTCTTTCCTATTCATTAAAACTGGAAATTCCTATCACTCCCTTTCTGTTAGAAGAGAAATGCTATAAAAATGACTAGATAAAATTCACCTTTTGAACAAGGCAGTTATTTTCTAGCTGCTCAATCTGATATACAGTGCCTGCTCTTGATGTACTCATTAGACAAAGAGTTAAAAGCTGTCAAGCTGCTGGATAGATCAAATTCTGCAGGATTTGTAACTAAAGGTACTGAAACAAGGAAAGGCATTAAGAATTCAGCCACTACATTAGGATCTCTATCTGAAACAGAATATTCTGTGTGTTCACAGCTACACATGCCGAGCTCAACTCTGGCTCAGAAAAGAAAGGCAAGAAGATATTCCTTTACTTCTAGGTCTGAGAAAAGCAAAAAGCCTTTAAAGCCATTACTGTCCAGTTTTAATCTAGACTAGGAAAAGCTGTGTTAGTACCATTAATGTTTTTAGCATTACTAATAATGCTCTCATCACTTTTCTAAGCCAAACAAATGCAAGTGGGAAAGAAGAGTATGGAAATATCTATACTATGTGTTTTGATAGTACAAAATGAATACTAATTATAAAAATCAATGTAAGTTTGAAAAAGACATGTATTTGTTCTGAAAATTGTTTTTAATAAAGCTTTCTAACATGTACTGTACTTAAGAGAATCGTAATTGTACTATATTAGAAATATTAGGCTCTTTAATTAAATTAGCATCCATAAGCTGTTGAACAGATATCTCATAACTAAGTAGGAGACTTCACTTTTTCCAGATTGGTACTGACTAAAGCATTGAAATTTTTGCTCTGTAAAGGAATACTTATATCATGTAGTTAAGGTGCAGCTCCTGTTCCCATTGCCATACTTCTGGAAATATTGCTCATTGTGTGGTTCCTAATTGCCACTGGGATCGCTGGGTGCTGCTGCCATCCCAAGTCAGCAATCTGCACACAGCAGGACTTGACACTTGGCCTAGCAAGACTGACTTGGACAGGTCTTTTATAGCAACAATATAAGTAGAAAACAAACACTCTTTCATCCTTCCTTTATATATTTCTTGATAATTTTAATTGAGGTTAAAGAGTCAGATATCTTAGATGTTGTTTGTTAACAAAAGATATTTTAAAATAATTGCCTTTTTCCAAATCCAGCTTTTCTTCCATGTTTAATCTTCTGTATGGCGTGGCTGAAACGTGAAATAAAGTGCTGTGGAATTTCTTCGTCTGCTAAAAGTTGCTACCCCTGGCTGTATATTATTTTTGTATTGCTAAGAAATCATAAGATCCAAAGCTTTTTAGCTGAAGTGCAAACAAAACAGTGAAAGAAAATAGCTTTTGGTCCCCTGATGCAGTGCTTGACAGCTGACTCGGCACAGCACAATGAACAAGACATGCATCGCTTGAGAGGAGACAGAAAATGTCAGCTGGGGCTATTCATATAGTGAATGGGATGTGATAACCTTTAAATACATATAAACAATGTGTCCTCACATACTGAGCTTTGCTGTTCTCTTCAGAAAGATACTGTCCAACAGTTCTGCCTTTGGTACAGAAAGCAGCATGCCTGCCCATGGAAAGTTAATGGCTTGCTTCAAACACAGAAATAAAGCTTTCTAAAAGTCTAGTTAGTTATCATGGCAAGGGGAGGTAGTCAGAATTTTGGTTATTGATGTGGTCCAAGCACCGGATAAATATAATTCCGATCTAAATCAGCAGAATTTACAGAAGGAAATGCCAATATGCACACACAAACGCATTTTACACTGCCTCCCTCCACCTCTGTTTATAGAGGAAAACCAAGCTCTGATTGGTTCACAAGGTTAATGAGTGAAAATAAAATTCCAGGGAAACATTTTAGATTTGGCCCTGAAGCTTTGCCTGGGGTTAGAAATCCATTAGTCATGCTCTCCCTATCTCCAATATCCACGGTCACTCATGAAGGAGCTGTAATAGATTCTGTGTCTGTAGCACTCACCCCCCCAATGACCATGAAAATCTCTTGTGCTTATCACTGTTTAATAAAGCTGTGATTAATTTAGGATATCTGAATTATTTTCATCCTTAAATGTATATACAGATACTGATTTTGAGGAAATCTACACTTTTCTATCTTCAGATAACATGTTGGTGCCTTCTGTAGGATAAATCCTTCTCACTCTCATCAAGCATTTGTTATGCCTGGGGAAGATTACAGTTTGTGTTCATTTCTATCATAATCATTTGGAAGAGCTATATGAGGTTGGGGATACCAAAGTCTGAGAAAAAATGTAGTATTTTAAATAGCTGCAGCTAAAAAAAGTCTGTGAACATGTCTAAGTGACAGTATTTGCTCTGGGAAAATACAGTAAAGTGACTGATTTACAGAAAATAGTGTAGGATTGCAGTGCTTAAAAATATGATAATGTAAAAGTGTGGATATATACATATTCAAATAAAACAGCAATAAGATTTTAAGTAACTAAAATTAAACCACTGGAATAAAAACAAACAATAACTGGATGCCTTTGAATCTGTTGATTAACACTGGTTCACTGACTATTTTCCATCAAAGCTAGGAAGCAGTCACAAGGTGAGGTGATAAACTGCTCATTACATTTTCATTTATTGTGCATAAATTCAAAAGCCTGATGCAAAATAAAGGAATGAAGAGGAATCTTGGACTTGAAGTCCAATTCCAGAATCTCACAGACATTCCATGAGACCATTCACAAATTTTTTAAGGTTCATCACAGAATGTCTCCTTCACCTGAAATACTATTCCAGAAGTTATGGTTATTCCATTGTTATGGTAAGAAATCCTCTAATTTCTGCCCTGTTTTTATTCAAGTCTGATGATAGCTATTTACCACTATGCCATTATCACCCTTCTGCCTGAAGAGTTCCTTCCCTTTCACTGTGTTTATGCCCTTGATACATTCATTTACAGACAGAAAATCACTCTCCATCTCAACCCCTTTATGCTATTTAGGCAAGGCAAGTTCATCCAGTTTGCTGTGGCACTACAAGCTCCCCACTCCTCAGGTCATTCTAACAACCCACTTGGGTATTTTTCCAGTCCCCCATACTCTGCCTGGGATTTACTTGCTGCCTGTAATTGTTGCAGCTTTCCTGACCTATGATCACCTGCAGGTAACTGCTTTCTTTCTGCCTCTCTGTTGTGAAGAACCAGAAAATATTATCTGTTTCTTATAAAATGTGCCATACCTATTCCCATAAAGGTGGTGACTGATGTTGTACAAATAATTGCTTTTCCGGTTTGGTGCCTAAGCCAAAATACATAAGGAAATCCAAGCAGAAATACTTCCTGCCCGAGTTTGATTCTAAAGCATAGAATAACTTGTTACCTTCCAAAACAGCAGAAGGAATTAATCCATCTTTTTGGTAACGATAAACTAATCTTTGCTAACGTCATCTGGCTCTAATTCCCTTTCTTGCTTTGACAGCTATGTCCTGTACCCCAAGAGAGCCTCCCAATCTCCACGTTTCTGCTGACTGCCTTCAGCATGGCTGAACAATCACAAGCTCTTTCTGTGACACATGATGACACTGGGGACTCAGTCCCCTCCCTGACATCTAAATCAGACTCTGTAATTTGGGGGAGCAGTTTCCCTCTCATTCCTTCCTGACAAACCTGTGTTACTCCATGTGGAGTACCTATACTTTCCCTCCACCCACAGCAGTAAGGGAGCCTGCAGCCTCAAATTTTCACCAAGCTTAGACAAAAGTTAAGGTCCATTCCCTGACTGAGTCAGAGACTGAAAGTTGTGCCTCAGAATGGTAAAAATCATAGTTGTTTGTCAAATTTACATCGTGTCTTGTCTAATTATGTACACATATGAAAAATACTACTAATGCTTAATTTATAGACACATATATATATACACTAGCATATATACAAATTTTCTTGCTTCTAGTGGGTGACTATCTCGAGCACACAAATCTTAAAAGGTAGGCTTATCAATGCAATTATTTCTAAATAGTGACAGATTCATACATTTCACACAGTTTTGCACTTAAACTAAGACAGGAGTATAAATCTTCCCTTTCACCTTGAAAAACTAGAAATTTAAACCACTCTTCAAACAATCTACTTATTTCCAACTGAGGAAAAAAGTCTGACAGTAAATTTTTTTCAGAATAAAAGGAATTATGACAACCCCTTTCTAATTTAAATAAGGTTTTACCACAGCTGACAAATTTAAGTATATTAAATTAGGCAATTGAACACTTTACTTGCTGAGGGAGAAATGGCACACAACACTTAAATAGGACTAAACTTTCAAATCTATTTCAGAATTCTTCTTGTCCTCAGGATTAAGCAAAAGAGTTGACCTTTAGCCTAATGATCGAATGGAGCTGTATAGATCAGAACTCTTTGCAACATTTTGGCAATTGTACTTTTGTTTTAGATTTCACAATTACTAGATTCAGCACTTGACTTTTATTTGCCCAACCCCTGGCCTGCCACCATTCCCTTCTCCTCTCCATTTCATCAGCATCTCCTGCCTGCTCCCAGGCTGGCTCTGGCACTGCTGCAGAACTGCCACCATGGGTTTGTCACTGATTGAAGCCACAGTCCCCAAAAGCATGGCCCTGCTCTCCTGTGTTCCCTCACTCCCTGTACCAGCAATCCAAATGGGTCAAAGTTAGTTTTGAGCCCTCTAAGTTCTCTCACCCAGCTGGTTTCACTTGCAGGGCTCAAAATTAATTTTTTAGGGTTGGTTTCGTTTTCAGCCTTACTGGTGCTGATCCACAGACTAGGTCTAATGGGTTCCAGAACTGCACCCTGGACTAAGCAGTTCTGGCTTGCTTTGATCAGCTTTTCTTCCCCTGTATTGCAGCACCCTCTGCCCCTGGGCCAGCCCAGCTCCTGCTCAGCTCGCTGGATCCATTCCTTCCACTGAGGTGCTACAAAGAGCTGTCCCTCTTCTCAGTCCTGCCTCTGCTTCCCAGTAAAACCAACCCACAAACCCCCAGCAAGCCTCCTCCTGTTCCCTATGCAAGGGAAGCAGCAGAGCTCCCACGGGGGCTGTGCCATCCCCAGATGTTCCTGATGGCCAGAATGAGGGACAGACAGTGCTGACCTTCCCCTCAACACACACACTTTGTGTTTGTGCACACGGATTTGTGTTTGTGCACACACACCTCATTACATTCTATAGAAATAAACACACACCACTAAGGACAGCAAATAAATTCCAACAGTTACCCAAATGTTTTTATTAGGAGTTCACGGTATAAAAAGGTAATAAGTTGCTATGATTTTCTATTTAAATAGCACATATTCTGCTCTCTTCAGTCTGCTGTTTTCACAGATTTGAAGATTTAATGGCACCCACTATAACCCCCAATTTTCAATATTCAATGTCCTGCCTTGCTCCTGTTTTAGGCAGTGGGAGTTTTGCTGTTATCTCAGAAGAGCAGGGGTGAGCATGTGGTTAGTATGGCATTTGCACAATATTAAAATAACCTCTCATGATTGGAACACTGTGCCATAGTTAATTAAATATATGAATGACTTGTTTGAACAATCTTCTGTTTGCATTCTGGATCGTAGCCATACAATCTGCTGATGGTGCCAGGGTTATCTCTGCTGCTGCTTAGACTTTCTCTGGTTTGTTCTGCTTACTGTGGTTTGTTAAGCATATGTTCCTGCGAGTGTTTCTAACCCCAACCTCCACTTTTTTTTATACTTATATAAACTGAAAGTGACAAGCCATTTGTTTACTATGGTTCTAAATTAATTAGGATTCTCCAAGGCGTATTTCATACTGTTTGCTGCAGATCCAGTTTACTAAGCACTGCAGTAGCACTTTGCACCTTACACATAATTTTACTAAGGAAAAATTACATACATTTTCAAAGAATCTCAGAAGATTTTGTTATAAAATGTAATTATATTACAAAAGATGGAGATACATAAACACAGAGAGATGAGGTATTAATGTGCAGCAATTCAGTGACACTACTGAGGAAAAAAGCTTGAATGTCTAAATTATGTTCATAACTAATGAGTAATTACTGCAATGATGATGCCACATGCTTAGTCTCATACCCCTAAGCACATCTTGCTTATCTTGCTACAGAAAAGACTCTTCCAGATCAATGAGATGTAAAATAGAAGATACTGAGGTTCTTAACTTTGTTAACTCCTTTATTTCAACCTCAGCTCGACAGCATTTGCCATTTCATTGACACAATTTTAGGGGACATCATGCAAGATCTCTTTTGTAATGGTTAGATCTGAATAACTTTAAACTCCAATGATTAAATTCCTGTTGGGCACTCACACCCAGGCACATAATACTGCTGCTCACCTGTTGGATTCTTATACTCACCTTCAAAGAAGTCTGTTAATAAAGGGAGAATTAGACCATCTATAGAATTGTTTTGTTTTGTTTTGTTTTTTTATTTTGCAGTTAACTACGCAGAGAAGTATACTAAAAAGTTAGTAAGTATAAGCAATCATAAAAGTATTCCTATTTATTAGTCCTTAATAAAACAATAATTTTGATAATTTGCTGTGGTTCATGGTTCCAGGACAATGCCAGACAGTAGAAGTGACACAGCAAACCTGTCTAAAGCAAAAGAAAATTGTAAAACTCCTTGAGAACACTCATATGACTATTGGCTGATGTTCTACCTCTCCTACTGAATAATCCAAACCCCCTGACAACTGAAAATCTAATACTAGCAACAACTGAGAGCCTAACTCGTGGAACATCTGGACTATCTCTTCCAAAAGCTTTTCCAAGCCCTGAAGCTACACTGCTGCCATTTTTATGGTGGTTCAAACAATGGAATTCTCATATCGGAAGGACCCATGGGGGAGAAGTCCATGTAGGGCTGTGTCCCACGGGAAGGACCCCACGGTGGAGCAGGGGAAGGGCGTGAGGAGCCCTGGCAGGGAAGGGCGAGGAGCAGCAGGGACAGTATGGATGGACTGGGGAACTGACTGTTCCTTCTTCTCTGCTCCCCTGTGCTCATGGGGAGGAGCAGGGAGGGAAAACTGGGATTAAAGTTGAGCCCAGCAAGAGTGGAAGGGTAGGGGGAAGGTGTTTTAAGATTTGATTTTATTTTCATTATCTTTCTCTGATGTGATTGGTAATAACTTAAATTAATCTGACCCCGAGTCAACAGTTTTGTCTGTGATAGTAAGGAGTGATCTCTCCCTGTCCTTACCTCAGCCCAGGAATCTTTTGTACATTTGCTCCCCTGTGTAGATGAATAAGGTGGGGAGGAATAGAAGAGCCTTGGCAAGCACCTGGCATCCAGCCAGGGTCAGCCCACCACAGGTTGTTACTAAGTACCAGATCATTATATGTGTGCAAGCAGGAGATAGATTAAATATAATATAAATGCACATTTTAAATAGGTATTATAAACTAAAAAGTCTGACTGAGTACTAACCATCCACTTAAAAAAAATAAAAAAAATGTTCAGTTTTATTTGCTTTCTTCATACAAGAATGGTCCTATCTCTAGGCTTTAAGCTGTTTGCTCAACCCAGACAAAAGGCACAGCACCTGTTAATAATGAGTGTATCTCTTCCTTCTCCATGCAGGATTAGGTTGCAGTAAGAACATATTTACATTTTTCCCCTAGAGCTTGAGTTACTTCATACCAGCCAAAAGCTTGATTCAAACACTGATATCAGCTCAAAAATGAAACCCAGATTGATCAGAAACAAATCTTAAGTTATGTAATAGAGATAGAGACTATAATAGAGATTATGTGATAAGGAAGATCCAAAATAGATAAAAACTGTGTGGAGGGATTCTTTATCCAGAGGATACAGTTAGAGAATGATTTTCTAGAAAATCAGAGTGTAATTATTTTCTGTAAGTGGTGCAAAATCTGTCTCTTGATGAAACCCTTCCTGCCATGATGCCTTAAAATGCAAACACTCTTACCATCATCATCAACATCCACCCATGAGCAGAGATTTCATTTCCAAGAGAAAAAATAATAGGGCTCCATATAAATGGAGCTCTATTATAAATCATGCTACTGGCATACAGGTTAGATTGTGAAAGACAATTGTTATGCAGAATCACAGAGAACACAGCGATTCTGCCTTAAAACCTATGCAATATCTAGTAAAAACCTCACTGGAATGAGCTGAGTGAAGCCTTCCCAAGTAAACCTCAGCCTTTAAAAACAGCTGCACAAAACTGGGTCACCAAAAGAGCCAGCTGTCCATGCAGGACAAGGCCAATATTCTGGCTTTTAGTCTGAGCTGTGCTGGTTGCTGAGAAAAGGAAAATACTCAGCAGGGCAAGCAGAGCAAAGAGAAACCCTCCCCATCTTTCGGTAAGCACTGAACTCAAACATCTTTAAAACAAGAAAAAGCACTTAAGGTGATATGGATAAAGTGCATTCTTCTCTTGGAAAACAACTATTTATCCAAAGGAAATGCCCATGGAAAGGATGATTCTGACAAAATCACACAGAGAAAAACAATTCAGAAAAAAAAATTGGAAATAAAAGATACTTTTTTTTTTTATCTTTTAGGAACATGTGCATTTTTTTTCAGAATTTTTACATCTCCTCTTTCTAGCAACAGAAGACATAGAATTGACTGATACTTTTGCGCAAAATTTCTCTGCTATTTTAATTGCATTTTAAAATAGAAGAAGTGTAATTATATCCCAAGAAAAAATAGCAACATCTGGTTTTTGGTCTACTTGAACTGTAGATGTCAAGTGTACTTGGCTGTTAAAACCACTGCTGCACCTCTTATATGTATTAACTTTCTCTATTTTTAATCTGGCCTTTTTAAATGAAAAAAAATATTAATGAAATAATATTGTTAGGATGTTAGTCCTAATGTCCTCAGCAATGACTTAGGAACAGAAGAGAAACAACATCTAGCAGTGATCCAGGCTCTCACAGTGAAAACTGCACGTAGGGACTCTATCTGATTAAGATGCTGTTCCATTAGCCATTTTGGAGTGGAAATCTCTTCATTATAATTTAAAAATCAGTGTCAAAAGCAATTCATCAAGATTTCTCTTCTAGTTTAGTTACTTATACTCAACTTTATATACACAAATCATCACCATTACTGTCAGAGCAGACGTGAGCTTCTGCAGCAATGCTCAGCTTGAGAGTATTTATTTGAGATTTGATCCAATTACTACCTAGACTGCCTGTAATAACAGATGTCCTGGCTTGGTTCTACACTGCCTCATTCTGTATGTTGAGGAGCAGCAAATGCCTCCACTCTGCATTTTTTTCCCTCTGCAGAAAACCCAGCACTGTTTCTGGTCCTACAGTGAACCAGCAAATTGCCTGTTTGATCCTGAATGCTGCAGAGCACTGCAATGTTGATGGCCCAGCCTTTGACAAGAACAAATTTGTCAAAGTTTGGGTTAATTTTGAAGAACCCAGAGACTGGGCTGTGGTACCATGTGAGCCCCAGCAGGCGACTGTTAATGACATTTTCTATTACACTGCAAGTTAAAAGTAAGCTGTGAGTTGTAACTCTCCTTTTACAGCACTTCAGAGTTGAAGTTTTTAATATTTCTATTTCATAATTAGGTTTCAAAGATCAGATCAGTTAGTAGTTACTGTTAGAACTTTGCATTCAATGCAAATCAAAGGAGACAAACAGTATTAGGCAAGGTGCTCTACTGATAAGAATCGTTGTCATTGCACACTGGTTTGATACCAGAAATGTGCTGGAAAAAAAACTTCATCAGACACTTCCCAGTTACACTGCAATTACACACAAGGCTTCTTACATAATATTCCACATGTATTTCCAACTTCAAAATTCTTAAATATAGTAATAGTCTTTAAGCATTTGTGAGTGCAGTTGTGCCCACACAACTGTGTCTAAACTTCTGAACTAGTTAATGCTTCATTCCCAGAAAAGACTGGCACAATCTTGATGGGTTTTGAAGCTCAGCTATAATGCAAAAATAGGGTACTTGTCTGGCATTCATCTGCTATCTGTCAGCCTCCAGTTGTTTTCTAACACAGTTCATTTTCTACCACTTGATAGAAATATAGAAGAGACAGGCAGAGAGAATGTCTATGTACCAAGGGAGAAGAGAAAAAGAATAGAAGACTTATTCACAATTATGCCAAGCTTCACTGGAGACAGCAAGTGAGAACCTTGATTGGAGGCTGATGACAGCATTCCCCTGTATGGCAATTCTCAGGTAAAGACTGTTCCAGGGGCCACACAAAGGTATCTGGAGTTTGCCAAATACTGTCCATGCCACTGCTAATGGTTAATAACAACAGTGTGGTTTCTATTTTTACCATTAATGAAAGGAGCAATATTAGGTACTCCAGAAGCAGAAGCCTTGCTTCAAGAACAAAAAAGATTTCGTGGGACCCAGAGATAAAACATAAGAATTTTCTTTCCAAATAAATTGACCTTCCTATGGCTGGGTAGGAGTGATCAGATTTTTGAGATAAGAGTAATAGATAGAGAACATTGTACTGTTACTGATGATACTGGTTGGTTTCTGAGTACTTCGTCTGCATCTTTCAAAAATCCATTGTAATAAAATACTATCCCAATTTCTTTTCACACTGCAACATATTTATTGAGCTGGATACTTGTGGTGCAGTGTGAAAATAAGAATATATAAGCTCCCTTTCCTTAGAAAGGTAAATCAAAAAAATCAGCTATGCTATATTCCAGAACTTAAATTGACTGGCTGTGAAATTTATACATCCAAATTGCCTCAGTGTTTTTTAAATATTACTCTTGTCAACTTACGTTGAAGATTTTATACACATAGAGGGAAAAAAAAGGTGCTTGAAGATTTGAAGAGTTTTGAAGATTTGAAGGCACATTCAGGACAGTCAACTATACTTTTTTGGATACTCAAAGAATTCCTCATGGATCACAGAAACCAGCAAATGAACCAGTACTGCCATCAGCAAAGACCAGCAGGCTGCAAGATGTACCTTTGCACTCTTATGGTTTGGGACATCATTCCTGACAACTTCAGACACTCAAGTATTTCTGAGCAAAAAGAACTTAATATGCATGAAATTATTCAACAAAAGACAAAGGGTAATTAGCAGTATAGAAAAATTACTTTATTTACAAACTACCAGGGAACCGGCATTGTGCTCCAATTCTAACTAGCACCAAAATATTTATTACAACTATTGAATGAGATCAGACTTGTATTCAACAAAATACAGCACATAAAGTGTCATGTTGTCACACTTTGAGTGGGGGGAAATCAGGGATCCAGGTCAGATATTAGAAACACATTGTGGAACTAATTAAGTAGCTCTAAAGCCTTCCCAGGTAAAGGACAGGATGAATATCTATGAGGAAAAACTGCTCTGTTGTAAAGCAGGAGTATAAACCCTTGAGGTTCTTTCAAACTTCATTTTATATTTAAAAATGCTAAAGCATTCATGATACCACAGCAAAATAATTTGATTAACTTTACAAGCTCAAAGTTTCCCAGTCATCAAAATTGTATTCATGAAATTAACATTTAAGTTCTTTAAAGCAAATAAGCCTAACTACATTGTTTTATAAGCTTCCCAGCTTATAACCCCAAAATTTTATCAGCAGTTTTATTACCATTTTCCATCTGTAAATTTATATGATGTTAAGAAGCTATTTTCTTCTAACTAAGTGGTTAGTACTGAGGAATGTTCAATAGACCATAAACTTAGAAATCATTGTTCATACAACTATTGTTTTTAAACAAAATTGCTGTCATTTATATAAATGCTATAAAACTCGAACTGTGCCAATTGGAAAGCAAGGAGCATTTGCTGAGTCTTAAGATCATTTCGTTGTTTCTATCTTGGCAGGCTCCTGGATGAGATTGCTTAAAGCAAACGTCACATAATTAAGAGTGTACAAATTATCTTCTTTAAAAAGCACTTGCTCAGAACTCAAAACAGCAACTGAAGGGAAGGGAAGAGAAAGGGAAGGGAAGGGAGAAAGGGAAGGAGAAAGAGAAGGGGAAGGGGAAGAAAGGAAAGGAAAGGAAAGGAAAGGAAAGGAAAGGAAAGGAAAGGAAAGGAAAGGAAAGGAAAGGAAAGGAAAGCAAAGGGCAACAGTGTTCTACATTATCATGGTTTCCCCTTCTTTTATTTCCAATCAGCCTACAAGGGCAAAACTCAAGGGGAGCAGTCCCTCTCTGAATGCAGGCAGTGAGGGGAATTGCAGGTGGCGATGGCTCTGCCCTGGCTGAGCAGTGACAGCTCACACAGCATTTGCAAGTGCGAGTTCCCTGCTACAGAATTCACAGAGCACATGGGAGCTCACTTTACCCTGTTCCTTCCCCCTGAACTTCAGCTGTTTGCTAAAGGGTGGGCTCCAGGATTTCCAGCCCCCAGGTCTCCACACACACAAGACAAAGACTTTTGTCTTTGTCTCTCTCACAGGTGTCAGCTAATTTATTAAGTTAGTTTAACCAACTCTTCAGCCCAGTGCACTACTCTGACCCTTTTACTTTGTTTGTATTCCAAGCAGAGAATTTCTTAACCAACCATTCATCTGGACTACTGGGGGGGAAAAAAAGTAAAAGAAAAAAATAAGTACAGAGAGAAATTTTTGAAATTTTTCCTATCTAAATGTAGTGTATCCAGAGACAGAAATCATTCTCTCTTGTACAGAGACAGAAATTTTGCTTTGCATAAATTGTTGCAATAATTTAAAATGCTGTCTCTCTATTGACACACTCATCATAAATGCTTTTAAAAACTGCTAGAAAATTCTAGAAACAATATGGACATGATATTTATATGAAAATATGACACTATAAAAATAGTACCATAGGGAAACATTGGTTCAAATACATAAATCTTACACATTGGACCTTTTTGTTGCTGGTGAAGAAGAATTGGTTTGTGTTCCAGAGCATTGTCCTAAGCATCACATTGCCTGTTATTTCTAATGTCAAAAATACAAAAAAAAAAATCAGTTAAAGATTAATAAATAGATTATCAAATAAGCTTCAAAGTATGCTGTTGTAGTAGGAACAGCAACCAAAATAAAGAATACAGTGTAATGCAAAGACAGCATGTTAAGAAAGCAGTATAAGGGCAGAATAAGTCTCCTTATCCTGGTGGTTAGCACAGCTGCTACCCCAAGACTCAAAGCAACTTCTAAATTCTACAAACTGGAGTAGTTTGTTACTCTAGAGAACTCTACAGGACATGTGCCTTGATATGTTATATTTTCCTCATCAAGTAAGCAGAAAGAAGATAAAGGGCGCTGTAAAAGAAGGTTAATCTAGCACACAATACAAAAATAGGTGCTCTGAAATAAGAATTTTTTTTTTTTTAAAAATCAGACTTGGTTTCTCCCCAGATTTGTTATAAATAGGTGTCTTGTTAGCCATGTCCCTCACTGAGGCACTTGCAAACTGAAGTGAAAGGTTAATTTTGCCACACAGATCCTCTTGTTTCAAAATACATGTCTGGCTACAGAGAGTCTGGCAGTAAATAAATAACATTTTTACAAGTCAGACTATTAATCCATTGCTACCATTCTGAAAAATCCTGCTCAGCTGAGCTGAGTGTGTGGACTCATTAGCTGTGTCACCAAAAACTTTTGAAGTAAAAAGCATTTCAAATTCATGTTACTCTAAATTGTGATGTATGTAAAAATAATAGGGGCTTTTTTGGTCTTCTCTTTTTTGAGTCTTTAACATTTGGCTTTCAACATTCTGGAATCTCAAGATGGATTAGAGCAACTAGTACTTGAACCAGAGTATAAATAATTAGTTAAAACATTCTTAGTGCAAGCATTCACACTGCAAAAAATTAATGAGAAGTCTCATAAAGTATTTTGAACCAGCAGGAACACCCATTTTATTATCAGCAACAAAAATATATATATGATGCCAGGTGTAAACAAACATAAACAGCTAGAAATTATTGCAAAAACCCCTGGTATGGTGTCATAAAGGGAAACACATTGGTTTATAGCCTAAGGAGTGCCAATAAAACCCCCTGAGCCCAGAACTCTGCAGTGCCTGCAGAGCAGAGAGCAGCTTGGGCAGCCCTGGGCCAGGGCTTTGCACAGTTCTGAGTGATGCTGCTGGGCTGTGTCCCTCAACACCAGGATTTCATGGAGAACACTCTCGGATATCCAATGCCAAACACGCAGCAGCTCACCCACACCCTTGGGGTGGATTGCAGAGGATGCTGCTGCCCAGGTCAAGGTGAAAGGAACAAAGGTGTGGTGACAGCCCTGATTAGCCACCCAAACCCCGGCCTGGTTTTACTCCTGAGAGAGGACACAACCTTAGTGCTTTGTGTGGATCATTGTGCACCAATATTTGTGCAATTAATTCTACCAAGACAAGCCAAGAGTTCAAATCTATAAATATTTACTTCTCGCCTCATTGACTTTGTATTTATTCCTTTGGCGCTGCCATGGCAGAGGTTTAACACTCCTTTTCACCGCCTTTGCCTGAGCAGCTTTACTCATCATGCCGTACCAAGGTTGAGAGATCACTACAATGTAACTCACAGAAGGCTTCTAAGGGTAATAAATGGCTTTTCATTGACTTGAAAAGCCTACCTGTACAACAAGAGCATTCCTCTCTCCCAACTAGAGCCCTGAGCAGCTGATCATTCCTGGAATAAAAAAGGAGATAGGAGCAGGTTTTTTTTTAATTATTTGGGCCAGATTTTAAAGACACTGGGATTGTCCTGCAGCTTTAAAATATTAATTGTTTCTGGACAAGATAAAAAAGTCTAACTTCTCCTAAAGTGTTTGTGCAACATCCAAGAGTGCATAGTGCAAATTCAAGGTAGTTGTTAACAGGTATTTTAAGGAGAAATTATTGTCAGAAAACCATCATTTACTCCAAACACAAAGATTGACTGTTCTACTTTGATATTTGACAAAAATTATTTCAATTGTCAGTGAAACAGATTAAAAAATGAAACTTCAACATATAATGAATGTCCATCTAAACACACACTGGTGTTTTGGGCACATCCCTTTCTTGAGCAATAGCATAAATCTTAGTAACTTTGGTACTAATAGGCTGTTGAATGTCAAGAAGGGATGAAAAGGCAGTAATTTCTGCTTGAACTATTGCACAGCTAATTGTTACTGTGTGGTGTCTGGGGAATATCTTTACCCGAAATTAAATATAGACATAAAAGTCAGAGGGTGAAAAAGAATATTTCTTTTTGCCTGATTATGCATAATCTCATTAATCTTATATTAAACTCTCCTTCCTAAAGTAATGTTTAAAATATGAAACTGGCACTGCTGCTGAGGAATGATGCAGAGGAGAAAAACAAACCAACAGGGAAATTCAAAGTACAGAAACAACACTGACTTTGGAGCAAATGCTCCTGCAATGATTATACAAACGTAGGGCATTATTTTTGGCCATGATGAATTCTGCCATCTTTTCCAACTAATGCACTTATTGTAGTTACAAGGTACAAATCTTGTTGAAAGTGCACCAATTCTTCTAGAGAGTAGCAAGCCATGCCAATAACAACATCTGCTTAATAGAAAGGTCTAAGCTGAATTTTGAGTATTTATTGCATGGAAAAAGCATCATTGTGAAATTGTTTCCAGCTTTTAACTGGCAGTTTTTTCTTTTCAGTGTTGAACTCCTTTTATTTTGCCATTTTAAAGGGCTCCTAATGGGTGCTGCTGCATTATGACTCATAAGGGAAAAGTGCATGTTTGAATTATGAAGCTCAGCCATTCTCTGGGGACTGTATATGTATTACAAGAGTGGGTTTTCCACTGATTGATTGAAAACTATTGTTTCTGAGATGCTGATTGCAGGATATGTCAACTTACAGACCTGCTAAAAGGTTTGCCACAAAATTATACACTGCATTTAAAATAAGCCCACAGTAAGTACTTTAATAAATTAGCATCAATATAATATTACAGAGTGGTTATATTGACACCAAAAATTGTATTTGTGAAGCTTTAAGAAAAAAGTCTAGTGGCTGTGGCAAGCTAAAAGGAAAAAAAATCCATTTCTTTTTCAAATGAGGAATGGAATTATTGCAGTGTTTCTACAGTCTGATCTTGACCTGTAACACTGAAGTCCTTTGTACTAAAAAGTAGAATTTCAATACAGAAAGCAAAACCATCACCATATGTGTATTTCTTCACTCTGAGGTGGCAGTTTACATTATATATCAACATTCATGTAACCTTACTCTGAACCTAATAATTCTCTATAATCTGGAAAAAGAAAAATCTGATACCCTATATTACAATGTAAATGTAGTAGGAAAAATTGGCTCATATATTATCTAACTTCAAAGGTAGTTTTCTATTTAGAGTTTTGACAGAAGTATAAATAAGGCACAGTAAAAATAACCTTTGAATTTTATCAAAAGCATAGAAAAAATTACTAGCACTACATCTTCCCATGTGGTCAGTTTACTAAGATCTTTTAGAATCTCTAGTTTTCAGTATTTTATATGTTTGAATGATCTCAACCTCACTAGGATGTAGTTTTGGACTGATGCTTTTGGCAAATATGCTGCACACTGTATTCACCTTGCCATGCATGCAGGAGGTTGGTAGCAGATAAAAACTCAAAGCCTAAAATGTCTTGTGACCATTTTTCACATTTTGTTAAAATGTTCTGATACAGCATTGTTAGCAAAGAGAACAGTGACATAATTCTTTCAATGCTTTAGCTCATGGACTTTAAATGATTCTCTTGTTCAGCTTAGATAATACAAACTGGAAGAGGTCATTTGCAGAAAATGAGAAAAAATTTCTAGGCCTAAAAGAGAATAGGAGATGACATTCCCCCATTTCAAGAAAAGAACAGAAGGTTCAAACTGTCCTTTGACTCATATATTTACCAATTTAATTTAATAAAAAGAGGGCAAAAGGATGGAGAATGTATAATTCAGGAAAGTGGTGATGGGCTGCAGCTGCTCTTCATCTGCAGAAGTTACTTTTTAGTAAAGAAGTAGTGCAGTTTCTTGTAGACTATATAGAAAACACGGAATATGTGAAAATAAAGTGTAAAAAGAGAGTGAAAATTCGTCTGAAATGCCAGCAAGACTCGAAGAACTCAGTTTTGCACTGTGCATTAAAAAAGAAATAGAAAAGCATATGGAATGCCAAGGATGCAAAGAAATCTTTGCATGAAAGCTATCAAATAAGAGATGGCATTTTGTGACTAATTAACTTCTCTGACTGAAGCTGTTATATCAAAGTGCAAAGAAAGGAACTGCTAGAAATATCTTACAACAAAAACCCCGAGTTCAGCCACTCTTGGTGCAGACTGTGAGTGCTGGCAGTGCTCCCCAGGGCTCACTGGAGTATCTCTACAAGAGCTCATCCCACAGGCAAGGGGCTCAAAAAGTCTGTACAACCCCATGCCAAAATGCTGCTGTCACCTCTACCAAAAGGTGAGGAGGGGACCAGGCCAGCTGTAGGTGTTCTTCTTTCATCACAACACTACCTGTGTAAGAAAAAACCTGATTCCATGGATTTATCAAAGAGGGGCTGCATCATGTAAACAAAGCACACTTGTGCAGTTGTGTAGAATTTGGATTAATTACTTTTCAAATTTCATGCATCCTTCACTTTTCAAAGATGCACTACAAACTAAGAAATGCAACACCTAAGTTCAGCAGAACATGGGATCATTAAGAAGTGCTCACCCACTATAAATTCTACACAATCTGTTTGGCTTGGCTGTGCATACATATTGGTAAATTTTTCCATTTCAGGGATTTTATATATATATATATATATATATATATATATATATGTAAACAAACTTATTTTCGAGTTGGAGGATGACTACTGTTCAAAGTGAACTATGTGTAGGAAACAATCCTTTAATTTGCTGCAGTTATTTGAGGGCTGATTCAAAAAAATCAAAGTCATGGTTATAAATGGCACAGCAGAGTGTCTGTCTTTTTGTGCACCTCGTAAGCATTTTGTTTTTCTTGATTGCTATACTGGTACTGCTGCTTGTTTCTAAGTTACAGAACACCATAGCTGGAAATTCATGAATTTCAAAACATTTACGTTTTCCTAAGCTTAGGCAGGGTTTTTGAATTTTACATCCAACTGTTTTCAAGGATTACTCTGTATTATGTTTTCTGCATAACAAATTTAGCTAACATCCTTGCACTTCTCTGCTTTCTCTTGATCACATTGTAAAATAACCACAGTAGTTTAAATACAACTGTGGGAATAAATACATGAGATTTCCAGCCACCATCTGAGATAAATATTTGCATAATGTTTAGTTAAATCTCTACTGAAAAGACTAAGACCTCTTATCACTGTCCAGATGGAATCCTGAATTTATCAAAGCCTACACACCTTTGCTGATATTAATTTAGGTATTTAGAAAATCTAAAACCAGTTTCCATTTTCTGAGGTTTTCTAGAAGTGAAAGGGCACTGCAATGGACCTTAAAAATCATCAGAGACAGTTTCATCTCAATGCACTGCTTAAAACCTTGGTTACTTCATTTTGCCATCTACAAGTCAAATATTAGTGATTTTAAATCTCTCTGGATGAAAATATGGTACTTTTTTTTTTTAAAGAAAAACATATCATTAATCAAATGTCAAAAGAAATGGTTATTTATGAAGTTGATGAAGACAACTGGTTTCTTCTGGAAACTTACTTTGCTAAACATCTGGTTACCTACCTTGACATGTTATAGTCCCTCAACACTCACTAGACATCCAGCAGTAAAATAGAAGAGCATTTCACTCAGACACTTGTGAAGTCCCAAAAAAGAATAAGCAAAAAAAAAAAAAAGTGACTAAATGTCAAATCCATTTTCAAATCCATTGTTTGTCCTACCTCCTGCAGCTTCTGGAGATAACCTGTTCCATTAATAATGACAACCAACGATGCAAGTGTGTGTGCTGGGAAATATCCAAACTATTCCTTCTCCTGTAGCAGCACATTCCACTTACAGACAGAAAAAAATATCCTTAATGTTAAAGAATCCGAGGACAATTTTTAATTTCATTGTCATAACAAATTTCCTTGGTTAAATTCCTCTGGTGGCAATGGCTTTGTTGATTCCTTGCTACATTCAGCAGTTCTTAATTCAATGAAAAGTCAGGAAGCAAGACTACCATTGGTGTATTTAATACTTTCTGAGGATAATATTTAGTGTACTATTGGTAAAAAGAGCAGGTACAAGCACAGTGAACATTTCAGTATTTATTTATGGCCACTAATGTTTCGAGAATTATTATTGTCTTTTTAGAGTGAACATACCTCTGGAAAGGGAGAGCAAAGAGGTAAGAAAGGGACTCAATTTTCATCTAATTAAAAAGCCTTCACAAATGTTGCATAGAAAGGACCAGAGTGATGACTGGTTTGGTCTTGGCCTATTTTTCCTGCAAATATTTGGGTACTTGACTCCCTAAACCTTAATGTTCTTAAGAGTGGCACACATTTGCACAGGGATAGACGGCAATGTGATGGGTAATCCCAGCATCAATTACAATGGCAGGAATTGTTTCTTTTGTTGTGTTCACAGCCCACAGTTCCAAGGACAACATCACTGCACAGGATGGAGAGAGATAAGGTCACAGCCAAAGGCTACAGAAATAGGGATGGCAGAAGATTCCTTCTCTAGTGTGGAATTCAAAGCTAATGCAACCTCAAGCTTAACCCCCATCAATTTTGTCAGCAGGTGCAGCAAAATTTACAAAAGTACACTTTTGCACGTTTTTATTTTTCATTTCAAAGCTTGCAAAAATATTTTGATGCAGAATTTTATTTTGGAGTAGGTGAAAAGATGTAAATGATTCTGTTTAAAACTCTGTATTTGAAAATTACACCCTATAGTACAGTTAAATAGAATATTCTATCATAATGATTTAGTAACATGTCACATTTATTTATCCCTGGTAAAAAACCAATCACACAAGAGGAAGAGCACGAAGAACTGAGGCCCAGGATTCTTTTATAAAAAGAGCAGCAAGACTGACCTCGGCAGGTAAAGAGCCTTTCTCTGTACAGACTTCCAGAAGTTTGCATCCTACTCACTCACCTCAGCAGAGCACTGAAACAATTTGACATTCTTTCACCAGGGCAACGTGGACATATTTTGACCTTGTACTATCCTAAATATTAAAAAATAATGCAACGGAACCAAATTAAAATAAAGTCTACTTCCCTTTTGAGTTCGACACTGCAAATAGTTATATTGTTATGTGGCTCCAGGTGAAAAAACATCTAAAACTGTCTCATTATTTCATTTTATGAAAGATACAGATAATCCAGAAATGCACATACGTACATATAAGTGTGTATATGTAAGCATAAATAGCTTACAGAAATGGACAACAGCCAATCAATCACACAGGGCTGGTTTTGGAGCCTCATCCCAGTTTGCTGGTTGCAGGTACAGTTTAGGCTCTTGCAGTTCCCTGGAGGTACATTCTCCAGACATTCTCATCCATATGAAATTATTTACCCTCCTGACTGTTCTCTCAACTCAGCAAGTATGTCAAATGACAAACCTCAGCAGCATTCCCTGTCGTTAGAAGCACTGTTTCACAGCTCTGCCTTAGGGAGGCACTGCCAAGAGCTGAGCTGATCCCCCTCAGTGTCCCAGGAGCTCACAGCAGAGGAGCAGCCTCTTTGAAGAGGAGTTCCCAACCCCTGATCCCTCTGGAGCCAGGCTGCAGCCTGCAGGGTGTGCTCAGCTCAGGCAGCACTGCAGGGCAAAGGAGAGAGCACTGCAGCAAGGGCTGAGCAGTCCTGAGCAGCCTCCTGTGCCACCAGACACAGCCTGGGACCTGTGAGAGGAGGCAGCACAACCACCAGCAATGATCTGAGGCACCACAGTTTTATGTGAGCAGGGCAGACTTGGGTCCTCTTGGCATATATCCCACTGCCCTCGACTCCTGACACTCCTGCAGTGGTGCCAAAGTCACAGGTTTTTGCAGTCCATGTGCACAGGGCACTTCCACCTGCCTCAGTAAGAGAATTCCTGCTCAGTCATTCCTGGTTGCAGAGCTCACTTCCAGGTCATGAGGAAATCACGTACAACTGCTTCATTTTTTTAGCCTATTTACTCAAGTCATTAGATTTTTCCAGTGACTTAAAATCAAGCCCAAAATATATAAGGCTGAAGGAAATGGATTTAAACTAGATGTTATCTGAGGCTTTAATATCTTTTTTTTTCCAAAACAAAGTTTGGGTTTTGGAAAACGTAAAGCTCAAGAGGAGAAAGAAAGCCAAGAGAAAGTCCTGCTTCTTCAAAATCTGTGAAATTTGTTGAAGTTACCTCTTCCTGAACAAAGATGGGATCTGGGTTCCTCTAGAAGCAGAAAGATCTCTCCAATCAAACCCAGGTGCAGGTCACCCTGGCAGCACACTACATGCATTTACCCCTCAGCTCCATGTGCCGAGCCTGGAGCCAGCTGCAGCAGCTGTGAGGCTGCAGTGCCTTGCACAGGTCTGGATTTGTCATTAGAGTCATTTCCAGAATTATGATCTGTACAAGGATGTGTTGGCCTGCACAGGGGACAAGATAAATGCAGTGCCATTTTGTACAAGAGGTGACTGTGCTCAAGGAGGGGGACAGATGCATCATCACAGTGCTTCCAGCCCTGCTAATAACCCCTGCCATGGCTAAGCCTGGCTGTTTGCTGGTTTCTCTACACCCACAGCACAGTTAAAGTGCAGGCTGGATAATGTACATGCCTCTGAACAGTTTCTGTTTTACCAATGATTATTTGTAAAACCAATGGACGAAGCCTTTCTGCCACAGATGCCATCTGATCCCTGTGACATCTGATTTCATATGGCTGGAATCAATCATTTATGTGCCCCTATTACGTATCATTTTCTTTCCTGCCTTCCCCCACTGAACTTAAACCCTGACCTCCTTTCAAACAGCTCAACATTTTCATTTGGTGCCATGAGCAATCTCAGAGCTATTGCCACTGTTTGAAGATAGCAGCATTACTCATTACCTCTCTTCATGTTCAACATTAAAATGTATTTTTGGACACTCAACAACTTATTGTTTAAATTAATCATGGACAGATATACTGACATCCATTTTTTCCCTTTGTTTCACTGAGCTGAACTTCCTTTGATTCATGTGCTAATGGAAACAAATGATATAATCCACAATGAATAATTTTGCTCTGCTTGAGATGTGCAAGCAATAATAAAAAAGTAAACACAAGTTATCAGAATTCTTTGTAAATGCTACAACTGCTTTCTTTGTAATGACAACAGATATTTATCTGCTGCCTACTTTTCATTTATATGCAACATAATGAAGCAAGTGAAAGCGTGCTTCCTTTCAAAAAAAATTTCCAGGATTAACAATTCATACCAAACCATGGATGGTGATTTCCACTGTGTATCAGCACTGTCTGTCAGCAGGTTAAATAAACTTCGTTTAAAATTCTTCTCTGCCTGTCACTTACACTTGCATGATGCAGATTTTGCAGTAGAAGGATTTTCAGAGTCATGTTTATCCATATATGACTGAGACCTAATCTATATCTAATTTTATACCTAGAATGAGGTAGGAAAGGGCTTTTCTAGGGTAATAATATATACAAGAGTTTTTATATTACACTAGAAACAATATTAAAAAACAAAGCTCAGAGAAGCCAGAGCCTGTTACAATAATACAACTTCCTCACTTCAGGGTGAGCATACAAAGGGGATATTGGCTGCAACAAACATGATACTACCAATAGTTCCCATTCCTGTCAAGGCCCATACTACAGAACTCTTCAAAAATAGCAACTATAATGAACCTTAATGTCTTATGGCAACAAATATGGCTGATGTGATGTTAACCCTCCTAACATCATATCACATTTGTACAGGGGGGCACGGAGGTATCCAAATTTGATAAGCATTGAAGGCTGTTGAGGAATGTGCTGTGCCCTGGAATCCAAGCATGATTTAAACACATGCTGGTGCATCAGGCCCCTCTCTCTTACTCTGCAGTACAACAAAGGTGAATAACTGCAGGCAAATAGCAAGAGGCACATGGGGATAACAAGTTTTTTGAATCACTGCAGATATATTTTTCATAGTTCATTCATTTTCACCCAAAGATCTGGTTTTTAAAGCAGCACTGCCAGGAGAGCTTGGACAACTTCCTAAGCTGTGCCCTTAGGCACAGAGACCAGCCTGGTGACTTTGTTTCCCCAGATCATACTTCATCTTCCCATCTTTCCAAACTCCCCAAGCCCAGCTTCCACACTGCTGCCAGAAATACCTGCTCACAATTGCTATTTCATGGAAGAAACTGGTTTTTGCCACATGTTTTTGCTGTCTAATTCATTGCACTATTCAAATTCAAAGTGCACATGATCATGGACAATGAAAAAATGCTATCTAATGTTTGGCCAAAGAATTCCTCTTCCTACCTCTCTCTCAATTTTTATTTTTTAATAACAAACCATTCTTCATATTTAAATGAACCAGATTGCTACCTCAAATCAAACAAAAACACTCAAGTAATAATTATAAATTAATGAGTCTAAACCAAGAGCTTGGAAAAGAAGAATTAAGTGGTAGAAAAATGTTCTTGAATAGTAAGATATGCTCTACTTATTCCAATCAAAATGCTTCATAAATCTGTTTAATATTCACAGGAAAGCAGACAGAAATAAAACTAAGTGTTTTGGTCTGAGTGTGTATAAAGGGAAGAAAACATGCTGCTGAGAAAAGGGGAATAAACAAAAAGTAATCTGTGTCAACTAACAAAAACTGATTTATATTCCCAGTCTGAGAAAACGATCAGAAAGAAACCAAAATAAGATTGTTTGACCTATGCACCAGTCATAGCATATGCTTTAAAGAGGGGGAAAATAATAAAAATGAATGCAATGTATCCCTTATTACCTTCCATTGCTTTGATATGTCCAGAGAGAAGATGTATGAGATACATTTCTGAGGCTGAATTTCTCACAAAGTTTGACAAATTAAACAATCACAGAAATATAAGATTTCCACGATCTCAGGTAGAATTCTCCATAAGTGATATATTGTTCTCATTAGAGTTTTAAAAACAGTTTTATGCACAAAAATAGATGCTTAAGAAGAGGAAAGAAAACAAAAAATGTTACATAGTGGATTTTTTTCCCTCTGCCTATGAAGTGAAGTAATAAACCTTTCCCAAATTTTGTTGAGTTCTGAGGGAACAACCTTCAGGAAGACATTCTTGCAGTTGTATTTTCTCCAACATGGTCCAGAGTGATATGTGATATTCTTAGAGATTAGAATCAAGAATATTAACTTCCACATTTAACATTTTGTTTTGCATATGATAGTATTCTTCCAACTTCTTCCATAGGTCTGGATTTAACCATGAAGCAAAAACACCCAAAAAAGCCTCCATTAATTTCAGTTCCTGCAGTCTGGGGTTTAGCAGACTTGTTTTTGGAGGGGATGTGATTATCTGTTCTGGAGAACCTGACCTGGTTTTTAGGCTGATTCTACAATCCCTCAGCATGTGTGAAAAGTCATTGCAACGATCTTTGTTAGGTGGTGCAGGAAACCAGGAAAATTACTTCAAGGAAAATGTGTTCCTAATTTCATTAAATTAGAATGAAAGAAACGAAAAAAAGAATCTGCCCATTAAATCCCCAATGAGAACTGTTTGTACAGAGTAACAGCATGGTTATTCCTTGTTACAGAAATACAATTCATGTCAATTGGACCTACTTTTCCCAGCAATAATCAGAATGCAGATCTTCAGTCACCTATTGTTCCAGTAAACTATGTCAAGTTCTCTTCCAGACTCTTAGAAGATTACAGATAAAAGTTTGACTTGAAGACAAGCACAAAAAATATGCATTTCAATCAGAAGACCCCCAAACCAAATTTGTTTGTGGTGGTTTTTTTTTGTGTTTTTTTTTTTTTTTTTTTTTTTTTTTTTTTTTTTTTTTTTGGTTTGTTTGGTTTTTTTTGGGATTTTTTTTTTTTTTAACTTTGGAAGAACATGTTACACTTGTACCACATTTAGAGTTTCAGCTTTCCATTTCAGAAGATGTCACTGTGATATAAAGGCCAAAAATGGCTAAACAGTGAACAACATTGATCTTTCTCTCCTAGCATTCATCAAGGAAAAAAAAAATTCAGGTATTGCAAGATTGCAAGAAAAAAATATTTCATTGTCTCTTTGATGTAGTTTGTAGAAGATAGGTTTTTTTTCTAGTGGCCAAGCAAGAACTTTGAATTCAAGAGAGAGAACAATACTGAAACATTACCAATAAATCAACAAATTGAATATTTTAGTACCCCAGTAGAATAAAGTGAATAATTGTTTGATTTGTGTTTGTTCTCCTACTTAACCTAAAAAACCATAAGGCCACAAATCATCAGAGGTACTTAGAAAGTGAGACATTTTTCTTTAATTTGCAAATGTGTGGGGCTTTTTATTAATATATAATACAAGGTTGTATTTAATTAAGTTCATTGCAGTTTTACTTTTGATTGCACCTAATTGTATGCCAACACAAAATATCATTCTGACATGAAAATTCAAAGTAGTTAAATTATGTCCAAATAAAATATTTTTACTTAAATTCACCCTCCCCACTTTGCTTTATTTTCTTTTTTCTTTTTTTTTTTAATAGAAAGCAATGTGCTATTGCTTAATTATATTAGTTTTGGAAAAAATACTTTTCTTTGGAATTTGTATTGAGTTATATATCTGAGACATTTGTAGATTTCTGTGAATCCCAAACACATATAGACTGTTGTATCACTTCATACACAATAGTAATTGTATGAAGTAATGATAATCTGCAGGTGTTTATGTTTTGATTTCAGCCAGTCTGTGAATCTTGAGTTTCCTCTAATTGAGTGGATTCATTTATAACTGCCTACTTTACCTAACATTAACCTTTCCATCTTTGTTCTCTAACAGCAGAACTGTCCCCTGTGACTGATCATAGAGAGATAATATTAACAAGGAAGGCTTCAAACCAAAGTCCTTATTACTGAGGACAGTAAAGTTTGGGAAAAATTGCTGCAGTTTAATACTGGACATATTCAGCCTTTCGGAAAGACTTGCCAAACCAAAAGCAAAAGGTGATGGGTGTGCCCAAGCTGGGGAGGCAAGCCTGTGTGAAGCAAGAGGCAGCATTCACAAACTGTCCAAGTGAAGAAAAAAGAGCAATACATTCTGGCCACTGGAACAGGAAAAACCCACCACAAAGCAAACAAACAAAAAAAAAAAAAAAAAAAAAACCAACCAAAAACCCAGAGAGAACTTTCTCTAAGGGGAGCAAAGCAAACAAACAAAAAAACCCAACCAAAAACCCAGTGAGAACTTTCTCTAAGGGGACTGAAAAGAAAACATTGGAAAGGTCAGTATCATTATGGGATCACTGAGTCCTTTTTAAGGCACAGTGGAGCTTGCACACTGTGCATGGCCCTACCCCAAAATCCTAAAAGTTTACAGAGCTCTAAAGCCCAAGACACAGATTAATAGCTATAAAAGGTAGGAAGGTCCACTAAAAGAGGCTGAGCAAAGCCCTGAACCACCTGCTGCTGGGAGCTACAGCTGCTGTGGGGTGGCACTGCCATGGACTGCTGCTCCCCTCACTTTCCAGAGCAGCACCAGAGAGAAAAACAGGTGATCTTATCACTAAAATAGTCATAACTGCAACAGATACAAAAATTATTTTTTCTACAATTTCTTTCCTCATTTGTTTTCTTTTACTTCACAATTTTCCTTTAAGATTAAGTGTTTTGTGACCTGAATTAATATTTTCAGTAATGGATGTGAAGAGAAATTTCGAGGTCTCAGTTCTAATGCAATCACCTATCAGCAAACAATTTTATAAGCTATTTTTCAGGGAACCTTTAATTCTATAGCTTAGACCTGACCAAGTTTATTAATGACTGTAATTATGCAGATTTTAGGTGCAATACCCAAACATATAAGCAGAAACATTTTACAGTTACAGCCAAATACAAGTCTCCCATTCAAAATCCTGTTCCCTGTTATTCCGTACATCTCAGCATTCAGCTCTTCTCACTCAGTGCTCTAATGCATGATCAGATCCTCTGAGAGCAATATTGATAGACATTCTCTTTGGCTGTCTAATGACACTTGCATAACTGGAGACACAGAAATTTAAGTGAGGAAGAAAGAATGACTGTCTTCAACTCGCTGTTTGCCTTGCACTTTCTAGGGTGTGAGGTGCTCAGTTCTGCTTGGTTTTGGTAGAACCTGTCCAAGTGATGCACAGTTTACAGCACAGCTGCTCTTCTTCTGGATCAGCTGATTCCAGCAGCGAAACCATCTGGTTTTGGCTTCACAGATTAGTACTGACTAAGGTGCCCTAACAGGATTAATTTCTGTATTTTTAAATAATTTTATTTTGCATTTACTCCTAACTCTCAATTTCAGACATTTTACTGTGATTCCTTTGTAAAGCTGCTTATATCTGTTACATGAGGAGTATTAGGACTATGAAAAACCCAATTAGTCATCGTACATCAACTTTTAAACACACTCCAGTCTGGTTCACCTTTTTCCCCCTTTGTTTTTCTCTGGTAAATCCTAATCAGAAAAAGGCCATCACTAAGGTCTAGAGAGAATATCAGAGTGACAGTGTGACTCAAGGAGGTACCTGCACTGAAGATATCTCCCACATACTAAATCAGCACTAATTCATTCTTTCATCATTCTGAGTTGATGACTATTCTCTTAAGAATTTGAATGCTACTGTCAAGTAAATAATTATAAAAGGGCAGCTATATTTAGAATATCACAAATGTATAGCTTCAGAGCTAAGGCTCTGCATTTTACACCATATCAGTAGCATTCTCCTGCATGTTTCAGGCAAATACCACACAGAAAACTGTAAAATTGTGAAACCATGTCTAGGCTCCCTGTAATTTTACAAGTAAGATTTAATGATTCTGTTTTCTGAGATTACTAAATTTAACATTTGTGGCTTATAGCATTCATATTAGGTATTCACAGAAAAAAGAAAATCACTTTAATATACCTAAAATGAGAAGCACTGGAGGGCTGACTTCTATTTGATGCTTTCAGGGGGGGGAAAGTACAGAACACTTGTGAGAGGGGCAGGTATTCTGATACATGCAACAGCTGCTTATCTGAAATGTAGAGGCTGAGTAATTGTGCTACAAAGAAAAACCCAACAACACAAACCAAACTACTTCAAGAAGGAAAACACCCATTCTCTGAAAAGTATGAAAAGAACAAAAGTACAATTCCTTGTATAAGGTGGATTTTCTGCTCTCTTTCTATTTGAGATAATTTGTGTAATAGAATGATGTTTCCGTGCATGTCACACAAACACCCCAGAGTTATTGCTCAAATGATCTCCTCAGAGATATTTGAATGTTGTCTACTTCTCCAGTCAATTGCAGTTCTGATGTTCCACACTGTTACCCCACTTGGATTCCATTAACACCTAATTTACAAGCATAAACCATGTAAATGGTTGGAGCAGATGCAGAAAAATAATTATAATTTGGGCTGAAGTCTTCATTTTCCAACCTAATTCAGTAACAATAAAATTCTCTCTCTAAAGAGTAGACAGGAAGACTTAGGCACAAACCCAACTAAGTAAATAGTTACAGCCCTGGGCATTTAATTTCTGGAAGCAGCCCATGAATGGAAGAGCAATGTCCCAAATTATGAGACAAGCAATGCAGGACACTGTTCTCTAGATAAGGATTACAATGGTAAAATAATTATGGAATAGGAAATTCTTAGTATGTCCAATTATATTTTTACTCATAGCTTTAAAACACACAACATTTGGTTCCAAGGTAAGTTTCCTGGGTGCTAAAGAAATTTTCCACTAGGCCCTACTTCAGCCTACAGATCGAGAAGCTCTCTTTGTGAGCTGATTTTGTGCAAGAATTTAAGATCACTTATCTCATAAAGCCCAGCACAAAGCACAGAGAGTTCTGCTGATGGCACCTGGGAAGGAAAGGACAGTGTAACCTCCCAAGAGCTCAGCCCTGATCTCTGGAATCACCCTCAAGCAGTTTCCAGAGGCAAACACTTGAGTGGTGGAACAAATGCTGTCTCATCTCTATTAACCTCCTTCTGGCAAGAAGCCTGAACTTTTGTAATCTGGAGTTGCACTGACATTTATCCACGCACTCCACATCTTCAGCACGTCCCTTTCCTTGCCTCTGTCGCGTTTTTTTCAGTGCACACCCAGCACTGCACTGGCCAAGTGCCAGAGTTCACTTTGTCAGGAGAGGAGCTCATGAGTTCCAGTCAGACGAGAGATGCTGCCAGCCTCACTCACAAACCATGTGAGCTCTGGGACAAATCAATAGCATGTGAAGGAAGGAAATGTTACAGGTATGCAAATGCTGCAAAAGAGCTGCTGCAGTCATAGTCCCTGCACCTGAAGTTTAACTGGGCTAGGTTACTTGGGAGTTAATAACAATGGTCGTTGATGGTTAGTGAACATTGATGATGTTCATTAAAAAGAACAGAACAAAATTAAATTAGTAAAAATTTCCACAAACTTTTAAAGGATTAAATGCTTTTATTGTATTCAAAAACTCTTGTATACTTGCACATTGATTTAATGTATTAATTAATGTGTGGGACTACACTCAGCATCCTGACATACCATTTTCAAAAAAATCCTGATAATCAGTACCAGGGTTCTTATTTGATGACAAAGAAAATACACTGAGAATCAAAAAATTTGCTACAAACCATCCCAAATCAATTCATGAACTTAGACAATAATGTCCTGCTTATGCTTATTTCACAGACAGAAATGCTAAATTACTGTTTACATTATTTGTGATACACTATCTGTGTAATTTCAACAATAGTGACTTTTATCTATTTCCTAAATTGCAGGGAAAATTAAATATTCAATATTTTCTATTTCAGAAATATAATTGCTAACAGAAAAGACCTTGTACTGCATTTCATACTGCAGAAGGTCTTGAGGGGGATATTTAAAACCCTCTGCATTTTTCAGAAGACCCTTTTTGAATTTTAAAAATCTCTCAGGCTAATTCAGGATAAGCAAAGTAAAACACTAAAAGAATAAAACAAAAGAGAGGATCTGGGTGCCATCCATGAAAACATTTGCACACTGAAAGCTCAGAGTCTGCACCTGCAAAATCTCTTGTTCCAAGATAAACAGTATTTATAGGGCACTGTGTATGTCACTTGAAACCAGTTTAACCTTTCTAAGGAAACACAAAACTCATAATTCTAGCATTTACATGAGTGCTGACTACTTAGTGTTTTGAGCAGTTTAGAGAGAATATCACAGACCAATGAATTAAAGATGATCTCTTTCTTAATGAATTAAAGCTGATCTCTTTTCTAAGAACAATATAAAAAATATTTTTGAAACAAAAAAATCCCTAAAATTTGTCTTTTCCAGACCACCATTTTATTCCTATAACTTCTGGGTCATCTCCCAGTGACACTTTGAGATAACTGGCCAGCACTCAAGAAGATGTTGCCTGTGCCCCCAGCTCACAGGCAAAGCAGGATCCAGGAGTCTCTAAAAGCAGAGATTTATCATCCACACAGGGACCACAGAGCCTGCAAGGAATGGCAGCACTCAGCCTGACACCCTCGTGTGAACTGCTGCTCTCCATTTCACTGACAGGCTCCATGTAACCCTGACATCATGGAGAGAAGTCAAAACAAGTGCAGCCAGCTTGGATAAAGAGAGAAAACAATCAGAGAATTCAAACGATGAACCTGAGCACCAATCACCATAAGTACATTAAATACTCCTGTAAGCAGCACACTTGAGCAGAAAAATAGAACTGTGGCACATCAGTTCTCTTCCATGACCCAGAGAACCCTGAACACAAAAGACAGAGAACTGAGTTGGGGCATGTGAAATTGAAAAGTTTTATTCAGAGATGGCCTTGAATCTCAAGCTTTCTACAGCTCAGAAAAGTTAGATTGTCTCTGTTTCTCTAATGGAATATATTTTTTGCTACTTAGGCAAATCTTCTGTGCATGAAGGTGCCTGGTTGAAAATTTAACAAGTGCTAGAAGGGAGCTGTTGTCCTCATTGGTAGCAAAGTCAGTGTTTTGAATATTCACTATTTACAATTTTAAAAATTACAGTAGGAAAGAAAGACATTGACTGTTGGCTACCAACATGTTAGCATGTATTTTTCAGAAGATTTTATCCTAAATTAGAGTAATCACACACAAAATTAAATCTTGAAAACCTTTACAGAGTGTAAAAATCTTTTCCCAGATCTGTGTTTTCTTTAAACTGAATTTCACTTTGTATCAGCTCAAAAACATACAGCAACACAATACCATTTCATGGATCCTTAGACAGAGACTGTAATTATCCTTTATTGATTACATAATTTCTTTTAACTTCCTACTATATTTTTTCCTGCATTCATCTCTCTTCCTTAGTGACTTCTACAAATTTTTTTGAAACATCCTTTTTGCTTTAGCTCCTGACATTAGCTACCAGAAAAACTTACATTTCTGTAGGGGTTTAACATAGAATAGTCTCTTGTTCATGTCATCACTTATGTCACTTGGAGGCATGTTTCTCTTGGGCTCAGATCCTTCTGCATGTCCCTAATGCTCCTGGGCACCTCGTGGATTCCAGGGAGCTGCCTGGCATGCAGAGCTCCCTGGTGCACCTGCTGAGGAGGGAAGGGGTGCCAGGAGACTTGAACTGAACTAAACCAACTTGAGCCAACTAAACCTGGCAGTCCCCTGGGCAGCTGTGAGTGGTTTGGAAAGAGAGTCAAGCAGAGGAATGAGGGAGACCAGAGGGTGAAGGAACCGGATAGAGGGAAATTCAGTTAATTGCCTTTAGCTTTTATTTTCTTGGTTTTTTCATTCAGCAAAAAATTCATAAAGTCTGAATGAAGGGCATTTCTTGCATGTCTTAGCTCTTCACTTCTGAACAGAAGGGATTGAATTCTCCTTCACTGACCACACACTGAGATCAGCAGGCTGTCCAATGTTTTGTTTAAAAACAAATAGAAATATTTCTGTACGATTTTGCATTCAAAGAATTTCATTCTTGACACTGCATTTGAATCCATCTTTATAAATTAAGATACTGTATTTAATTTGACAGAATCATAGAATAATTTAGGTTGAAAGGGACCTTTTGCTCTGTTCTTTCAAGCAGATCAGATTGATCAGGCCATAGTCCAGTCAAGCTTTGAAAATCAGCAAGCTTGAAGACACTGCAATGCAGTTGAACAAATCTTCTAAATTTAACCACACTCATGAGGAAAACATTCTTACATCTAAGCAGAATCATGTTGCAGCTTGCAACCATTGCCTCTCATGCTCTCACTGTAAGACTCCAAGGCTATAATTCCACATTCTCCCAACACTAAAGACACCATCAATATCTCCCTTTCCTCTCTTAAGATTTCAGCCTTAAACTCAGCTCTTAGTCTCTCCTACGTGTGCTCCAGCTCACATTAAAGAGATTTAGCATTACTGATCCCCTCATGACACTGGGGTCACTGGGCACACCTGGCCACCAGTCTCCTCATCACAGCCCTGTGAGCCCAGTCAGTTTTCCACCCATCTTTTCCATGCCCTTCAGCAATCTGCACCTCTCTGAATCGATGGGGCTGACTGTGGGAGAACCATGCTGCAGCCCTGCTGCAGCCCAATTACCCAGCAGCTGCCACCAGGCTCTCTCCATGCCTTCCTTTTCCTAGGGAGCCCAAAGTAGATACAGCCCTCAAACTGCGATCTCAAAAGTGCAAAATAGAGGGGGAAGATCACTCCTCTGAAGTTGCTGGCTGCACTCTTGGTAATGTGGCACAGTATGGGGTCGGCCTCCTCACTGCAATATCATCTCTGTTGTATTATATGATCTCACACAGCCTTTCCAGGGAAGAGTTCCTGCTGAGCATAAAAGACTCAACTATTCTCTCACAGCATTGCTATAGCAATCAGTTTGTTTGATTTTGGCAGTTCTGAACATTCCAGGATATAGAGAAATGTCAGTAATCCAAAAAGAAATTGTGGCTAGACTAGTGGAGACAATGAAGGTTGCATAATAATCTGCTTTACTTCACCAAACAATTCAAAACATGATTGAATTATTTTTGATAGTACAAATAAAAAATTTCAACTATCTAAAAGCTGCTCTGTGACTGAATGCAATAACTTCTGTTGTAGCTACCTTTTACTTACAATAGAAACTATTGTAATTTTTCTGTGACAAACTTTTAAATCCCAGATAATCCTTGTATTGCTCTTCTAATATCCATGTGGTATCAATCTACTGTAATATTTTGGAAGACACACTTTAACACTGTGCTGGTGTGAAATCCATTTTCTGTTAGACTTTCAGTGCTCCATAGATCTGTGCAGATTATTTTGCTATCTGATAGAAAACAGATTTATGCAATAATATTGCATCATGGGCATCTCTACGACAATTGATGTATTTGGTCTTTAATGATTTCAGCAAGAGGCAATAATTCAAGTTTGCTTAAATGATTCTGAGTTGAAAAAGATGCAAGTATTTCTAATATTGACAAAATGGAACAGCTGAAATTGGTTTGGTACATAGTACAATGAATTCATGGGAATTACCTGAATTATTTAAGTCAACATCAATGCTCCATAGCATAATTTTTTAATTCCAAAATTCTATTTCACTCAGATTGCCTTTAATTTGTTTAAAATTAATTTTTACAAACTTACCTATTAATATAGCAATTTTATTTGCAGTAAAGAGGAAGCAGGATGAGAGCTAAAGTAAAGCTGAAGTAAATATTATGAATAACTTGTGGGATCAGAGCAGGGAAAACAACAAGGTCACATAGTTTTTAAAGTAAAATATATGGGTTATACTTACATCTATATCAGATTTGTTTTTCCCTTTTTCTTATTTTCCCCAAAGCTTGTTTCTGAATTATTATCTATCTATCAATTATCTATAGCAAATATTTTATAAAAATACCATTTCCCCAATATGGGGACATTACTTATGGTTTTACCATCCATGCAATATAAGGCCAGGGAGAAAAGAACTTACTAGAGGAAAAAAAGCAGCCAAAAAAAAGCAAATAAAAGGCAACAGAGAGCTCAGGTTGATCTTCCACAATTTGATAATTGCATAATTTTCCAATAGTAAGAACATGTCACTGCTACCTAAAGTTGCAGATGCCTCCTAACAACCTGAAGAAAATGCAGACAGCAGGCCCAACACCCATCAAGAAGCACAGTTTTATATTTTCACTCAGTGGTTGCCCCTAGTTAATCATTTAAACAGGAATTTCGATATGCACGTGCCTCCTCTGAGGATACCACTGCTTGGGTGACACAGGCACCATCTGCATCCTTACTCCAGCAGCCACTCTCTTACCACAATTAGCATATGAACAGCCAAAATTACCAAGTCATATTCCTGAAGGAGAAAGTAAGAACAAAAAGTGGAATAATTTCTTGCTGATTTCAGTCAGTGTTTAAGGTACCTTATATTACACTAGCAAATGCTGTGGAGGTTTGCCTAGATGGGAAACAGCAGGAATTACCACTCAGTGTCACTTTCTGGACCCAGAAAGGGCCTCTCCCTGGCACTTTACAGCAGAGTTCATGGGTATCAGCATATGCAATGTCATGCATCTCTGCATGGCACAGCACAACTCACTTCCACTTCAATTTCCAGCCTCCAAATGGGATTGGTAGAGATATTTAAACCAATTCCTACTACTCTGAGAAAAAGGATAACAGGCAAGACTGTTCTGTTCATTTCCCATTTAGGCCTGAAATATTAATAGCTCACATACATGGCAGTGGGTTGTTAATGAGAGCAAAGAACAGTATTTTGAATGGCCACCTACATATTTAACTCATACTGCAGACTACAGAGTCAGAACTTCTTTATGGGTGCTGCTCTTTTGTTATTAAAAATTCATTCCATTTTTATTTAGGTGAAGAGTGCAATGCCATTAGTATTATCTGTACACGGTGTACCTTTGGACTGGGAAAAGCGGGGAGGGAGAAAAAGTTAACTTTAATGAGAACTTTCTCGATGTTTTCTCAGTAGATGCACTACAGCATGCACACAGTGACAACATCGGGTGTGCTCCCGCCCTTCTCAGAATACAACGTGGTTCTAGTTGGTAAATATATACCAAATTCCCTCAGAAACATCATCCTAAAGGGAAGTTTTCCAAACTAGGTGCATCCATCTCTACAAATCAACCAGCCCTGCCTGACAAAGTCATGAACCTGGATTATCCATGCATTGTTAATTAGCATGTCATTCAGGGATCACGACTCACCTCTTTTCCTGCCATCACTTATTAAGAAATGGTGTTTTCATCAGTGCACAAGCTCATAGCTTGTGTACAAAAACTGTCTTCTAGGTACTAAATTTCATGTAACAGAATGTTTGACATTGCCAATAGATGTGAGAAATACATTTTTCAGATGCACAATTTCACATACCCATTTAAATATTCTTTTCTGAGAAAATGACAGTAGCTCTTATCACAAGAGACATGATACAAACCTGTGTGCTGGTGAACCAATTATGTGATGTAAACTCCATATTCTGAAACACCAAACTTAGCTACAAGTGCAAAAGCAGTTCTCTCATGTTTGACATAGTCTAACTCTTCAGGCCTTTTCTTAAAATTAAAAAAAATAAAGCCTCAAAACAATGAAGAAACCTATTAAAAGGTGTCAGGGAGAGGAAATTCTGGTAGTACAGCTGGAAATTTAAGTCTCAAATCCACCTAGGCAGGAAAGAACACAAATCAAGTCATAAAATCTCACTGTGTGCCCATAGGATCTCGTATCCTGCTTTCATTCTCTACTTGGCTCAGGACTAAAAGCACATCTCTGGTTTCCTTTTATGAGATACTTTTTATTTTTGCTTTTATTTTAAATATTTTTTTCTGAAATTTTACACAATGTGACACAAATTGCACGCTGCAGAGAAAACTGTCTGTCTTGGTGAATGAAACCATTTTAATCTCAAGGGCTTTATTATCTGTTAAAATCTATTTAAATATAAGCATTCAATTTTATACTGGTTGACTTTTATAGAGGAGCTGTTTTACTAAAGCAGGAATTTGAAAAGATCATAATAAATACCTGTGACTTTGACATGTAAGATCCGAAAATATGAAGAAGGAATTCCCTTAATTTTCAGAGTTATTCACATACATGAAAATATTTCCATAGGCCAGGGACCTCCTAATAGATTTTATTTGTTATGCTAATGCCTTCCTATATAATGTGAAATTGTATACACCTTAGAGACACACAAAAAACCAAGCACCCAGCACTGTTACATTTAAAACTGCTGAAGCATTTTAACAATTAATTGTATAATTCTATTATTCCTCTTGAAGCATTATTACTTGACTGTTCACAGATTATTGAATACAATACATTCACATATTAGGGAATAAAAAGGATAATCTGGTAGACTACTGTTTCACTTGTTTTAAGCAGATGGTTCAAAGGCAGCTTCACTTGTGTGAAGTTATTAATAGAAACACAGGCAATTCTTTTTTTTCCACATACTGCAGCAGGAGACATCTTTACTATAACACTTGACCAAATTGCCAACTCTAGAGTTAAAAGGATTGAAAAACTGAACTTTATACATTAGGTTTTCCAGTGCTGTAGGCTCTTCATGGCTGATGCATGATAAAGAAAAACTGAGATTCTCACAAAAAAAGTAAAGAAGCAAATCATTGCAAGGCATTAAATTACATTGAACATTCTGCATAAAACTTCAATCCATCAAATGGCCACTGAAAAATGAGGTAATTACCTACAATAATTTGCATGTTAAGAGCTAATACAATATTACAAAGTAAAGTCCAGTTGCACATTAATTGTGAAAGCAATGCATAATTTCCTGATTAATGTTTCATTCCTAATATTCTTCCGTGCTCTGTCAGATGCTAAATAACAATATGGCCAATCAATCTACAGTAAAAGTACACTCAGGCAGGGACTGAGCTCAGTGTCCATAAATCCTAATGCAACAATTGCAGCTACAATAGATGATACTGTGAAATTTATAAAAGCATCTGCTCAAATGGAACTCAAATGATATTTTAAATAATTAAACTTTGCAGTAAAAGCATCTAAGACAATTGCTGATTTGTCACACATGGAAGCAAACCTGTGCTTCTTCCCAAAGAGTGACAAAGGGCTGGAGGTGGGGAGGAAGGTGAGAGAGGGGAATGCACTGTCACCCACACACACCTGGGGTCTGTCTGGGCAGCAAAGGCTAAGCACGTCAAAGAAATTATATGTTCAGTCTCTCCAGAGGAGGATTTCTATCTGTGCTCCTCTGTTGAGGCAGGAGGGAGAATTCCTCAAGGACTGAAACTCACCTGTCCTGTCAGCCAGAGACAGGGTGTCACAGCTTTGAAAAAGCATCAAGAAAAGAAGTGAAAGGATGACAAAAATAAGGAAAACCAAAAAAACACCACTAATAAATACTGCCAAAATGAGGGTAACATTAACTGTCAGCAGCAGAAAAGAAGTGTGGCCTGGAATTTCTCTCTTCTATAAGAGAAAATGCAATGGGCAGATTTTGTTAGGCGTTAAAATTTAAAAGAATATTTATAGGACCAAGAGGTCTTTTAACTTTAACTGGTTTTCTGGGAAAGCTCTCTGAAAGATTTGACAGGCAAGTTACTAACTTGGTGTCATTCAAACAGAAGAATGTTTCCCAGAACTTGGGGAGAGTACTTGGGTAAATTCTCAAAGCAGAGCTTTAAGACAGCAAATAGTCAGGCTCAATGAGTCAATAGGAAAACACCAAAACAGTCAAAAACCAGAGCTACTGACATTATTGGAAGTACTGGTCACCTACTGAAAGAAGAGTCTTCAAATAAAGAATATTTGACTTTCCCTAGGTGCTGAAGAATTTGTTGGAGACTGTGATCCAATGGATGCAGTAAAAAGGTATTGGAATTCTTTTAATGAGCTACGCCACCAATTTAACAATTTAAACGACCTTGAGCTAGGCATATGACTGAAGTGTGTCACTTCCCTCATTTGTAAAAGAGGTATTATTCTACCTATTTCACAGTGGTATTTGGAAACTTGATTAATTTACAAAAACTGCCTCCAGTCCCTTGGAGGAAGGTGACTCTTAATTGATCTCCCTTAAAGCAGACAATTTTGATTAGAATAAAAATGGCACTAAAGCAACTGCAGATTTCTAAAGCCAGACTCCAGGGACAGATTCAATGTGTCGGTTTTTTAATCCTTAACTAAACAATAAATATTTGCTGGGGTGACAGGAATATGTTTTGTTTTAATTTTCCTGCCTACACAAAAGCTACGTGATCAGCTCTTCAGCTGTGAGAGCTGAGATTTCACACTACCCATGTGAAAAGGCACTTCAAAATTTAATTGACCTGACGAGTATATTTAAACCTTTCCTATAAAACAAAATGTCACCTACTGATGAAAATTTTAAAAAAGGAACAAAAACCCAAGACCCTAAAAAGGATCGTGTGGTTTAAAGATGTTCTGAGAAACTCAGTGGTAATTTTTTATATTTCTGTACTGTCATCCTGTACGCCTTCCAGTCTCCAGTTGGATGTCTGCAGAATCCTACTGGGAATCTCAGAAACCAGAAAAGCTGAACAGCTCACTGCAACAGGCAGCAGCAGCTCCAGTTTTACCAACAATTTTCTTATTTTCACCCTTTCTCCAACTCTGAACTAGACTTTCTTTGCTGTTATTTTGAGGACTGCTCATTGAATTCAGACTTTCAGACCCGGCAGTTTGACTGAGTTTAACCACACTTCTGCTTTTATTTCACTACAGGGTCAGTCCAGTGGGGTTTTTTTATGGCCATCATGACAACAAATGATTTTCCAACGAAACTTTTAAACAGCAGCACTGTTCATTAACAACTGCAAGCGTTTGAACTTTGTACTTAGTTTCCAGATTTTATGGCAAATCCTATTCATGTCAGTGAAGGACCACACAAAATAAATATCCTAAGGCATCAGAAGCAAGAGAAAATGAGAAGAACCAGAGTTTATTTTTCTCCTTTCTTACATAAGAAGCAAAATGCTTTCATTTCCCACTGTGGGGTGCCTCTAACGTAAATTTAGAGAGATTCATTTGTATTGTCCTGGGAAAATTCAGCTTTCACAACCAAGTTTGTATGACAAAATTATTATGATAATTATGTAACATTTTGTGGAAATCTTCTTCACAGAAATTTCTATAGGATCCTAAAAGAATTAATGTGTACTGTTTCATACCTCAAACTCCAATAAGTCAGGATTTGATTGATGTAAACACATGCTTTCAATACTCACAAAAGTAGAAAAAAATCCCAAGCACTTTAAAACACAATATGAAAATCAGGAACTTCTAACCTAATGAATTTTCAAGCATCTCCATCACATGCATAATATTTTAAGAGCATGTGTCATTGGCTGTTAAATTTTCTCTTTTGATTGAGCATACACAATTTTTTCACCATTCTCTTTATCTTTCTTTATTCACCATTAGCTAATATACTTTGATTTAGTAACCCATATTGCCTACTCTTAAGAGCAGTTCCATGAGCACCAGAAAGAAAAAAGACCCATTTTGTAGATAATGTGTGTCATAGAGTATGATCTAAATAAACTTTTCCACATAGAACATCCTCACTTATCTTTTTAATTGCAAGTAATGTGAAAGTATATTCTATTTGTCTTCAGAGGAAAGAGAATGCACCAAGCTGGTTCACTCTGCAATTTATGGAAAAGGAAATGTGAACTATACAGCTAACTGAGAGAAAGTAGGGGGAAAGAAAAAAACTCCAATTGACTGGCAACTATCTACAAAAAATATTATTCTATTACTGTAGGTACTCACACTGCAACCATTCTTTTTTGTTGCCATTCCAATAGCTTCTCACAATTGTTGCAGTAAATGAACATCTTCACATAAAAATAGATGGAAATGGAAAAGATAACACAACTAGAAAAACTAGTACTTACATGTATTCAGAATCTGGTCCTATAAAGATGCTACTTTTCAAGGAACTCTTAGTAAAGCAAGCAGTGATATTACTTAAAAGTAAATAATTACTCATCAGTACTTATGTAGAGGATGAGATAGGTACTTTGGGAACCAGGACTAGATACATTCCAAAGAAATCTTTAAATTTTCACAGCCAGCACGTACTGCCTGCTGTCACTGTAGCTGTACTTGTGCCTGACCATCAACCACACAGATAAAGTGTCAAAGGTACACATTTCCTTTTTATTATCTCTCTAGTTATAGTCTAGTCTAGTCTCCAATTATTCAGCAGCCTACACAGAAAGAGAGGCTAGAAGCAGCATTCCCTTGCTAATTATCTTAATTGCAGGAGAAATTGGAGTGCCTTTTGTTCCTTTGGTACAGCCATGATTACCATCCTGAGTTACAATAAATACCAAAACCTGGTAGAGTATTTCCATGTTTCACTATTTAACTAGGAAATATGTGTAACAGTCTTTATCTAAATACACATATGCACATCTATGCATATAAAGAAATCAACTTTCTAATGCCAGCCTAGAGCAAACCCAAATGAGATAGCTAACCTTACATTTTCTGGGAAAAAAAAAATTAATTGAAAACCTTGTAATGGTTTTAAGAGTATGTACTTTCCTAAAATGGACCCAGTTTTTTGAGCATTCACTACTGTTGTCAGAAGAAAGTTGATTAACATATGTTTTGTCCATGACAAAACCCATAGTTTTTGTTTAGATGTGAGAGAAACCCAGATGATAATGGAGATTACAAGTGTTTAAACACAAGAGATTCTCTGCTGCTGCAGTTCTGGTTTAGCCTGAATCATCTGTTGATGCTTTTATCTACTGCTAGAGAAACACTCAAAAGTTCTACTTGACGCTGCATATAACTTAACCATGAACTTATGGGAGCTACATATGACACATTTTGTAGTAAAGTACAAAAGAAGATTTAAAAAATTAGCCTAGAATTAACCTAACATATAATTTTCCATTAAGCAACAATTTTAAATAAGCTTTGCAGATTTCTCTAGCACTTTTCTAGCCATTTTTTAACACTTTCCAGCTGTACAGCTTGAAAAATAAATTCAATTAAATAAGGGAGACAGTACTAGAATCTGACAAACAAAGCCAACCTCAGTGTAAATATAGTTTTAATTGTAATGTTTATACTGGTTCTGACTTCTAAACGATTTTCACTCTATTCCATTTCAAAGAAACAAATTCAAATGTCAATGTCATTTCTATACAATAGGAATTAATGGACTCCAAGCTTCTAGCAGGGATATTTTCATAAAAGCACTGTTATGAAAAGAAAGGAGTAATAATGATAAAAGCATTTGACAATTTTTTTTTTAAACTGTAGGTCAAAATCCTTCTGAGGTACAAAAAGCCTTCAAGGAACAGAAGACAACAAAAGAATAAGAATAAGCATGAGCATGAACTGTAGGATCACACACTTTCTTGCAGTTTTCTTCCCATCTCTTACTTTCCCCTTATCATCCTTTTCACTCTACACCACCTGATCATTACTATCCAAGAAAGAGCCACCCAGCTGGGGGATGTTTCAATGGCAGCAAGTTTTAAATGCTGTCTCCCCTCCACTCTGGCATGTAGACTTGTCCTGGCTGGCATTTATTTTCAGGTTTGCAAGAACAAATTCAAAATTACTTGGGAGGGCTTAAAATGGAGGAAGCAGAGGTCATTCAGGCACTTACACTGAAAACACTGTGATCAACTCTAGTATTTACAGCAGAAGAGAGATTAAAACATGAGTATTATGATTCCTGGATACTGCTCTGTCTTGCAGATTTACACTCTGGTACAATCACTCTAACTTTATTTTGGTCTGATCCAATTTAGATGAAAGCTACAGGCAACATCCTGACAAATTCAGCAGCACAGCCTTGTCTCTGCAAATGAATATACATGCACATACCACCTTATACTTCAGGCTTTTTAAAGCTGGACTTGAAAAGTAAATGACACTATGTACTGAAGTAATGAAAATATATTTCTACATCTGTAATTTCACTGTTTAAAAAAGTTCTGAAACCTTTGTCTACCTTCTTTACTTCTACTGTGCCTGAGAACAAATGTGTTCAGTTTCATATTGCTCTGGTTGCTCAGATCGAGCACTTGATCAGCACATTTTGAACCACTGTATTGCTCTTTTTTCCAGCATTCCATTTTCCCAAAATTTAGTCAGATAATTTAAAACATAAAGTGACAAATTTCCTGGATATTGTCAATCCCAAACCACAGCGGCTGCAGAAAATTCTGGCTGGTAATCCTTGAGGTCTAAATTACTCACATATTTAGAAAAATATCTTTAGTGTGAGCCACCTGATTTATGGGCTCTTACCTAGAGCTTCCAAATTGTGATGAGCAGTCAGATGTCTAAACACAATGATGTGCACCTCAGTTACACCCACAAAACTGCAGACACAATAACAAAAACCTTACTGGCACACCCTGATCGCTGCAGCCCATTGTAGTGGCAAGAATGTAGAGGTTAAATATGTATAGATAAGAGCCTTTTTCATTCTTTTCTGATTCCATCCATTAAACAGATTTCATAGCTAGAATGAGCCATATATTCTTCTGCAGATGTAAAAATCTGCATGGATCCTTTACATGTACTTGATTTGGATTTACAGTAGTTACTTAAATGCCTCAAAATATCAAGGAAACAGCACAGTGCTGTTATCCATTATTCCTATTGATTTTTCTGTTCCTTGATTTCCAGCAAAACCCTTAAAATCAGATTTTTCATGGTCTCTTGCTTTCAAAACCCCCACAATTGAAAAAGATATTTATTCATCATACTTTAAAAAAATAATTGAGAGAGGAGAGTACAGGTGGTGTGGAGCAAAAATTGGGCTCACTTACACACTTCCATAGTATCTTTAAAGAAACTTCAAATTTTTTTTTTGTCTGAGGATTTCTAAAATCACAAATACATGCAATAAGAGGGAGGAAAAAAGACTAAACAAAAATAAACAACTCAGAAAATTTTGTGTATAGCTGACCGGAAACATTTGGTACTGATAAAAGGCTTTTTATTGACTTTATTAACTTTTGCTTATATTCAACAACCTTACATCAAGTGATTTCAGAGAGAGCAAGGTATTTTTAGTCATAAACAATATTTTGATGCATTGATGTAAACCACCTTCCCAGCAAGAAGCCCCAGCAAGTGGAACCCTGGTGTCAATTTGATGTCACCATTTGAATTAGTGCAATAAAATAGTATAAGTATTACATATGAGAGGGATTTTAGATGTGCAAACCTGCCACTCAAAAATCTACTGTCATATTTCATCCACTATCAGAGCTGACATACATACAATACACAAATCTCTACAGACACCCAGGAAAAACTCACACTTTCAAAACATTTTTTTCTCCTTGTGAGAAAATTTGTCAGTACGTAATTAAAGATAAAAGCAGAGGTTGAAAGCAACAGGCCAGGTGTTGGTCTCCTGTGCCAGGGCGATGCAGGAATGCCACTCCAAACCAAGAGGGCAGGGAAAGCTCTTACAAGTTCAGGTGGATGTCCCTAAAGCCACACTGCCATGTCCATTACGAGTTCCAAAGCAGACAGGCACAGCACCAAAGCTGACATTACAACCTGCCTTTGTGAGGAAATTCAGTGACACAGAAAAGTCTATTTGACAAGTACACAGTGAGCTCTGCTAAGAAATGTGTAGCTCTGTGTGTGTCTGTGTGGTGTCTGGGTTTATTTCTTTCTTGAGGGGGATGCTTTTTTCTTTGTATTTCCAGAAAGATAAATAGGTAGAGATATGATGAATGTATACTGATGTAATTTCTCCCTTTCTAACCTCAATTTCCATGCAGCTACATTCCCCCAGTACTGAACAAGGTGTTTGTTGCTTCAGCTTGCCCTGAGCAATACACCCATCTTTGCTCTGGGGAGCAGAATCCAGTTGCTCCTCAGTTATCCTAATGTCACTTTCCACTATCATCACTGTAAAAAGAGGCCTTTAAGAAAGCTGGAATTACATTTATGCTCGCTGTAAAATGTCTTCCAGAGATTCCTATAAAAACTTTCACATGTGTAAGAGTGAGAACTGGTTTGTCCAGTGGTGAGCCTCGTGCCAGAGCCAGCTGATGTCACCTGGAACAAGGCTGAAGGCTGCTACTGGTAAATGTTAAACCTGTGTGAAAATCTCCTTTTTGAATGTGTTTCTGTGGTTATGGAATGAGAGCTGGAACTGTACATTACTCCTTATGTAGATATATGGCATGCAATGGACAAAGAAAGAATGAGGTTTGTCGAGATAAAGTTAGAAAAATCAGGTGGGTAAATGCTGCATTTAAGGAAAGTTTGTCTCCCAGGTAAAATATGTGTTATAATGAGGAAAGATTTTTGGGTTTTGCATGCATGCATAAGTCTTAAGTGCAGTATTTATCATTTGCTAAATCACACTCATTTTTCTGCATTTTGCCAGCAGTTGCATCAATTGTCATTTAACTGCCCTAAATAATGTGTTCTCTTCCCTGCTGTATTAAACTATTTCTATCAAGGCTAATGATTTTCTGATTTCCACATGCCAGTGAGCTTGGCAGTAACAAATGATGCCTCTCTTTTGCATGTTGCAAGTAGCTTAAATTATATTTTACATACCCATTTAAAGGATCATTAGTTAAGTTAATATCCTTGCTCTTCAGGAGGATCAAGCATTTTAGCAAAGGATAGTTTCACTACACATCCTCTGCTAGAGCTGAGTACACTTTTAGCAGCCTTGGCTTGTTAAACTCACACTGATTACATATAGATAGGCTGTAGAAACCCTAGATATCTATTGTGTCCTCACCTATAGTGGCTTTACACAACAGAACACAGAGCAGATTCCAGCTGTTCTCCAAAGCAGGGGCAAGAAATGCAGTGGTTGGTGAACCATCGACAATTTCATCATTTATCAATTTTGCAGTTCCATGCTGTCTGGTACACTTTTACCAATTAATATCTGATTTCAGTTTAAAAAATATAAAATATAAAATATAAAATATAAGCCTAGGTCACCAATAGCCAGTGATGAAATTTTAATATGCATTCAAGTTATAAAGCACTTAATTAAAATTAAAAATCAAAATTCTGGTAAACTGAAAAAAAAATTTATATGACTCAAATATACCTTCTTACTAAACATACCACCAAGAATGTCAGTGGAAACTCCCTCCCATTCATAAGATTGATTTCCTTGGTGAGTGCACAAAATAGCTAAAGCAGTCTTTTAAATATTTACCCACCATTAAGTTACCTTAATCTATTATGGCCATTGGACAATTGCTGATTTATGACAAGAAGCAGCATCCTGGTCACACCCTCTCTGTGTACAGTTTGACAGCATCTCTAAAATACCTCTTGCTGACAGCTTATCTCCCTCACTTCATACCCCCCCCCCCCAAAATTCTTACAGAAAATATTTAACTATTGTAACCATGTACAAACTTGTAATTGGACCTGAACAACACACAGCCCCTAAATATTAAGGAAAGAGCATTAATTGACGTGGTTAATCTCTGAAGGACTCGATCAGGAACAGAGGATAAAACCTTCCCGTTTCCTGTGGCGTGAATTTCAGCAGGTGTCGTGGTTTAACCCCTGCAGCCACGTGCTCACTCCTCCCTGGCGGGTTTGGGCAGAGCTGGGACAAGGGGAAACCTGGGGGCTGAGATGAGCTCGAGCCTGGCAGGAGCCCAGCAGGGCACTGGGTGCCAACTTACACAGGACAAAGCTCTTCACCAGCCAGAACATCCCAAGAGAACAAAACCTCAGACCAGACATGTATAACTCTGACCACGGAAACACCAGAACTGATTCAAAAAGACTCTAGCTAGGATATCACTCATAGCTTCCATTTCTGGCCCAGATGATGCCATACTCTTTTCAGTACAGACTCAAAAGCAATGAAACACAGGATTTAGAAACTGCATTGCTGCCATTACTGCACTGCAGGGTTTTTCCCACAGAATATTCCTCACATTTTCAAATATTCAGGAAAATAACAAATTAATTCATTTAGTATTATCAAATGAATCCCATTACTCTGCACTGCTTTGAAGTATTTCTGAGTTTAAAATGCAAATTAAATCTGAAGATTTCTTTTCAGTTTATTCACAAAAAGATACAGCCAGTCTACAAGAAAGTCAAGTTAGCATGCCTATCTTCTAGTATTACCCTTTAAGTCTTGAATTAAATGTTTGAAATGAAGAAAACATTGGTTCCCTCAGGTATAAGCCACCAGCTTTTCTTGTCTGTCAAGTGGCCACAATAAAAGGAAAGCCTTGTTAAATCATTATGCTGTAAGCATAGCATTCTTTCTCACTACCAATTTCTTAGTACTATAGCTCTTATAAAGAGATAATATTAAACAGAAGATGTGTTCTACCTAGACACCAAGAAACAACTGCATCCTTGTGTGACTCTTGGAGGGTCTTTTAAGTTAATTGAGATTAACTTTTCATATGCATTATCAGACCCTTCATTCTTTACACACCTTGCTTAGACCTAAATTATTCAGGTTTTCCACTACTCCCACTACTGGTATAGTATTGGTAATAGCCTTGTAGACACCACATTGCTGTTCTGGCTATGCCATAGGCACTCCCACGGGTATGAATAAGACTGTGGTTCAAACGCTAGTAAGAATTTACATTCTTGAAAAGGACAATGTCACTGTCAGCACTTCCCTCTTTGGTGCCCTTGGTTTGGAGTTTTACCAAGAAAATTGCTGCTGGACTTGCCTGTTCCTGCCCATGACATCCTGACACAGAACATTTTTATACCTCAGGGCTGTGTTTACCAGAGTTCACACTGGCTCTGCTGGTGAGCCAGTGAACATTGCTGCCCTTGGTCCCCCTGCTCCCTCCAGCATCACAGGACTGATTTGATGAGCCATGCAAGGCTTGCTACCTTTGGTGTTATGGGAAGTTTCCTGTCTGACATCCAGGAGCCACTGCTGCCATCCCATCCACTCTGGCTGAGCTGGGCTCCAGGGCCCCCGGCAGGGGCAGCCCCAGTGAGGCCAAGGATGCCCTGCTCCCCTCCCTGCACACCCCACTCACATAGTCAGACCACATTTCCCATCACAGAGTCCCAGATCCTTAAAATAATTTAATCACTGTGCAACAACAAAATAACAGCTCAAGCTGGTGCCTCTGAGGAGGGACCCAGAACGAAGAACCCCTGGGCTTTCATACCCTCCCAGTCTAAACATGGCAGAGTCTGTGGGTCCTTGTATCCTGCCATGAATCCTACACCTCCAGGTGTCCCTCACCTGCACAGGACACAGGTCCCTGAGCCCTTTGTTGTGCAAAGGTCAGCAGGTCACAACCTCTTCTCTGGGGCTTTTGCCACCCAGAGCTAAATCTGCAGCTCCACCCAGAGCCACCTGCACCAAACAAAATCCACAGCATTTAAACTGCTAATTCAGAGAAGCTGTGGCTGTCCCATCCCTAGAAGTGTTCTAGGCCAGGTTGGATGAGGATCTAGTAAATGGCACCCGTGCCCATGGCAGGAATGTTGGAGCTAGCTGATCCTTAAGTTCCTTCCCAACCCAAACCATTCCATTAGTGTGATTCTACATCCCCTGCTCAGGAAGGTCCTGCCATTTTTATTCTAGCAAGTTAGCCTGTCTTTCAGTCAATTATTCAAGCTCTCAATGTTTTAACTTTTCTTGACAGCCCAAAAACTTGGGCAGTAATTTCCCAGAGTCCTATCACTGACCCTTTGCCTCCCTCTATTTAATTAGGTCAAAACGTCCATTTTTTCAGTATTTGTTTTAATCAAGGGCAAATCAGGAACCAAGCAAGACAAACTGGTCAGAGGTTGTTGTCACTGATTATTTTGAATGTAAATGAATACGAAATGTATTATGGACACAAAGCACTTGAAAAACCATTAGCATTTTCTAAAATGTTCGTAGGTGGCATACAATGTTTACTTCCAAATGGAGGAAATAGAATGAAAGATTATTTTTATTTTGCCTTTGGCCTCAGAAATGAACAAAGCTAGTGCACAGAAATGGTAATAAAGAGTTATCATAACCTGCGGGAACCTATTAAATTTCAATTAAGAGTATAAACTTCAGGCTATAGAACTGAAAGGGACAAACATCCCTTCAGACCAGAATGAAAGGCATCTTCAAAAATCAAATCCTAAAGGACTAGATAGATTAAATCCTTGCATAAGCTTAAAAATCCCAATTCACAACCAGCAGAAAATAGAGCTAGTCTAATTTATTCATGGTGTATTTTATTGTATTCAACAGAGTAGAACATTATTTTTCTGTGTTGAGTTATAACCCCCTACTCATAGAGGTAGCTTTTGATTTCAGTCTCATTGCCTTGGGCAAACATGGCTGAGGACCCACAAGGCTGTGTCAGATGCTGATTGATTCATTTGAAACTGGAAGATAATAGAAACTGCTCAAATTGACTGCAAGAAAAAGAAATGTGAATTGGGACATTAGGCAAATTACAAAGCAGCTTTGTAATCTTAATTTTAAGAATTACTCTAACATGAGAAACACAAGGATTTTAATTCAACATTTTCATATAAGCTTACTAGCACCCATTACAACTTGTTGTACATTACAACTGTTGGATGACATTCTCTAAATTTTGAGGAGATTAGAGACTATATGAAGCCTATAAAACTGAAAGTTAAAAAGGCATATTCATTTATCATTTATTCGTTCCAGAAGCTCAATTCCTTTGGTGATCAGCAGGGGTTTCCCAAATAGCAGAGGGAACTCATTTAACACATTATGTTCTTAGTCTTTTTAGTAAGATATCACTGATTTAACCCTTGAAGTTTAGATGATGTAATTAGGGCAGCAGAAGAGGAGCAGGAGTAGCAGCACAGCCTTGTCACTGAGTGGCCAGGCACACAAAGGGCAAGTGACAACAATCCCTGAGCCCATCTGTGACACACAACCCAGCTGAGTGTCCAGGGCTAAGAGGTGCAAAGGGGTGAGAGGTCTGGCAAATGTAGAAACAACTGAAACACAGCTCCATCTTTAAATACTGAGAGTAAAGGGAGGGGTGATTTCCCAGCTCTTTCCTGCTCCTGCTCCTTAACCTGCAGCTCTCTCTCTGTACCATCAGACGTGCCAGAGATTAGTGCTTGCACGACTTCTCCCCAGGGAGCAGCAGGAAAGGACAATAAATTGGGCAGTTTAACATAAAGAGATCCTGCCTTTCAAGAGATGTCTGTGAGATGGAGCTCATTCTCATGGGTTTTTAACATCAGGTTTGGTACCACTACGCAACACACGTGCAAAGAAAATTAACTAAAACTAGAATTTAACACAAAATGAAACATAAATACTATCAAAAAATAAAGGCTGGAGTACTGACAAGGCACAATCATTGTTTTCTTGAATTCTATTAAACTGTAGATTTCTGCTCTGAAGACTTTGTTTAACTTGACAGATAATGCATACACCATTATGAAAGGTGAACAACAGACACAAGATAAAATGTACATTGTCTTTTATGACAGTTTATTACCTAGCAGTCCATTAGTTGGAGAAAAAATTTAAAATAAAAACTTACATTTTTAACTGAAATAAATATTCATACAGAAAACATAAAAATTACTTATAAGTTGAAGCTGCTGACACCATTATTCATACTTGTCTTACAGCTGAAAAGCAATGTGAATATTGACAGGAAAAACATCTGCCATGCAGATACTCAGAAATAATTCTACTCACTGCAGATTCCCAAATTTCTCTTATCCTGAGTCCCCCTGTGATGCTTGAAGAGTAGAATTTGTAGAATGATAATAAAGCATTAAGGGAGACAAGGGAATTGCTCTTCACACAAAAATGTTCATTTTTTTTTGCTTTCCCAACAATAAGGGGTAATGTACATAATAGGGTGTTTCTCTGTGCTGTGGCTGAGGGCAGTTCACACCCCAGGCACAGGGAACCCTCAGATTCCTTGGCTTTCCCTGGGGAGAGAATGCAATGAGTTTTGCATTCTTGGACCAAACAAAAGCAGTCTGTTAATTCTTGCTAAGCCGTTCTCACTCACTGATGATTATCACAGAACAGTTTGGTTGGATGGGACCTTAAAGACCATCTCTTTCCAATCCCAAGGCAGGGACACCTTCCACTAGAGCAGGGTAACCCCATCCAACCCAGCCATGGACACTTCCAGGGCTGGGCCAGCCACAGCTTCCCTGGCTAACCTGTGCCCCAGCTTCAGCCCCTCACACAGAAGAATATCTTCCTTTTATCTATTCCAGTTTAACCTCTTGGCCTATGAAGTTCCTGATTGACATTGCCAGTCCCCTGAGCCACACGGGCCTGGATGAACAACAGTGTTTGCATCACATTTCCAGATCCTGACTGATAATGTAAAGTCAGAAACCATCTGCAGATTTTGCCTATAGTGCACACAACTCCACAGTCCTTCTTTCCTGAGACCATTTCTGTACTGTTAAGATAGTTTAAGATACTTTTTTTAAAGTTTTGTGGTTTTTATTTTAAATTCAGATGTTCAAGTCCTTTTAAACTGTGTATATGTTTCAAGGCTTTGCACTATCAGCAGTGATCTCCTTTGCTCTTTTTAGCAATTGCCAATTTACAGCCACCTCCTTTCTCCCCTTTGCTCTGCAATCCAGGTAACACTATTACGGTTTTTTTTTCTACCAGCTAATACAACTGCTGTAATGTAGGCAATTATGTTTACATTTCTTATCTGCTCTATGACTCTTGCTTCACTGCCATAGAAAGAGCACTTGAACATTTCCATAGGAAAAGAAAATATGCAGGTGAATTGATCTAAAGGATTTCCAGAGATTATTTGTCACTTTTTTTTACACATTAGCAATATTTTTATGTGTAATACAATGTATAGTTCACATACATTAAGCCAACACCTACTTAGCATACACTACTTTGTTACACTGTGCTTTAACACGGATATTACAAATTGCCTCCTAGATGCATTATAAATAATTCTTAAACTTTGTTTAAGGTGTCTGAATATCCTATGGTTTTGAACACAGCACTGTGCCTATGGCCTGACAACTTGCAAATTAAAGTGCAGGGTCCTTTTGCTGCACTTTCAGCAGAGGGAAAAGCTCACTCAGATGCTAAAACAAGCAGTACAAATTCTCTGCCCCCTAGCCCTTGCTCAGGAGCTACAGCTTGAGGGCCAAACCCAAGCAGCCATAAAAGCTGATTCTGAAAAAATTATCATTTTTCTGGAGGCACAGACCCATAACTTCTATGGGAAACTATTTGTAGCTATGGTTAACTTTGAATAACAGAACAGCCCACAGTTGTAGCTCCTTGTGCCAGCTATACCGACACCATTCTCCAAGGGCAGGATGAAAAATAAGAACTGTAGGCACCAAAAAATAGGCCAGATACTGAAGGTGAATGGTGCTCTGTGATTCACAACCGTGATCTTACAAATGTTTTCATGGAATCTTTTTGGTCATTACAATCATACTTCACCATCTTACCTCTCCTAAAATGTGTTGTAAGGGCATGTTTTTCTATTCACGTTGGTGTAAAAGCCCCACCATTTGATTAAAAAAAAAAAAATCTAGGAACTTCTGAGTCAATGACAGCATGCCCCATTTTTTGTGTCATTTTAAGATATTCATACAATTATACATTAACATTAGAAAAAAGGAAAACACAACTCATAATTGAAGGAGACAACAGTAAGCAGTGATTTAATTTAGCTTTCTGAAGAGCTTATTCTATACTTTGAGATTAGTGAGGATTCACTGCTTCCATGTACACAAACTTTGCTCCTGCTGGGGAATTTTCCCAATGTACTGGAAATAAAACACCTGTTAGTGATGATCTTAGTTTCAAAATTTGGGTGATCTTTAAATCCTCCTTTTGCTTGCTCTGTATAATTAGGGAATGGAGAGGCAGCAGGCAGGCTTAAGTAAGACAAAGTGGCAGAGCTGCAAGCAGTTTCTTTAAGGCCTCCCAGTACAAAAACGGAAATGTTAAATAGGTAGAATGCAAAAGCAATGAAAATTCTGTGAGGACGACTCTCTGAAATATACCAATATACATTTATCTTGGGGAGGGATTAATCAGGGCTTGGAAAGTCTCCATGCAAAAATGAGAAGCAGCAAAGGTCCCTGAGCATTAAACAACAGCTTATTTATGTCCTGTTCTCTCACACAATGCATGGACTTGAAACACCTTGAGAATTTTGATAGCAGCAACAGAACCTGAGTAAGAGTTGGGGATGCAGATGGAGCCAGCAGTGAGGACTGCCAGGCCCACATTAGTGTTAGCTCAGGGAATCTCTGGGCCGAGTTTCATTAATTTCACAACAGAGACATGTCTGTACAATGCATTGGCTATTTCTGCTGAAATCTTTATTCTGAATATATGAATATATCTACAGAAATTATGGACAGAAATGAGAATATAAAGTGCCCAAGTGATGGCCATAATTACACAAAAACAATGTATTATTAAAAAAAATCCCAAACAATTCCCTTTATGCAGTTGCACCATAGTACTTAAAGAACTTCAGCACAGAAATGCTACTTTCCATATACCTCATCTAAATGGTAGCTATGTTATGCAGAAACCCTCTGCACAGCTATTAGATATTCAGATTCTCCTGTCTGTCAAATGGTTACTCCCTGAGTCAACTTCCTTAGTTCAAATACTACTTTATTCATCTGCAAAACTTGAACTGCATAGCTAAGTGCTGAGTAGAGCTAAAATACAAATAATAATGAGGGGTAAACAAATTCCAAAGTTCATTTCTTGCATGGCAAAGGGCAGAGTGCCGGATTAAATCTGACAAATCTCATCCCTAATCCCATTTCTCTCTAACCCACTTATAATTCTACCAATATTGATAAGGACAGCATCTTGAATGACATGCTTATCAGAGAGATTATGTAGTATCTGTGAACCTTTCTACTGAAGGGCAAATGTCACCATGGGCTATTATTTGCATAATACATGAGGAAATGAAAAATTGAGGCTTCTTCAATCATTTTCAAAAACTGGTTTTTTTGCTGCCATTCATGTTTTGATTTAAATATTTAAACATCCAGCGTAAATGGTCACAAGCATTAATCGCAGTGCAATTAACACCTGTTCTTGTATTCAACCATACCTACTGTCAATTAGAAATGCTGCGGTAGTAGTAAGCAACAATGTTGTCAATTACAATCTTGGTAGGTTTTGCAATACAATGAAGCTGAAGATTTTAATTAACATGGAGATTCCTAAAAAAATTGAAAGGGGATCTTTCATTTCACTTATACCTACTAATATCTGTCCAGCAAAAGCTCCAAGGAAACACTACAAAGCTGGAAAAGATGGAAAACCAAACAGTCTTGAGCTGTGACAGCCTAAAAAAGTAACGAAAAAACTCAAAAACTGTTTGACAAAATGTACAGAAGAAGTTTCAAACCATGATTTTACAACAAGATTTTCATCCCAAACCTGACTAAAATAGAAGACTGCATGTAAATGTGTGTAAAATTGGTAAATGAAAGCTGTGGTGAATGTGCAGAGACACTCTAAACCACAGTCCGGGCAATTTGTAGCTGTAAATTATCAGGCTGTTCTACTCCGTGTGAGCCGTTGCAGGGAGCAGGAACAGGAAAAGGGATGGCAGCACACAAAGACTTTGACCCTCCTTTTCTGCTTCCTTCCTGGACAATTCTGATGACGAATATCAGATTTTAGCTCTATTAGTTGCACACGAAGGCAATCTGCCTATTCATTTTCCATTGTAGCCTCCATTTTGCCACATTATTCTATTTTCTAAAATCACTGCATGTTTGATGGCAGTGCCACAGAAAATGTGCAATACTGGCACGCGCTGATCAAGCACGCGTGATTTCCTCACTGCAACGCTTGCACTGCAGCTCTCAGAGTTATTGCCAGTGCCAAGACCTGTTGAACCATGAGATCCTGTGATCATACTATCCATCTGCACCACCAGGCACAGGGCAGGGAAGGTCACAGCAGCCTGCCAGGGAATGACAGAGGATGTGTGTGCAAACCAGCAGCGACCAAACCGCGTGGAGTCCGAGTTACTCCTTAGCAGCACAAGAGGCAAGGCACAGGGAAAAAACAGAGGAATGTATTTCATAGCACCAGTAAGAGCAGCAGATATCACTTGTGTTTCTCCTTTTCAGAATGGAGAATGGCTCTTAAAGTGTTTTCATGTAAAGGCAAGAAAATTATTTTGTCATCACCTTTCCACAGTCTTGTCCCGAGTGCTCCAAGTGTAACAAAATCCCTGCAGGAACTGCCTTTCCCCTTCCCACAAACAGAACCTTCCACCCTCCTGCAACTGTACAGATATTTTTGTAACATGAGAGCATAGAAATGTTTTGTGTAACAGTGGGACTGCAAGCTGCAGGCTAAAGGACAAGTCAGCTTCTCTTCTGCTCGCTCATACTAAATAAACATGGCAAGTGGCTCCAGCCCATGAGAAGGGAGGCTGATGAGGTGTGTTTCCTTCAGCTGAGTGGAAAATATCTGTCCACACCTCTGGCAGCCACAGGCAATGATGATTCTCATATAATTACACAAAGGCCCCTTATTTTGCAATAATCAAGTGAGACATGAAGCAAATAGTGCCACCAGCAAAACAACAAAATAAAAACTGCCACATTGCCCATGAGCAATGGCTTGGTTTGCTTGAGTGCACACTGCACAAACTTATTCAAACAGACCTTGACCATTTGATTATTCCCGATTTTTTCTGTGTAACATTTTAAGCAATTCCCTGGGCCATGCTAAGACAAACTGTGAGACTGTGTTTTGCAGTCCAGACACCACAGAAACATAAGATGGTCCTGCCTGCAGAAATAGTCAATGAAAAGGTTTGGGTATGTTTTTTTAATGAAATAAAAAAAATTAGCATGACACAGAAGACAGTATCATCCTGTGGCAAGAGCTTTAGCAATGACAAAAAGGCAGGAGGGCTTTATTCTTATCACTGGAAACAAAAAATAAAGCCAGCAAATAAATACGTAAAAAGGACCAGAAACCTGCATGGCCTGTGACATTAATATTAGAGTTGCTCATTGTGATCCAAATGCATGCAACTGGATGAATGCACCTTAACTTACCCCAAAATATAAAATTATTACATGCACTGAGGTTTTTTTAATGGTAGATAGCCTGAGATGTAAAACCTATGGTCTGATACCTACAGATCTTCTTGGTCAGGCTAATTCTCTGGATTTTTCTCTTGTTCACCAATTCAATCATCAATGAGATGATTATTCACATTTTGAAAGCATACAGGTATTTCCAAAAAAAGGAAATTCAAATAATTGCAAATTCACAGTATTGCAAATTATGAATTTGGAATAACTTGGAATTTGGAGAAGCTGTTTCGAAGCACCTCAAAATCACTCTGCATTCTAATCCTTTAGCCAAGTATTCATCTGGCACATGTAAATGAAATATTGTCACTCTTAATTCTATTGCCTGCGTCTCATGGAAATGTTCAGTTGTGCCACCTCTCTCTTTGGAGCTGCACCTGGTACATTTTTCTGATATGAGTGTGAACCACTGAAAATTGCTCTGAGTTAAACTATTTGTCAATCATAATGATGGTTTTCCCCTCCAAAGCTGAGGAAGATTTCAAAGAACTTGGCATGTTCAGAAATTAAACTACATGTGTTGCATGTGATAATTGTAGGATACACATGAAAGTAATTTTAGCAATAACCACTTCAGCAATGTTTATTAACAAGATATGTCTGATGCAGAAAAGAAATCAGCTTTTATAAAAAATTAATGGAGAGCTCCAGAGAGAGCTCCAGGAAGCTTTCTTCAAGCAGAACTTAATTTTTTTCTTCTCTTACATTAATCTGTTCTTCCCTTTTGTCTCTGTCCATGTTTTCTCACCAAGTACATGACTTTGTGGAAGTTCAGAATAAGTATTTCTGTGATTTTTCCATTCTACAGCTACATTTCCACACAGCAGCTATTCAGTAAGAGACTGTTCCCATCCTCACCATCTGACAGGGCTGCCCTCCAGCTGCACAGCAGTTGTCACTCCTTACAACTTCACCCTGCTCACTCACAAGCTTCGGGTGTCATTGGCTCTTATGTTTGCTTTTGTTTTAACAAAACAAAATATCTAGAAAATATAATAATAATAATAATAATAAATAAATAGAAATAATAAATATCTAGATTAATAAATATCTAGAAAATTACATAAATAGATAATGATATATAATAATTATCTAGAAAATTACATAAACAGAACATTTTCAGGAAAAAAAGTTACAATATTCTCTTACAAAAGGGGAGAAAATTATTTTTTTATTTGATTCGATTTGAACTACTGCTTGACTTAGTAAGATGTTTCTGAATACCTGCTACAGAGCATTTTCAAAGACCCCTTAACACTGAACAATCTGGCCTCTTCTTTCCCTGCCATCTCCATTTACTTGATTTGCCCTATGGCTTGGCACTAAAAATTGGTTACTGATACTAGATTCTTCACAGTTTTTCTTATTACTTTCTGACTTTCTCATTAATAGACAAACAAATTGACATGAGAAATAGTCTTTTGTTGAGCTCCCAGTAACTTTAAAGGTGCTATTGGCAGTGCAGTGATAGTGCAGGAAACAGCTCCTACAAAAGGTGCATTTCTTATTCCATTTTCTTCTTGACACAGTGAGGACTGACAGTGGAGAGAATTCACTTTGCTTACAAAATTGATTAGTTTGGAAACAATCACTTGCGTAATTAAGATAGGTCAGGCCAAGTTTCTTTATAAATAATTCATCAGGAAACTACTCTATAAAAAGCTAGAGAAATGCCACTCCAGGTGCACTCTTTTAAACTATTTCTGTATAAATCAATTAAGGTGTTTTATTTTGACACCCGGTGTCAGTATTTACAAAACTTGGATAGACAAGTCCATCCCTGCAGCATGCATTTGCAAATAACTTTACTCATTAATGTTTAATTAAGACAGAGGAAAACTGTCCTTGATATTTTGCTGCAATTAGTGCTCTCTATACCCCACTGACTTTCCATGATGAATTACTTTTCAAATGCAAAGTGAAGTGATTAAATAAAGCTGAAGATTCTCCAGCCACTGAACATTGCCCACCCTACACTTTAAAGTAGATACAAATTTTATTGCTCAGCTGCAGCTGATAACTATTTGGTAAAGCAGTTATAAAACACTAACCATCCAAAAAAAAATTTTTTTTACATTCTTTCCAAACCTAAGCCATGGTTTCAAAGTCCCAAAAATCTGCTTGATATGGAAAAAATAAATGTCCAAATTCAGTTCATATCCTGAAGGTCTCAGCTTTTAAAAAATTATTTTTATTATTATTTTTTTAATTTGAATCAATATTCTTTCACTTTTGTGCAATGGTAAACTAAGGAAAAATATTCTTATTTTCCCGGTATAAGCACCATTAAAAATTCCCCAGCTGTTTGAAAAACTGCATTTTAGTTCCACTACACTTTTTAGTTCCACAGAAATATTTTTCAGACTGAAATAGGGTAAAATGCCAATAAAATGTTTCAGCAATGAGTTGTGCAGTATTTTGCTCCAAATGCCCTGAAATACAGTCTTTTGAAAACAAATCCCTGCCCTGACTGGAGCCCCTGACAAGACACTAAAGTTCTGGGGCAGAAAAAAATAGTGGCTAAAACCTTTTCTTTATGCACAAAATCTTGAAGAAATTAAACCAACTTCCAAAACATTTCAATTTTAATGTAAAAGTAATAAAATCTTTCCTTTTTTTTCTGTCTCGAATTAAAATATAATAGTTTATCTCATGACATTTTAGCTTTTCTTCTTCCAGACCTAGAGAAAGCTCAGAATTCTGGAGAAAAATCAAGCATAAAACTGGGGAGAGAAGCAGCTGGAGGGAGGGACCTCTGCCTAAGGCCCAAGGAAAGGAAAAGAATGACAGTGATAAAGGGATACAAGGGATTATTTCGGAAACTGGACTTATACTTTGACAGTGCCTTGGGATCAAAGCTCTTTCAGCAGAATGAACACCTAAGCCAAGGTCTTAACTTGGAAGGTTTCCATGTAAGAGGATGGATTGCTCCACATGAGAGGCCCTGATGCCTTCAAGGTGTATTGGGAATTATTCTTGGTAACCTCCCTGGCTGCAGAGGAGAATGCATACACAGTGTGGATTACGCTGTGGTTTAAATACACATGAACAAAACTCAAATATGGTGTTGATAAAGCTTAACCCTGTCACTGAGCTGCTTAGTCAAGGCTGTTTTCTCACCAGACTATATTGGGAATAAAGTACAGAGATAGTGATGATTTCATGTTCTGACAATTTAAAAAGTGCCACAGAAACCAGAAAGGGTAAGGATAGTTCTTCACATCGTGACTCATCCTTTATTTATTAAGGCTATCAACCAACCCCTCTGATCTATGCCACAAACAAACCCACTGAACTCAAACCAGAGGCCAGCAGGGCCCATTTGTTGATTCCCAACCTCTCTGGGACAGGCTGCCACTGTCATACAAAAACTGACTTGTCTGTATTGTCTGTGGTAATGCTGAAATACAAGTTTTGCCTCTGCAACAGGATAGAAAGGCTGTAATATTTAGGTTGGGAACTATGGATTTAAATTTAAAGAGCTGAATTCTTTCATCTAGGATTTATTTGTGTGGTGAGAGCTTGCCTTGAGCAAGGAAGGTCAGAAGCAAACCTTTGATCCGTTTGGACAATATCTGTATCCTGTCATAGGCTGAATTTGATGTAGGGACTGTCTCAGGCTTAGGAACCCTTTAGGATGCTGATTTAACAGGAATAAGCCAAATTCCTACACAGCCCATGTACAGGCAGCCTCCCACATTTGCCTCTCCCAGAAAAAAAAAAAAAAACATGCAGGATATGTCTGTATGTACCTGAAGCAGCAGAAGGACAGGCAAAACTGATAAGAATTTAAAAAAAAATTAAAATGCTGCCAACAATTGTTGGAGATACACTAGAAAACAAATTAATGGGAGAGAGAACCAGAGTTATGAATAATGATCTTGTCCAGTAACGTAAGGCTTGACAAGGAACAGCTGATCCTATTGTGCACTTGGGCAGGATGCTTTTCCTCAAGTGCCTTCCTCAAACAAAAGTGTACCACTAAAATAAAATCTGTCTGGAGGCCTTTACACTTAAATGAACATACCTTGCATTGCAGAACTTGGGACAGCTCTTACAAAATACACCAAAAATGTGCTTAGACTTTCTTAAGTTTGGTTGGTTATTTTATTTTGTTTTGTTTGTTTTTGTTTTTGTTTTTTTTTTTTTTGTTTTGTTTGGTTTTTTT